>NC_133327.1:433651415-434006915 GCF_042186555.1 Aquarana catesbeiana | reverse complement strand
ACGCGGTAACAGAGCGTGAAGAATATAATACAGCTGGTGGAGCTTGGCGAAGTGATCCAGTAGTGGGAAGTTCGGTGTAGTAGTTGGAGGTGGTTCTTCTATTAGTAGAGAGGAAAGCTAGAGGGGGTGTTGAACACCTTATAGACCTCTATATGGGGGTACAGAGAGTCAATAATACCAGAAGGAGAAGGCAGGAGTAGCAGGTTGCCAGAGCTCAGGGGAGCCATGTTAACTGTTAGCGGCCAAGTGAAGTAATGAGGTATGCATCTTTCAGTTGAGAATGCGATTTTGTAAGTTGCGGGACGTATTGGGTCCTCTGTCTGAGGGAGGTGGTTTGGGTAACTCAGGAGTTATCCGCCAGGAGTGGAGGAGCTTTAGGCCTTTTTCTAGATCCGCAATGGCGTGCGTTTGGCCATTGTGTACAATAAGGATGGTTGTGGGGTAGCGCCATTTGTATTGCAGCTTATGATTTTGCAGGCCTTTGGTTATCGGGTTAAGTTGTCTTCGCATTTGGAGGGTGTACTTGGACAGGTTGGGAAAGAGTTGGATGCCAGTGTAGGGAGCAGGTAGGGGTGATTTAGCTCTGAGTCCCATGAGGAGTTTCTCTTTGATGTGGTAGAAGTGGACCCTCATTAGGACATCTCTGGGGACCGAGGTTGCTAGGTGGGCTGGCTTGGCGGTTCTGTGACGCCTCTCAACTTTATGTTGTTCCTGCGGGACCTGTCTTCTAAGTCGGCCAGCTTGGCCCGCATCCATGCCTGTTCTTCTTTAACTGTGTCATAGGCATCAATGACTTCATTAACTGTGGATGTGCATGCATGTATCCCTCTCTCAGTGTTAGTCACCCTGTCATCCAGTAGATGAATATCAGAGGTGATTCTGTAAAACATGGATGAGAGGTCCGTCATGAGGGAGGTCTGGAGGGAGAGCAGCATGTCCTTCAGTGTGGTGTCCATGACTGGTTGGCCTGAGGTAGGGAAGGAGGCCATAGAGGAGTGCAGGGCCTGGTCTAGGGAGAAGGGAATAGAAGCCTGGGCCTCAATTTTCTGGCGCTGTGAGCGGTGCAGCGGCGTGTCAAGCCGCATCTTAGCTTTGGCTGGGCTGCTAGGGAGTGGGTCACCCTCCAGTGCCTGGGATGGGTCAGCTACAGTACCTGGGTCTGTGCAATCATCCGTGGCGGCATCTGGGAGGTCCGTGTAGGGCTCGCACGGCGAGGCCTGGTCGGCGCCATCTTGGATATCCCATCCCGCCTGCTTGTAGGCAAATTCTGTCAGTTTCTGGGGCCTGTGGTCGGTAAATCATTTCCTAGATGCCTGCATCGTCGTCTCCTGGGTGCGTGGAGCGAGGATGGATGTGGATGGTGTTGTATATGCGGCCGATTGCGGTGGATTGTGTCCCCTGGCTGGCGAGCTGTAAGCTTAGGCGTCCATCTTCCTCTCCGGCCGGCCACGCCCCCCCAAGTGCAGTCTCTTGTGCTGGGTTTAATTACTCTTATGCATATGTGAACACACTCCGTGCTCCCCTCTTATGTCCCTACTCACCAAATACTGTATCATTTCCAAGTAGCCAGGTGTCTCTGTCTTCCCTCTGATGATCTCTCCTCCACTCCTTTTTCTCCATGCCTCCAGTTGCCTCCAATCTCTGAATAGTCTCAATATGACGCATAGGTGAAAATATAATCAAGGGAATGTTCCCATAGTGTAAAACTGTTTTAATAAGCGTTAGTAAAAATAAACAGTTTGCACTCACTTGTTTCAAAAGTTATACAAGCATGGATCAGTGTGTCTCATGGACACGAAGTCGACGTGCGCCCCTCAGGTCATGTGTGACGTCAACTTATTCACATGTTAGATTGCCGATGTGGCCTCCAAGATAAACTAATAAACATTCTACACTGCTGAGAGATGACAACTATTAGATCCCTTTCACACCTCCGGTGCCCGGGCGTCAGCGGTAAAGCGGCGCTATTTTTAGCGCCGCTCTACCATCGTTTTAGCGACGCTATTCGGCCGCTAGCAGGGCAGTTTTAACCCCTCTAGTGGCTGAAAAGGAGTTAAATCTGCCCGCAAAAGACTGCCGCAGCGGCATTTTGCCGGCGGTATGACATCGCTGCCCCATTGATTTCAATGGGAAGTAGTGGTGAAGGAGCGCAACACTCCAGTATGAAAGCCCTTGGGCTTTCACACTGGAATGAATGTAGCAGCTGTTTTAGGGCGGTTTGCAGAAGCTATTTTTAACACTATAGCGCCTGCAAAACGTTCCAGTGTGAAAGGGGTCTTAACCCTGCCAAGATAAACTCACAAACTTATATAAATGGGAACACAGACATTCTTCAGCACCCACAATAAAACACAAACTATTATTACTACTAACAACATATCTCACCATAGCATACCACATTAAATAATAGGCTAAATAAAAAAAAAAACATTAAGAAATATGCTCAGTAAAGTCATGTTACTGTGTCCAACAATTATGTTGGCATTTTCCTCTGTCCTGCATATCCTGACATTGCAATGCAGTTAGATGTTTGCCATTATTTCTCCATTAGTTGGCAAGAAGACTTGTCGTTTTCATTGGCTTGTTACTGGCATGCCACCTTGGTGTGTCAGCCAATGGCCAAAGAGCAAAGGAATCCTGCAGCACAACCATGATTACACCTGGGAGATTCTGATCTTAATTAAAGGGGCTGCCAGCCAGGGCTACGTCAGCATGATTTGTGCCCATTCTTATAAATACAATCCACTAGAAGTAGAAAAAAGGCTCTCCAATGGTTCCTCTATGGAGAGGAAATTATGTCACTTGTTCTTTAGTCATTCCTGTACATTTCAGAAGTCTGAGTGGGTAATATTCTGCACATTGCAATACACATAGTAAATTGCAGCTGAACCACCAATGTTTTAGAATGTTTATTTCACCAGCCTCACTGTTCCATCTGCATGTACCCTTCTTTCCTCTGGTATGGGGTAGAATCTAATAGTTTGCCCCTGTTACATCTCTTAAGGATTTATGCATTATACTGTAAGTCCCAGAAAGGAGGTTCAAATATTTAGGTGCTTTTTATATTTGCCTGTATTGATGCAACAAAACTGCATTTTGAAAATGCATGTCAAGTAGAAACCCCATTTTTTTATGTGACTAGTTCACATCAATACATTGCAGTTTTAGTGTGAAAGGCAAAGAGGTAACTAAATGGATCCATTCATACCTACACATGGAACAGTTTAACTCTAGCCTTAGAGAGGTCACATAAAGGCTTATGGATGAATCTACTTTCTTATTCATTAAAGTTTTATATATGCCCTTAATTTTGCTTTTGGTTACATCAATCCTCTACTGTACCTATCGAGGTTGGCCTGGTTGGCACTCTGGGCTACTCTCCTGATGTGGACTACAAACATGTCCATATCTCATCATCTCCATTACATGGGGACAGGACAATTGGTAGTTTACAGAAGGTAGCTAGGGAAAAAGATCAATAGGTATTTTCTTTTTTTGCTTTAAAATGTTCTTAGCTGAAAATAAATAAATAAAAGAAAACAAATACAGTAACCACATTCAACGACTATAAACTGCAATATATTAAATTATTGAGTTCAGTTATCAGAATATACTTACAAACCAAGGTGTGTGAAAAGCAAACAAACACAAAGCAGAAACCAGCCAGATGCCATCTACAACTGCCTAGGATACTATGAAGGTGGTTCTTGAAGCTGGTTACGGACTCTTGTTTAATTGCTTTTCATTCAGCTTAGTTTGTGAGTATCTCCATTTGTATTTTAAATAATAAATGGTATCTTATGTAATGCACAAGTTTGGTGCGCTCACTTTTTTTGTCTTTGTAGTGTAGCTAATAGGATCCTCCATGTCTGGAGTTGGCAGCAAGGCCTGGAGCAAACCTGGTTACCTGTGGAAGGCCGAATCCTATTAAAGAGACTGCTGTTATATTTATCTGTCACTGACCCCCAGACTTGAGCACTAAATAGGTCTTTTTTGTTTATATCCTTTAAGTGTCAAGCACTATAGGCCATCTAAAGTTTTGCAGTTGCTGCCAACTGTGATTGCTCTTACACTGTCTCCCAACAAATTAGTAAGCATTACCAATTCAAACAATAGAACCCCAATGTTTTTGAGGAATCTAAACTGTATTTGATACAATAATGCTCACTTAGGAGTTGGGTAAGTTTTGAAAGTCATGCAGCTTCATTTGACCTCTGGTGTCTGACATTCAAAATGAAGTGTCAGGCTTGGACAAAGTAAGTAAAGCCCAATAACATAGCAGATATTTTTTCTTACATACAGTAGGTAATTCTGCAGATCTGTAATAATTTCAGAATAAATATTTAAATTCTTACATAAGCCCCAGTTGTGACCGGTTACCTTTAAACTGGAAGCCACATGAAGACTTAGTAACCAAGTGTTTCTCTATTGAACTGTACCTTGCAGGTTTCATTTTGCAAGTTCTATTCTATTGTACTAAGGTGGGCATTTACTGTATATTGTGGTGTTATTGCTTTACAAATTAACCAGAAGATTTTACCCCCTTTAAGATCAGGCAATGTTTTGCTATTCGGCACTGCGCTACTTTAACTGGCAATTATGCGGTCATGAAACGCTGTACCCAAATTAAGTTTATATAATTTTTTCACATAAATACTGCTTTCTTTTGGTGGTATTTGATCACCACTGTTTTTTTTTTAATATATATATATATATATATATATATATATATATATATATATATATATATATATATATACACAAAAAAAAAAAAATTTGAAAAAAAAATTTACTTTCTGCTATAAAACATATTCAATAAAAAAAATTAAGAAACAAAATTAAATGTCTTCATAAATTTAGGCCAAAATGTATTCTGCTACATGTCTTTGGTAAAAAAAAATACCAATAAGTGTATATTGATTGGTTTGTGTGAAAGTATATAGTATAGTATTTACAAACAATCGTACAGGTATATACTGTGTAGCAGGCATGTTGTCATGAAGCAATGAAAGACTATTGGTCATACAATTTCTCCTTTTGGCCACAAGATGGAGATAGGGAGATGTTGACTTGTCCTTCTAGAAAACTGAGAGACAGAGAGGACACTGGGAAAAAGGGGAGTTCCAGGAAGGGCTGGGGTGCTGAGGTGATTTCAGAGGAAGAGAGTGAGAGAGTATAGGAGCCCAGGAATAGAAAAGGCTCTGACATGACAGTGCAGAGACAGTGAGGAGAGAACAACTGTGCCCAAGATTGTCAGCCAGAGAAAGAGAGAGTCTGAGTTGGTAGAAATCCACAGCCATTTGGGGACTCTACTAAGTCTGCAATGAGTTATCGGGTCCAGTGTGAAGAGAGGACGAGGCACCGTTGGAAGCTACTACAGTGTGGGGAGGCAGTTCTGGGACCGAATCATGGAGAGACAGAGCCACTCCCGGGATGCTGTCTTTGCCGTGCTGTCTGCCAGAGTCACCCTAAGTTAGTTGATGCCTGATCGAAGGGGTAACTAAATCAGTGTTACCTGGACTGGTGAGTGGGACTTGTGGCCAATACTTGCTACCACTGCTAGGGAATAAAGTCACTAGTAGCCTGATACTTTAACCAGGGGTATACACCCCATGCTGAGACAAGCATACCAGCGCCTAGTCCAAGAACAGAAATCCCCAGCTGAAGGGGTGGGAAAGATATGGCGTTTAGACCGATGCAAAAAAGTACTACAACCTGGAGAGGTGGCGTATCTACAAGCTTCAGTCAAGCTCAATTGGGAACAACCAGGCTACTTTGTTGTCCTTGAAGCTGACTGCCAGGGAGAAGACATGGGAGTGGAGGTAATCCCAGAAGTGATATCAACTAGGACTCTGCAACAGAGTCATAAGAAGATCCCTGTCAGCGTCCGGAATGTTATGGCCTAGCCGTTGAAACTGTGGGCCCGAATGTTGTTAGGACAAGTGAATCCAGCCACTCTAGTCTCACCATCTGATTTGGGGAAGGGAGAGAATAACACAATCTCCATAGAACAGTTTTTCCCACAAAACACCCCACTCTCACCTGAGTGGAAAGATTCAAAGCCCAGCTCCTGAGATGGCAAGATATGTTTTCGAAAAATTAGTTTGATGGGGGGTGTGCAAAAAGTGCTCAACACCAGATTCGCCTTTAGAAAGACAAACCATTCAGGGAAAGAATTTGATGGATCCCTTTGGGGGACCTAGAAGATTTACGCGAGCAGCTGGCAGAATTGAAGAGATCAGGCATCATTAGGGAGTCTAGCCCTTATGCCTCCCCCATAGTGGTGGTGCAGAAGAAGAACGGGTCCCTGAGGCTGTGCATTGATTATCGGACGCTCAACAGGTGGACTATCCCTAATCAGTACACCACTCCAAGGATAGCAGATGCCCTGCAGAGCCTGTCGAGGGCGAAGTGGTTCAGCGTGCTGGATCTGAAGAGTGGGTACTATAAAATTCCCATGCACCCTGAAGATAGGGAGAAGACAGCGTTTATCGCCCCAATAGGGTTCTTCGAGTTCGACAGGATGCCTCAGGGTCTGTCTGGCGCTCCGGCAACATTTCAGAGACTGATGGAGAAGACAGTAGGAGACATGAACCTGATCAAAGTGCTGGTATAACTGGACGATACCATCATCTTTGCCAAAACCCTCGAAGAACATGAAGAGCGTCTGGAGAAAGTCCTGAAGAGACTCCATGATGAGGGGTTGAACCTGTCCCTAGAGAAATGTCAGTTTTACCAGCCTTCAGTTAATTACTTCTGCCATGTTTTCTCCACTGAAGGAATGACCCCCACAAGTTGGAAGCTGTCACCTCTTGGCCAAGGCCTACCAATGTAACTGAGCTTAGGTCGTTCCTGGGATTTTGCTCATACTATAGAAGGTTCATCAAAGGATTTGCTAAAGTAGCTCGGCCCCTTAATGAATGATTGAAGAATGAGGATGGTGACAAGGATCCAAACCCAACAAAGCTGGTTAGACAATCCAGGGGGCACAGGAAGCCTCGGGAGTCAATCCAAGTTGAAGTGGAGTCTAACGACTGCTCTTGTTCTGGCTTATGCTGATCCAACCAAGCCGTATGAACTGCATGTTGATGCCAGTCAAGGTGGACTAGGCAGGGTACTGTATCGGGAGCACGATGGACACCTGCAGCCTGTTGCTTATGTGAGCCAAAGTCTTTCACCTGCTGAGAAGAATTACCCTACTCATAAGTTGGAATTCTTGGCTCTGAAGTGGGCAGTGGTGGACAAGTTGAAAGACTACTTGTATGGTGCAGACTTTGTAGTCAAGAGCGATAACAACCTGCTCACATATATTCTTACTAAGCTGTATGCCACTGGGCACAGGTGGTTGGCCACCCTAACAAGATTCTTTCTTAGGTTAAAGTACCGTCCAGGGGTCGGGAACACAGATGCTGATGCCCTGTGGAGGAGACCCTCTGACGCAGGGACTTGCTCTGAGGAGTGGACTGAACTAACACCAGAAGGGCCTTGTGTAAGGGGGCGGAACATCAGGCCAGAGGAACAACTGGGGCCTAAGCCATCGGAATCTCAGTGGCAGGTGTCCCCAAATACTACTGTGATTCGTCCTAAGTCAGGGACAATGGCCTACCTAAGCTTTCAGACAGGGATTTAAGAAAGGACCAGATGGAGGATCCCCACTGTAGTTTAGCTATGAAGGCCCTGGAAGGTCAATCTCCAGATCTACTGCTGACAGACTGCAAAAGAAGCACGTCTGGTACACAAAGAATGGTATCAGTTGCAGCTACACAATGGGGCGTCTACCGAAGGGGCCCCTCAGATGATGCCGAAGATAAGTGGGAGCTATTTTTACAGAGAAAGCATAGAGAGACTGTGCTGATTGCCTTACATGACAACCATGGCCACTTAGGGCCTGAGAGGACATTCAAACTGGTGCAAGACCGGTTCTATTGGCCCTGTATGTGGACTGAAGTTGAGAGAAATTGTCACTCTTGCATACGGTGTATACAGAGGAAGACTTTATCCCACAGAGCTGCCCCAGTGGGCCATCTTCAAAGTCAAGGACCACTGGAATTGGTGTGTATTAATTTTCTGTGTCTGGAGCCTGACTTGAGTGGACAGGGAAATGTTCTGGTGGTGACCGACCACTTCACCCGGTATGCCCAGGCAGTCCCAACTAAAGACCAGCAAGTATCTACAGTGGCCAAAATTCTGGTAGAGATCTTTGTCCACTATGGCCTTCACTCTGACCAGGGGAGAGACTTTGAGAGTAGACGCATCAAAAGAGTGTTAGACCTGTTAGGTGTTCAGAAGTCAATGACCACCCCCTACCAACCTCAAGGGGATCCCCAGCCAGAACGCTTTAATCGCACCCTCCTGGATATGCTTGGGACTCTTATGGCTGAAAAGAAGCAACATTGGAGCAGGCACATTGCAGCTATCGTACATGCCTATAATAGCACTGAAAATGATGTCACAGGCTTATCACTGTACAGGCTGATGTTTGGAAGGGAAGCTGGACTGCCAGTTGACTTAGCATTCAGGCACCTTTTTGGATCATACCTCAATAGTGTCACATAGAGGGTATGTGGACCGTCTGAGGAAGAGTTTGAAAACAGCATATGAGAAAGCCCAGGCTGCCTCAGACACCCGGGGGCAGCGAAACAAGCGAAACTTTGAGCTGAAAGTGAGAGTACACGATTTGCAGCCTGGCGACAGAGTGTTACTGAGAAACTTGGACGTCCCTGGGAAGCACAAACTGGCTGATCGCTGGAAGTTGCAGCCCTACATCATCTGTAAGCAGGTATCAGGATTACCAGTATACCAGATTCACCCAGAAGGAAGCACAGGCCAGCTAAAGACCTGGCACCGGAATCATCTGCTACCTTTATCAGAAGCAGTTCTTATGCCTCAACAACCAGATCTACAGCCTACTCAAACTACTCAGAGATCATATCCAATGACCAGGTCTCAGTCTGTGCCACTGAACACAGATGAAGAGAACAGTGAGGATGAAGAACTGGGCATTGACTGGCTGTGACAGTCTATGCTATCAGAAACTGCCACTCTTCTTCCTTGTAGCGAAACAGATACTGGAACCCTCAGTCCTGAGGCACCAGAATTCATACCACAGAGCCAATCACTGACACTCCAGGAAGATTTTCTGATTTCCCTAACTGCAGAGGACACGGAGACTCTTCAACCTTCTATGGTGGAAGAGGAAGAACTATCTGAGCCCAAAGAGCAAAGGAAAAAAACAAACAATTCACCCGCCAAAAAGACTGACTTACTCTACTCTAGGCGAAAGTTCTGAGGAAGCTATCTATACCTTTCAAAGAACTCACAACACGCCGACCCTTCCCACTACAAGTTTAGTGGAAGGCGACTACAACTTACCCCCTGACACATCTAGGTGGGCTATCCCAATATAGGTGGCTTGTGGGCAAGACAACCTCACCTCTTATGACAAATGGTGGGAGGTTCTCTTGCCAGGTTCATGCTTGCCAATTGTCTGTTTTCTCACATTAACTAACCTGTTTTTGCCTCCCGTTGTATCTTGAAAGCATGTAACAGGATGTGGACATTATATGTTGATGGGCTCCGTCCTTCCTTTGGGGACCAAAGGTTCTTTGGTGGGAGAAGTGTGTAGCAGGCATGTTGTCATGAATCAATGAAAGGTCATGCAATTTCTCCTTTTGGCCACAAGATGAAGATAGGAAGATGTTGACTTGGTCTTCCAGAAAACTAAAAGACAGAGAGGACACTGGGAGAAAGGGGAGTTTCAGGAAGAGCTCGGGGGCTGAGGTGATTTCAGTAGAAGAGAGCAAGAGAGTCTAGGAGCCCAGGAAAAGAAAAGGCTCTGACATGACAGTGCAGAGACAGTGAGGAGAGAACAGCTGTGCCCAAGATTGTCAGTCAGAGAAAGAGAGAGCCTGAGTTGCCAGAAGTCCACAGCCATTTGGGGAATCCCCTAAGTCTGCAGGGAGTTTTCGGGGGCCGGTGTGGAGAGAGGACGAGGTGCCATTGGAAGATACTACAGTGTGGGTAAGCAGTTCTGGGACCGGATTGGGGAGAGACTGAGCAAGAGTCATCCTAAGCAACCTAAGCGAGTTGATGCATGATCGGAGGGGCAACTAAATCAGTGTTACCGGGACTGGTGAGCGGGCCTTGCGGCCAATACTTACTACCATTTCTAGAGAATAAAGTCACTAGTAGCTATCTAACCAGTGACCCCATAGCTCTAATACAGCATGCAGGCCTTACTGACAACCGCAACCCGCGCCAACGAGCTCCAACGAAACTTAGGACTAAGGACTGTCCCTAGTTGCAACTACCTTGAAGCTCTATCTGCTGGCCAGTTTAAAGGGGTACTATTCCTCTGTCTATTCATTTGAGTGCACTCAAAACCTAGTGTGAATTTATAGTACCATTGTTGCATTTAAGGCTTATATGCATTTGTGACGAAGTCCGGACACCCTGTTAGGTATTTCTGCCAAGACGCTGCTTCCCAAGTCCTGGAACAGGAGACCAATGGATCTGGCTATAGAAACCACAAGGACCAGACAACATCAGTCTTGGAGTACACCAGAAAATGAACTGCTATATTTTTAGAAACACACTGAATTTATACAGCAAACCATCAGATAAGGGCTACTCCAATTATCTCAGACAAAGGTCACCTTACACAGTAGAGCTAGTCCTATTATCGTAACAATGACCTCCTTAGACAATCCAGCTCCCCCCCATAGGAATAACTTGCATAAGAAGTCACAAGCAATTAGTGACCAGCTCTGGATAACTTAAGAACACATTATAACACAGAGTTCTCCAGGCCATGGTTCTCCTGCAGCCCAAAGTCCGTGACAGCATTGTTTATTGCTAATCTGCCTGCTAAGTGTGTTCAATTCAGTTTAACTGTTACTTACGCTATGATAGTCAATCAATAGATTAAGCGTATTTACCACTAAACAGGTGAGTGTGTATTTATTGCCATATCCCACAGCCAGGCGAAAGGTATTTCTCACTTGTGTTGTAAATTGTGCTTGCAGTAATTTTATTCAATCAGGTGTACCGGGGGGGCTGAGGTTGTTCTTGGAGTCGAGGCACAGAACAGAGAACCCAAAATGTAACCAGCGACTCCTTCGGGGGTGGCCCTAGAGCGGTATACTGGAATTTTTCATCTTTCAAAAAGTGTTTCCCAGTGCTAAACCTTTCATCCAATGTCTTAATTGCTGCATTTGTAAATTCCATAGCTCAGTATAATTCTCCTTTAAGGGGGTGTGGCAAGGGGTGTGTCCTATGCCTACATACTTTAGCTAATAGGTGTCCCTCTATTCCATTTCAGAAAGTTGGGAGGTATGCACTAATACAGTGATAATAATATACATTGTCACTGTACTAATGACACTGGCTGGGAAGGGGTTAAGGGGCAATCAAGGGGTTAATTGCGTGCCTAATAAGGTGTGTATAATGTGCTGCTTTTTATTACAGTTTTGCAGGGAAAAGAACCAAAGCGACCATTCCCTCTGTATAGAGCCCTTTGTCAACACAGAGCTCTGGGCTGTGATTTGACACAGCTGATCAGCAGGTCCCGGCGATGAATATTTGGCTGGGATCAGCTGACAAACTGCCGCTGTGTCAAATCACAGTGGAGCAGATGGATGGGGCAGACGTGTGTGCCCGAAACCCGGAAACAGTACGGGTACGTCGCTGTGACTATAGGAGCTTCCCTGTTGCAGTATATGTACTGTGGTGGTTGGCAAGCTGTTAAAAACACATTTACTAAGCATAGCTCTTTGCTGTACAAAGGGGCTTGGTACTTCACTAATAGAGTGCTATTAAAATTAAAAGATCGTTAGTTGAAAAAATAAAAGCCAACCTGGTTATTCGACCTGTCAATCTTGTGACTGACTTTCCTCCAATCACAGACCTTTCTCTGTGCTGAGCAGGAAGAAGTCTGTAGGATAGCGCAAGCTCCATACTTTTTATATAAAGGCAGTTTTTTTTAATTGGGCCCATAATTAGTGGGTGTCTTACTGGAATAACCAATTGTTTCTGAATTGCACTGCGCCATGGTTATCTCCTCCTGTATCAAGGTCCTTTGAAGATCAGCTACAGCAGCCAGGCAAGAGTAAAATAAGGGATAGTTTAGCATACCGATATCTAATCACGTGCATTGCACACTTACGCTAACCTGTTTCTCCATTCCTTGGGTTAACTTGAGTCCTTAAAGGGCTTTTTTATTATTTTTAATGCTTTAATGGGTCCCTTGAAATACATGACTATATAAACTAGCATTATGCACTGTAAATGTTGGTGTTTTTTTTTTTTTTTTACTGTAAAATTAATTATGTTAGTTATGATTAGTTTTGCATATTTTTTTAAATATATTTTATACACAGTATCTCTTTATAGTAAAAACTTACAGTCAGAAAACATGGGGCTGTTTCCTTTTTTTTATACTTGTTTGTTTATTGTTGAGATAAAATGGAGAAAGGTGGGGAAAGTCACACAGTTTCAGTTACGTGGAACAAGCAAAATATAGAAGACCAAGGTGAAAAGCACAAGATTCTGCAATCTGTCACATGGGTTATACCACAAACAAACCACAAAGCATACTTCTGCTTGTCTTGTGAAAGATTAGATATCAAAGAAAACAACTTCAATGTAATGTCATTAATCAATAGTACATCAGTTTTGCATACTATGAACAGAATATTAACACGAAAAGTGCCATTAACACTAAAAATACACAGAATCATTTTATCCCTTAGCTGCCATAGCCGCTTTTGTGTACTTGTTTAAACACAATTAAAAAAAAAACAAAAATAGGCCTGAAGATTATGTAAATCCCCTAAAACATTATATATTTTCTGAAAGCAGATACCCTAGAGCAGTGGCCTTCAAACTGTGGTCCAGAGCCACATGCGACCCTTAGCTTGCTTTTATTTGCCCCTTGGGGCATTATTCCCCCCACTCTCAGCAACAGTGGGGCACTATTCCTCCCACTGACAAGGACAACGGGGCACTATTCCTCCCACTGACACCGAAAACAGGGTGCTATTCCTCCCACTGACATCGAAAACCGTGCACTATTCCTCCCACTGACACTGACAACGGGCACTATTCCTCCCACTGACACCGAAAACAGGGTGCTATTCCCCCCACTGACACCGACAACCGTGCACTATTCCTCCCACTGACACTGACAACGGGGCACTATTCCTTCCACTGACACTGACAATGGGGTGCTATTCCTCCCACTGACACCAACAATGGGACACTATTCCTTCCATTGACACCAATGATGGGGCATTATTCCTCCCACTGACACAGACAACGGGGTACTATTCCTCCCACTGACGCAGACAACGGGGCACTATTACTCCCACTGACACCAATGATGGGGCAATATTCCTCCAAGTGACCCCCCTAATACCAAAGAGGGAACACTGCTTACTTCCAGTGACACTAGGATATTATCTACTTCTCTGGTCACAGTCCGGCCCTCGTAAAGTTTGAAGGACAGTAAACTGGCTCTTTGTTTAGAAAGTTTGGAGACCCCTGACCTAGAGAATAAAATAGTGGTAGTTCCAAGTTAATTTGAGGGAACAAAAATACAACTAATTACCCATTTTTTTTTGTTAAAATATAAAGAATGAGGTTGCTCCAAGTAAACAGATACCCAACATGTCAAGTCTTAAAATTGCGTGCACCCATGAAACGGCGACAAACTTCAGTACCCTATATTTTCCAGGCTATGCTTTAAAAGCCCCTACAGGTCATTAGTTTAGATTTAACTGTGAATAATGGGCCTCACTCTGGCGTGTGGCGATAAGCATGAACTCAATGCTTTCATGCGTAGGCACATCCAACACGTGCTTTTACATTTGTACATTCATGTATGTGAGTTTGGGGGGGGGGGGGGCTTAAGTGTTTGGGTGCAGCTTTAAGTTTTTACACTTTCTTTTATGAAATTTTTTTCTTCACATAGTGATGCATGTGATGCATTTTTTTGGTGTCAAGTTCTTTAAAAGACCCCTGATGTCTCATATGTCCTCCAGTGAAGCTAAAGGAGTGCAGATCATACCATATTAGTGACACCTGGACCCAGAAGTGACACTTTATATGTTGCTTCTGGGTCAGTAAAGGGGAGATCAGCAAATGGATGTTCACTAATCTCTTTCCCCTATACCCAGCAGCGACCTGCCATGCAGGTCTCGGGTCCACCAATGAGCACGCGGAGCCCAGTAAACATGGCATCGGTGTGTGGGGAGCGGATGACACATTCAGGGGTGTATGGAAGTTTTCCGGCAGCTGTATCATAGACACCAGATTGTTTTCATCTGACAGCCCACAACTTGTCAGATTTATATACACTATGCATAACGGTAGCCGTAAAAGAGTTAAATAACATGCTGCAAGGGTCGCCTTTAAGCTGTACGTTGTATTACAGAACAGTACGGATTTCATGGACCATCTTCAGCAAAAGTGTGCACTGGGAGGGCATATTTGATGCAGACATTTTTTTGTTCATTTTTTTACAATTGGCTTAGCTTGCATACAAGCTTTCATTTAGAATCAGGAGCCCACAGATGATACAGCAGTATACAAAGGTCCAGCAGTAGGACATTTTTATTGAGGGAGCATTGGCCAAAGAGAACAGACAATTGTTTACTACAAGGATTAAGAGACCACAGATGACACAGTAGTATTGATCAGCAGCAAGACAGTTTTACATAGCAAGGCTAGAGGTAAATTTACCATAGAGAAAGAGCACAGGCTGGGACTTAAAGGGATTGTAAAGGCAGAAGATTTTTTTATCTTAATGCATTGTATGCATTAAGGTAAAAAGCCTTTTGTGTACAGCAGCCCCCCTTAGCCCCCATAAAACTTTCCTGAGCCCCATCTAGATCCAGGTATGATGCAGAAGTGTCTCGACTGCCCAGGACTCCCCTCCTCATTGGCTGAGACAGCAGCACGGCACCATTGGCTCTTGCTGCTGTCAATCAAAGTCAGTCAGCTAATGGGGAGAGAAGGGGGTGTGGCCGGGTCGCGGCTCCATGTCTGAATGGACACACGGAGCTGTGGCTTGGCTCGGGTGCCCCCATAGCAAGCTGCTTGCTGTGGGGGCACTCAACTGGAGGGAGGAGCCAGGAGCATCGAAGAGGGACCCGAGAAGAGGAGGATCTGGGCTGCTCTGTGCAAAACCACTGCACAGAGGAGGTAAGTATAACATGTTTGTTATTTTTAATGAAAAGAAAACAAGACGTTACAATCACTTTAAAGCGGAGTTCCACCCAAAAGTGAAACTTCTGCTCATTTGTCTCCTCTTCCCCTCCGGTGCCACAACTGGCACCTTTCGGGGGGGAGGGGGACAGGATACCTGTCTTTGACAAGTATCCTATTCCCACTTCCGGGTGTCCGGGCCACGGCCCATGACTTTACCGCGGGGCTCCCTCCTCCTCTCCCTGTGGCCGGGCCAGTAGAAGAGAGGAGCGGGGCCTAGCACATGCGCAGTAGGGTTCCTGGTGTGAAGCTGTAAGGCTACACTGCCGGGTACCCTTACCCGCAATGGCGGCGGCAGCAACTGACAGCTGATGGAAACATCAGCTGTGGTGCCGACATCGCTGGATTCTGAGGACAGGTAAGTGTCCTATTGTTAAAAGCCAGCAGCTGCAGTATGTGTAGCTGCTGGCTTTAAAAAAATTTTTTTTTTGGACAGAACACCACTTTAACTCTCTCTCTCTTACCATTTTTGTTGGGTAACATAATCTTTTCAGTTTTGTTTATCCTTTGTTTATATCAGCACTGCTGATCTCCTGCAACTTCTTTGCAGCCCCTTCTTGTCTACATTTACTGTATGCACTTGAGCATGACTCTTTAAGAGCAAGTGCCTGAACAAGGACCTTCATGGAGGGATCAAAAGTTATTTTAATAGATCAACTCTCTATATAAAAGTCCAACCTGTTACCTTGCAATTTTGTAACGATTCCTGAGTTATGTTTCTAATTTTTTTCTTTTTCATATGTTTTGTCGCATAAATAAAGAATTTTTAAAAAATGCACACATTATGAGATTTCAGTAATTGGGTTTACTTATACTTTAATAATATACAAACGAAAAAAAATCATATGTTATTAAAGTGAGCCTATTCTTTCCATTTTTAGGTTTGACGTTTACATAGGGGAACTAAATCAAAATTATTAGAACATGCTTTGTATGACTAGATGTTTAGGCCCAAATCTGGCAAACATTTCTGATGGCAAAATTAGAAACAAATAATTTGTGATGGATATTTCTAGTTTCAACTGTAAATCTCAATTTGTCATATATAATATTAATGTATCTGTTCTTTAGGGAGAACACTGGATGTTCCATATCCATTGAGCAATGCCCCTTTGTTCTGGGTTTATCCAATGAAGATTCAGAGCTGATTTTACATGAATGTGTACAGCTTACTCAGGATTTGAAGACAAAGGAGAGGTACCTCTTCCTCTTCAGTGACATGATTATAATTGCCAAGCTGAAGTAAGAATTGCATTTTTTCCTTATTTTTTTATTTTATTTTACCTGAACTTCAATATCATGAGTTTTCCTTTTTTTTTTTTTTCTTCATGTGTATTCTTAATTTATTTCTCACTATTAAATGCTGACTCAGAAGCTCAGAAATCAAATGTTTTGGAGTCCATGTGGTAAATAACTGAAAGACAAAACCAAAAAGTAAAAACCACTATATGGACTCAGACAACCCTTTATTAATTTAAAACACATAAAAAGAATTATGCAAAAAAAAAATATTAAACCATGAACCCCAATTAACAAAAATATCAAAATTTAAATGTTGTAACACATGAAATCAAACACAATTTAAAAACCATGGTATAATGAAATACCCAATCATACAAAAATACATTGATCATAGATAGATCAATTATCTCTTTACAAAATCAGTTTAGACTAATATTGTACAATCATTGTTATCAGTATGGATATTGCTTCATCAAAATGGCTTATGCTGGTTTACGATGTGTGCATTAACGATTAAAAAAAGTCACCCTCGAAAATGGGCATGTGTCAAGGGTATTGTCAAGACTTATAAGTATTATACAATGGGACATGGCAGATGTGTCTGCAAAGTACCAAGAAGCATCCCTACGTGTGGAATTGTAAAACAACCAATTGCTTATACCAATTCCACATATATGAACACTTCTTGGCAGGTATGTCTGCCATGTCCCAGTGAATAACACATATACATGGACATTATTCTTTGCAGAGGCCCACATTTTGGGGGTGATTTATTTGACTTCCTATAATTGTTTATGATTTTGAAGGAATCCTAGTTTGTTTGGCCTAATAGCTTTTTTGAATTGGTTGATGCATTCATCCATAACCAGCATAAAGTTTTGTGATGATGCAATAGCCACATGATAACAATGATTGTACTGTTAGTGCGTTAGTGTTAACTGATTTTGTGAAGTGATGAATGGACTATCTATGAATTATGTATTTCCATTATTAATGGATATTTTATATAAAATTATAAAATTCTGTTTGATTTCATATATAACAACATTAACATGTTGATATTTTTGCTGATTGTGGTTCATTGTTTAATAATATTTTTTTTGTATAATTCTTGTTATGGTTTTTGAGTTCATATAGGGTTGTTTGAGTACATATAGTTGTATTTTCTTTTTGTTTTTGCCTATTTATTATTTACATCAGTACTTTTTTGTTTATGTAAATAATTATTTTTAAAGGATAAGTTCACCTTTGGTAACATGTTCCATGCTCCACCCTGTTTTTAGGGTGGAATATGTAACATGTTCCTGCTACTGCAGCCGTTCCCCAACCCACCGCCTCTGGTGACAGTGAGGGGGGGGATCTTCTCTTGAAACTCACTGTCACAATTATTTTTAAAAACGCGGCCGTACAGGGCTCCGCCCACCCTGCCACGTCATTCATTCTCAGAGTTCTGCTGATCGTTGGTGCAATGCTTTGCAGACTCTTAGTAAAAAAAATAATAAATGCAATTTTTTTTTACCTGCAAAAAAGATGTGCATTTATAATTTGTTTTTCTTTTTTACAAAGGTGAATTTATTCTTTAACATGAGTACATTCCAGTTGTACCAGCTACTCAGCTTTCTAGTTATATTGTATGGTAATAGCAACTAATAATCATAGCAATTTCTGCTCTGTTTGAAATGCCAATATATGTAATGGCACACTCTTGGGCAGACAGTATGGCCACTTTTTGACTTGGCAAAGTCCACAGGCAGCTTAAGGGCCCTTTCACATGGGTTGTCTGATCAGGTCTGCCTGTCTGTTTTTCAGGTGGACCTGGTCATACGCTTCATTCATCCCTATGGGGCAGTGGATGTCAGCTGTGACATGTCCACTGACACACGCTGCTATCCGGTCCTGTTCACCCATTAGGCTGCTGAAATACAGGACAGGTGTTTTTGTTTTGTTTTTTTGTGTGTGTGTTTGCACAATGATGTGTACATGTATGCCCCCCTCTTGTGAGTATAAGTTTACAAGTTTATTATACTTACTTTAGCAAAATTTTTAAATAAAAAAAGCTGGAATGCACTTGTTAGCAATTGTGTACAAAGATAGTCAATAAAATAGCTGCATAACTATTGCAAAGCATATGGACCGTGGTGCCATTTCTGACAGATTCATGCTATAATTATTCTGAAATGCTGCGCTGCATCGCCAACTGTCTAGACAGCATGTAAAAATGCAGATACATTTAGCTTGAAACATTGTTTCCGCCTTCAGCTGGTTACAATATCTATAATGTTTATCTACTCTTGATATACAAATGAAATTACAATATATTTGGTGGTACACTGTCATGATGAGAAAATCTTACAGCTCTGTATAATGATATTTTGATCTACCCAAAGACTCATTGCATGATACATTATGATTAATAAAGCATTAATCGTAAACAGATCACATCAGTGTTGCTGTGCAACTGGTCCCCTGAAGCTGTTTCTTTTCAGTATTCAATTGGTCACAGGCTTTCCGATGCCATCTCTTACAGTGCAGAACCAGGAATCCTGCACTGGACATAGGATGGCAAGCAATTGCCGCTATACCAGAGCATCAGAGAGAAAAGGAGAGTGCTTGCTGCAGGGGGAGTAAGGTATAAGGTAAGTATAACATTTTATTATTTTAACCTTTTATAATTTTTTTAATTAATATTTTAACCCTTGCAGTGCAGAGGGGCCCCATTGCAAGGGTATTTTTTTAACTAAAAAATTGAAAATTGTTGCGCTGGTAGATCAAATAAGCTGCTGGCAAAAAATAAATAAAATTGGATAAAAATTAAAAAACAAATCCAATGTGTCAGAGAAAGTAAATCCCATGTGACGACAAGTCAGATTATGACATCCCATAAAAAGTTCCAAATGTGAAAACTCCACTGTATATAGACTCCCAATATGTGCATCAAATATGGATGTAAGTAACGAGCCAACAGGTAAGTCACCCAGGTGTGCCTCAACCAAAACCCAAAAAATGCCTTCTTACCAGAAATAATGGACTCTTAATAAAAAGAGTCAAAAGCGCTGTGTGCATAAATATCTCTTAAGATGGAAATCATATACTTCTTTTACTCCTCTCTGGTTAGAGCGATCTCGCAACTGCTGGTGGGAATTGCTCCACCATGACATACATAAAAGATGAATCACAGGTATCCACATAGTGTAAAACCATATTATATATTTATTAAAAGCATAGAAACAATAGTAACTCACAATAGTAATGATAAAATCAAGCAAACGAACAGCAGTGCTGTGTCAAAGAAAAGAGCCCATACGATCAGCCTCCCGGAAAAAATTCCCACCTACCCAGACAGGACAGTTCCTAAAAATATAAATTAATTTTGTTCTAGAAATATCATTTTAAAGACATTTATGAGGCCCCCATGAGATTTAAAGGAAGAGTTGACCATACAGTACACTTTTCCTTCAATTGCCGTAGAACAGGGTAGAGATTAAGACTACAGAATTGTCTAAGGTCCTTAGTAACCCTGATTCCTAAATATTTCAAGTCAGCGGCCCATAACAGCTGGGGGTTAATCACAGATTCCTGGGCACCAGAGTCAAGTGGAAAAAGCACCGACTTACCCCAATTGATCCTGATATCCGAGAACCTTCCAAAATCATCAAAGATGGCAAGGGCAGCGCGCAAGGAGGAACGGGCATCATGCAAATATAGCAAAGTATCATTCGCGTAAAGGGACATTTTTTCCTTTGAACCAACCCGCCAACCCCTCAACGAGCTCGGATTCCCAGACCATAATGGCCAGTGGATTGAGAGCCAGGGTGAAAAGACTCAGAGATAACAGGCACCCCTGGTGAGTCCCCCACTCCAAGAGAAACAAGTCAGAGATTGTACTTACATTGGCTTGAGAAACACAGTACAAAATACCTAGCTATTGAGTATATTGGGGCCCGAAATCATATCTGTGCAGCACCTCCCAGAGGAAGACCCACTCAACTGAGTCAAAGACCTTCTCAGCATCCAAGCAAGCCACAACTCTTGTACCGGAGTTAGCATGCCCGGTAGCTAAGTTAAAAAACAGGCGACGGATATTAATGTCAGTGCCCTTCCTCGACATAAATCGATTCTGATCAACGTGTATAAGATCTTCAATTACAGTAGAAAGATGTAAAGCCAGTATTTTTACTATCAATTTTGCGTAGGCATTGAGTAAAGATATAATCCTGTAAGAGGCACGTTCTTCAGGATCCTTGCTGGGTTTGGTCACTAACACTATTAGGCTTTATGTACACGGGACATTTTAAAACCTCCCTTGAACGATTTAACTTGACAGATAGTAAACAACGTTTAAAAACTTCCATTTTCCCGCGTTTACATGCTGCGTTTAGCCGTGTTTGTGTTTTTTTCTTTTTTCAAATAGTCAAAAATGTATCTCCATTAAAAACGCCTGTAAATTAAACGTAGCTAAACGTGAGTTACCGCGTTTACAAGCTGTTACAGGCATTTGGGGTTTGAACATCCAACCTGAATGCATATTTTTGCTTTCCAAAAAATGCTTCTAAACTCAACTGCCTAGAAACGACTATAAATGACCCTGTGTACATGTATTGAGAAGATAACATAGAGGAAAGTTCAGGGGCAGCTGAAAAAAGCACCCAACTGCAAGAGCCTCTGACAAAAGGGCTGTGAGCCTGGGTGCCAGGAGCTCCTGATAAAGGGAATAAAATTCAGTGGGGACTTCATCTGGGCCTGGGGCCTTGCCAGACTGTATATGGCCTAAGGCTATCTGAACCTCTTCCATGGTGTTGCCTCTATCTAAATGCTTACACTTAGCAAGGGTAAGGAAGAGAAAGGAGACCCAGTCTAGATAAGTATTGAGCTCAAGAGTAGTATAGTCAACCCTAGAGGAATACAAGGTAGTGTAAAAATGCAAAAACTGGCAGTTGATGTCATCCGGAGATGACAGCAACCCCCTAGCAGAATCTCTTATCCTCCCTATGTGAGTGGTGGGAAACTGGCCCCTAGCTAGCCAGGTGAGCAAGCGCCCATTCTTATCCCCATACTCAAAAACCTGTTGTGTAGTGGAAAGAAAAGACTCCTTAGTCATCTCTATCCATACCAATGAAACGTCCTGCAAGGCACATTGCCATGCATCATAACCAGCTCGACCAGGGTTCCCAACATAAGTGACTTCCTTCTGTCGAAGATCACTCTCCAACTGTTCAAGAGTGTGCACCTGGAGTCACACTTAACTGCAGTAATACAGGAAATATTTTTCCCCCGGAGCCAGAGCTTAAACCCAAACCACTAGGGGGCTAACAGTCTCCTCAGTAGAAAACCAAAATCCACATAATGCTTCAGGGATTCCCTCCTGAACTTTAGGATCTGAGAGCAAGTACCCGCTGCAGCACAGAGGAAGAGGCATAAGCCAGGTCAATGTGGAAGAAGGAGCGATATGTGGCTGAATGGCAGTTAAATTCTCTATCAGAGGAGTGGAAATGCTGCCACATGTCCTCAAGGGCGAAAGCGGTCGCCCACTGAGAGAGGTCGGAAGCCCAAGTGATAGAGGTATGAAGTCTGTCTAGGCACTAGTCAGGCACCAAGTTGAAATCACCCATAATCAATACATTAGGTACCCCATACTGAATGTTTACTTAAAAACAAATTCTATCTATCTATCTGTCTATCTATCTATCTATCTATCTATCTATCTATCTATCTATCTATCTATCTATCTATCTATCTATCCAGGGCTTTTTTTCAGCTTGAACTTGGTGGAACTAAGTTCCCCAACTTATGGCTCAGACCCTCTGCTCCCTGCTTACCACTATCACTTGTAAACACAGAAGCCTGGCTTCTGTGTTTACAAATGGCAGCTTGTCTCCCAATGACACACACCTGAACTCTGCACTCTGTATGCAGCACACCCCCAAACTCTGCACGTAGCGCAGCCCTGAAGTCTGCACTGTGCGTAATGTACTCCTGGTATATATTGCCCCTTTAAGACCCTCCCACTATTAGTGAAATTTGACCACATCCAGTATTTGATGCGGTTTGGAGGGTGTGTATGGGTTGAGGGGGGTTTGAGGGGGGGGTCGCGGTTGAGTTCATGCACTGATTTTCTGATAAAAAAAAGCCATCTATCTATCTATCTATCTATCTATCTATCTATCTATCTATCTATCTACTTATCACAGAGATTTCCCTGGAATCATGATAGAAATCAATAGGTGAGAGGTAACAAAGAAGAAAAAAGTATTTTATGCAAAAGAAATGGAAGTTCAGCTTCATAACCCTTTTATTTCATAATGGCTATTTAGGGGAATATCCTCTGCTAGTGGGAAAGTGAAACTACACAGAAAGCCATATGCACAGAACAACTTTGTGACTCAACACATCTGATTTGCAATCCAGAATACAGAAGATACAGTAACTGTAGGGCAAAGAGGGAAGACACATTAAGGAGAGATATCAATGCTGCTCACCCCAATATGGACAAGAAAAATGGAAAAAAGTCCCCCGAGCGGGGTTTTTAGGCAGATAGCTATAGATATGAACAAGACATTAAGTAAAATATTAAAATTCTTTATTGAAGGGTAATGAATAAGTGTAACAACATATAAATATAATTTGGGAGCTCAAGTGGGAAAATACCCATACCAAATACATATAATAGCAAACATAGGTTATACACAGCATGTGATAAGGCTATTGCATAACAATCCTGACGTGTTTCGACCCATGAATTTTGGGGTCTCTTCAGAGGATGAGTTTGCTAAAGAAAAAAGAAAAATTTATAATAGTATGTCCAGCTTATTTAAAAGAGTTACAGCATAGGCAAGTTTGTTTAGCAACATGTTTAGTAACACTTTGCACATAATTACCACTGAGTTTGGATGTACCCCTCGATCAGAGCCTCCCCACATAGCAGCTAGACCATCCAGTGTGCCCGCACGTAGCAGCACCCCGGAAGAGGGGGGAACAGGAATCCACCTGATATGGCTTGCAAGGAGTCACACGTATAATTGCCCCCCCACCAACATGCCACAGGGGGGTGGGGCCGG
The DNA here is from genome assembly GCF_042186555.1 of Aquarana catesbeiana. NCBI lineage: Eukaryota > Metazoa > Chordata > Amphibia > Anura > Ranidae > Aquarana > Aquarana catesbeiana. The sequence goes on along the minus strand of NC_133327.1, from coordinate 433,983,354 downwards.
AACCTACGAAAATTGTCAGAGCGTTAGCTCATGAATATACCCATATAGGTTAGTGGTTAGATTTAACTGTTGGGCAGTCAGAAAGTGTTGTAATAATCTATTACAGCTTGAATTAATCATGTGAAGGATAATAAGATCAGTAAAGTGACTATATTGGTATAACTAATATAAAATATGTCAGGGATGACCTAGTCTTTAAATGCTGACAATGGCAGTGATAGGAAGAAAAGTGAGGGATGTGCACAGTGAATAATGACGTGTAAAATATAAAAAATATGAAGAAAATGTGAAAAAAAGAATGTGCATGAAAATGATGCGAGTGAGTGTTTAAACAGCAGAAAAAAAAAACAAAAAAAACAAAAAAAACAAATGAGTGTATGTGTGATGTGTGAATTTAAGGAAAAAGTTCATGATATTGCCAAGTATCTAAGTCTACGGCATCAAGAACTAGTGTGCACATAAATCAAATTAAATATAAGTAAAATATTATTCTATGGGGTCTGACAAAGCATTGATAATCAGATGTATCATAAGTTCTTACTCACTCCTACCGTTGAGGAAAACAGTCTGGCCGTCCAAGGAGGAAGTGGAGGGATCACACCCAAATCCACCCTCATTAAATAGTGTCCTTAATTAGTACTGAATTTAACAACAGGTATCGTTTCTTCTGCCCCTTAACCCCGGTGTGTAGAGGGAGGCTGTGGCCACCATTGGCAGGCCTCGTGTGGCTCCCTCGGCGTCCATCAAGGCGAAGCCCCGTCATCTGTCGTCACCTGCGCCGTAAAATACGTGACGTCATGAGGCCGCACGCACACGCGACCCGCACATGTGCGCACACCTCACGCAACGTCCGAAGGTGATGGGGGATGCCGCCGGCAGGGTAATCACGCCCATGGGTGGCCGACCCGGGAATCCGGCCATCCAAGGGGAGAGACAAGGGGAGCGCAGGTAACTGAGCTCCCCACCCTGCCGGGAAGACAAATCAGTAAACATGATCCCCGACCCGGGGAGCATGCGACCATGCAGGCATCACAGGGATCCGATGGCCCAAGCTGCAAGTGGGGAGGCGCCGATCAGGAGGCACACAAACAAGCTCACATATGCCATTTGTGAAAAATAACAAATGACAAAAGTTTTCTACATAATTGCTTATTGATCATACAAAGTAAACATTGGAAACTGTGCACTGACAATTCTAACAATATTCCTAAAAAATATGTAAAAACCAAAACAACCCAGAGATGGCAACATCATTTTAACATTTAAATAGATTTATTTGAAAGGAGATAACTCCTAGATACACAAAATAGTAAATGTATAACAACCCAAATAAGGAAATTTGCATCGGATCCAATGGATCCCTCATTGCTCGCGGTTGCAATGCGATTTTACTCTATTCGCAACCACGAACGAGGCCATGAATTATAGACTCGATTGAGTATAATAATAATACAGACTCACAATACAAGAGCGTAACTGATTTAGTGAGCTCAAGGGGAGAAATGTAATTCCGATTTAGTCCCCTTATTGAGAGTCTACTTAAAATCCTAATATGCGATTTAACACATTTTTGGAAAATATATGGATGCAATCTAATGTGGTATCTAGGATTAACACACAGGGATATATACAGGAGAACAGACAGTGCACAGCTCATGTCTAACTCCCATGTGTCAAATGGGAGAAGGGGTGTTTAACCACCCAAATTTGTATAGCAAAGAGGGAAGACACATTAAGGAGAGATATCAATGCTGCTCACCCCAATATGGACAAGAAAAATGGAAAAAAGTCCCCCGAGCGGGGTTTTTAGGCAGCTAGCTATAGATATGAGCAAGACATTAAGTAAAATATTAAAATTCTTTATTGAAGGGTAATGAATAAGTGTAACAACATATAAATATAAATTGGGAGCTCAAGTGGGAAAATACCCATACCAAATACATATAATAGCAAACATAGGTTATACACAGCATGTGATAAGGCTATTGCATAACAAAACTGACGCGTTTCGACTCATGAATTTTGGGGTCTCTTCAGAGGATGAGTTTGCTAAAGAAAAAAGAAAAATTTATAATAGTATGTCCAGCTTATTTAAAAGAGTTACAGCATGGGCAAGTTTGTTTAGCAACATGTTTAGTAACACTTTGCACATAATTACCACTGAGTTTGGATGTACCCCTCAATCAGAGCCTCCCCACATAGCAGCTAGACCATCCAGTGTGCCCGCACGTAGCAGCACCCCGGAAGAGGGGGGAACAGGAATCCACTTGATATGGCTTTCAAGGAGTCACACGTATAATTGCCCCCCCACCAACACGCCACGGGGGGGGGGGGCGGAACCTACGAAAATTGTCAGAGCGTTAGCTCATGAATATACCCATATAGGTTAGTGGTTAGATTTAACTGTTGGGCGGTCAGAAAGTGTTGTAATAATCTATTACAGCTTGAATTAATCATGTGAAGGATAATAAGATTAATAAAGTGACTATATTGGTATAACTAATATAAAATATGTCAGGGATGACCTTGTCTTTAAATGCTGACAATGGCAGTGATAGGAAGAAAAGTGAGGGATGTGCATAGTGAATAATGACGTGTAAAATATAAAAAATATGAAGAAAATGTGAAAAAAAGAATGTGCATGAAAATGATGCGAGTGAGATTTCCCTGGAATCATGATAGAAATCCATAGGTGAGAGGTAACAAAGAAGAAAAAAGTATTTTATGCAAAAGAAATGGAAGTTCAGCTTCATAACCGTTTTATTTCATAATGGCTATTTAGTGGAATATCCTCTGCTAGTGGGAAAGTGAAACTACACAGAAAGCCATATGCACAGAACAACTTTGTGACTCAACACATCTGATTTGCAATCCAGAATACAGAAGATACAGTAACTGTAGGGTAACTTTAGATATGCAGATATGGCCATACATAAAAAGCTTACTCTCCACTTTTACATGGTTATCATAGTGCTGTCCACGGGTACCTTTGTATTGTGTTATTATACTGAGCAAAATTATAAACGCAACACTTTTGTGTTTGCCCCTATTTATCATGAGCTGAACTGAAAGATTTATGATTTTTTCTATGTACACAAAAGGCCTATTTCTTTCAAATATTGTCTAAATCTATGTTAGTGAGCCCTTCTCCTTTGCCGAGATAATCCATCCGACTCTCAGGTGTGGCATATCAAGATTCTGATTAGACAGTATGATTATTGTACAGGTGTGCCTTAGGCTGGCCACAATAAAAGGCCACTCTAAAATGTGCAATTTTGCTGTATTAGGAGGGAGGGTCCGGGGGTCCGATAACCAGTCAGTGACCACCATTTGCCTCACGAAGTGCAGCACATCTCCTTCACATTGAGTTGATCAGGTTGTTGATTGTGGCCTGTGGAATGTTGGTCCATTCCTCTTCAGTGGCTGTGCGAAGTTGCTGGATATTTGCAGGAACTGAAACGCGCTGTCGTATACGCCGATCTAGAGCATCCCAAACATGCTGAATGGGTGACATGTCCGGTGAGTATGCTGGCCATGCCAGAACTGGGATGTTTTCAGCTTCCAGGAATTGTGTACAGATCCTTGCAACATGGGGCCGTGCATTATCATGCTGCAACAGGTGATGGCCGTGGATGAATGGCACAACAATGGGCCTCAGGATCTTGTCATGGTATCTCTGTGCATTCAAAATGACATCAATAAAATGCACCTGTGTTCGTTGTCCATGGCACATGCCTGCCCATACCATAACCCCACCGCCACCATGGGCCACTCGATCCACAATGTTGACATCAGCAAAACGCTCACACACACAATGCCATACACGCTGACGACAAACTGCAGTCAGGTCGAGACCCCAATGAGGACGACGAGCATGCAGATGAGCTTCCCTGAGACTGTTTCTGATAGTTTGCAGAAAACCCATGTTTTTCCTTGTTTTTCCAAGGCTCCAAGCTGTCCATTGAGCTCAGTGCCTCTGACAAGAAGTGAGGAGAGGCACTGTGAGCTCCTCCTCTCAGTCTGCTGCAAACAGAGTGTGCCAGCTTGTATTTAAACTGGCCGCTGTGTATGTAGATTCTGACAGGCTGCACAAGGAGCCCCGTATCTCTGGAACCATAGATGATAGAAGCCCCAAATTTCGACCAGTAGTGGGATAGGACTTTAGCTATCTACCTCCCACATTTGGGGTCTCTGTGTTGCCGAGCGACAACCCTGGAAGTCAATCATTTTTTTTTTAAGCTCCCCTGACTGCACATCGCTGCTTCCCAGAGAGTGAATTTAGATGCCCAGACTACCCGGTGAGTAAATTTAGATGTCCAAACCTTGCAGTGAATTAATTTAGATGCTCATACTACCAAGAATTTAGATGCTTATATCTCCCACAGAGTGAATTTAAATGCCTATATCTCCCACAGAGTGAATTTAGATGCCCATACTTCCCAAATAATGAATTTAAATGCCCAGACAACCCAGAGAGTGATTTAAGATGTCCATACTTTCTAGAGAGTTATTTTAGATGCTCATACTACCCAGGGAGTGAATTTAGATGTCCATACTTTTGAAAGAGTTAATTTAGATCAGGGGTCAACAACCTTTTTCCACTTAAGGGCCGGATTCAGTGTATGTGAATGCATGGAGGGCCGCATTCACCTGCTAATAAATGATAATAATAATAATCCTAACATAGTAATAATAACAGTACAGGTTTTTTTTTTTTTTTTTTTTTTTTAACATAAAGTTTATTTATTTGTCCCAAACAAACAGAATAAAAACAAGTTACATTAGCTCAAGACAGATATTGTACAATGATCATCCATACCATGTCAAGTCAATAAGTACAGTGAAGATAATACAATTCAACCGCACAATCAATGACGAGAGTACATTTTTAAAACTTCAAATCAGAGTCGCAATGAAAGACCCCTTGAGGGGGGGGGCAGGGGGGGGGGGGAAGCCCGGGAAGGATCCCCCATTCCTAGTTATATACTAACTGTGTATCGGGCAGGCCCTATCCGGGGCAGAATTACATGAAGCAGGGGATGAGTAGATAACCAAGAGTGTAAAATAGGGTACCCAATTCATCTATGGAATGGTCAGGTGTTTGGCCTCCACCCAACCCGCCCAAATTCTATCAAATTTCTTCGGACAGTTTCTTCCCATATACGTTAGTTTATATAGGGGCAGGGCTGCATTGATAAGAGAGAGACATAGTTGTTTAGTGGGTGGTTGAGGCTGGTTCCAGTTGAGGAGGATCGCCTTTCTGGCATACATCGCTGTGTAAAAAATAAATAATTTTTTCCCCTTGGGGGCCTCAAGAAAGTCACATATGCCCAACAGGAGAGGGATAGGACTATAGGGAACCCTGATTTTGCCCACCGAGTTAATATCATCCGGGATTGTCTTCCAAAATACTACTATCCTTGGGCATGACCACACAGTATGATAAAAATCTGCATCATCTGAGCCACACCTAGGACAAGTGGCTGTTCTATTTATATACATTTTGGCAAGGCGCGATGGGGAATAATAAGCCCGGTGCAGAAATTGCAACTGGGTAAATCTATCCCTAGAGGATATGGTCAGAGTTAGGTACTGCTGCACCCCCTCCTCCCAGTCCTCATCAGTCAGGTCAGGAATGTCACACTGCCAGGTCAACATTAATTGTGAGACTCTAGACATGTCCAACAGGGCAAGTTTATTATATATGATCGAGAGCAGTCTAGTGCCTTCAGGTGCCCGGAGTTCAGTTTCCAAATCTGACATCTGCAAGATCACCGGACTGGGAAACTGAGAGCGAAAAGCATGTCTTATCTGGAGAAATCTAAAAAACATCTGGTTTGGGAGGCCTTTTCTACTCTTCAGATCATCGAATGTTATCAGTTGTCCCTGCGATACAATATCACTAAGAGTAACTATTCCATATCTAGCCCATATGATGGGATCTGGTATCGACTGAAAATGACTCAGCCGTGGGTTACCCCAAAGTGGTGTCACAGGGGACCACTCATTTTGTTTCCCTAGCTTCGTGTTCACCGCATCCCACACCTTAATGGTCGTTTTCATGGGCACAGACATCTTTGATTGGAGCGGGGCCCCCTATGTATGAGATTTCGTAACTCCGAGTAGGAGCCAAGCAACGCGGCCTCCACCGCAGATGCCGGATTAGAGGGCTCCTCCGCCAACCACCACTTTAACGTTACCAGGACTGCCGCCCAATAATATTTTAAGAAACATGGGAGTGCCAGGCCTCCCAATGTAACCGGTAGTTGTAAGGTTGTTTTTGCAATTCTAGGGGCCTTTCCATTCCATACAAAGGATATGACCAAACTGTCTAATTTGTTAAAAAAGGAAATAGGTATGGGCACAGGAGTTTGTCTGAATAGGTAGGTGAATTTGGGCAGGATGGACATCTTTATTAAATTTACGCGGCCCACTGGACTAAGGGGAAGAGACTTCCATGAGGAAAATTGGTGGGTCACCCGAGACATCACCGGGGCCAAATTCAGGCCAATGAATTGACGAAGGTCTCTATGTATCTCTACGCCGAGGTATCTGAACTGTGATACCCGGCGAAGCTGTGCGTCCAAATGCAAAGGAGCAACCCCAGAGTGCAGTGGGAACAATACTGATTTTCCCAAGTTAATACATATTCCGGAATAACGCCCGTATCTATCTATCTATAACCTGAAGTTATAAAGGGAGATGTGGATTTAGAGGGCTGGTTTAAATATTTCAATCAAGCAGGTATTTCTCTGATTAGATTTCTGATTGAGAGGAAAACTATTAAACTAGCCAAGCTCGATGATGAGATTAAGAACATTAAAGAGAAATTACACCCCCTTATGGGAAGTGAAGAATATTTAGCCAAATCCCAGAATCTTCTAAAAATTCTTGAAAAGGAAGATAAGGATCAAAGGATCAAGAAAAAGAAAAAATTCAATAGGGACCTCTCAGACTATCACGGTAAAATTGTTTTTGATTGGCAGAAAAAACTCCTTGAGGAATTAGCCAAGCAAAACAATACTGAGATGGAGGTCTGTACAACTACTGAACCCAGTAATTTCAATAAGGGTCCTCCAACTTTGCCATATAATTCGAATAAGCGGGGGGCTCCACATATGAAACCAACAAATAAAGTGGGGAATGAACATTATAGGCAATCACCCCATAGGGTAAATAATGGGAACTATAGGGGTTCTTTCAGAGGACAACCAAGACATAGTGGACCTCCTCGATCCACCCAACCCTTGGATTACAACCCCATGATGTATCAGCAAGGATATGCGCCCCAGTATAGGACACCACCACCCCAGAGAGGTAGAAGTTGGGGTTCCTATTATAATCAAAGGGGCAGAGGGCGCCTTATAAACCAACATGAAGCTTGGAGGGCTCACAGCAGGGGTTACTCTGATTATCCACCAGCAAGATCTGAGTTCCCAACGACAGAGACTGATTAGGAGGCTAATATACCTACTTCCAACTTTTTCTTCCCTCTGGTAGATAGAGAGGGCCCTGATGGGAACCTTAATCAGATTGGAGATAACACCCCCACTCTGCCATATCAAACTCCCAATGGGCAGATGCCCCCTATGGGTGCTTCTGCCCCTATGGATTCCACCTGTTGGGGTTTTCAAAAACCAACCCAAGGTATCAAAAGGTTAGGAGAAAGAGGAGAGGAATCAAAGGGGGAGGCAGATACGAGCCGCTCAAAAGGCCCAAAACATAGTTGGCACAGGGATCTTTAACCTCAGTTCCAAAACATTAACTAATTCTGAGAAAACTATATTGGATAAGGGGCTTAAATTTGTCCCACCCACTACACTTAACAAGTTCCAAACCTTTATGGACATTCATAAATTTGTCAGGAAATTGAGCATTAAAAGATATATGGCGAATCATCCTATCAGTGGTTTTGGGGCTAATGAGATGGGGATTATCCACTCAGGGTTGAGAAATGCATCCTTATTCAACCCTCCAGGCACACTGGTACCAGCGTTACGTGTTTTCAGAGATGGTATTCTTAGGGATTTAGATCAACTGGAGGTTAAGAAGGCCAGACTTAATAAAACCCTACAGGAAGGTTTGGATTCCCTGTGCAACAACAGAGAATTAGTTATCAGACCAGCTGATAAGGGGGGGGATTGTCGTTTTGGATCGACAAGATTATATGAATGAAATGCATAGGATCCTGGATGACAATTCCACTTATACACTTCTCTCCTCTGATCCCAAAGCTAAATATCTGAAAACACTCAGGCTAATAGTAAAGAGGGGATGGCAGATGGGGATTCTCACGGAGAAGGAGGGCCTATATCTAATAACCACGGTCCCACGTACCCCCACCATCTATTACTTACCGAAATTACATAAGAGCCTTGTCTGCCCCCCGGGACGTCCTATTGTCAGTGGCATTGATTCATTGACGTCCCGGGTGGGCAGATTTATTGACTTTTTTCTGCAACCCTTAGTACAGAAGTTGCCTTCATATGTCAAGGATTCCAAACACATTATTCAATTGCTTGCTGGGGTCCAGTATTGTACAGGGATGTGGCTAGTCACTGCTGACGTGACATCCCTGTACACTAACATTTCACATGCATTGGGTTTTCAGGCTGTTGAGCATTTTTTGATTAGGGATTCTGGCCTTGTTCAGGCCCAAATATCATTTTTGATGGATTTATTAAGGTATGCCGCCTCCCACAACTACTTTTGGTTTAACAAAAATTTCTATAGACAGGATGTGGGGGTGGCTATGGGGGCCAAATATGCCCCCAGCCTGGCCAACCTCTTCATGGGGAAATGGGAGGAGGATGTCATCTATGCCCAGGACATCCCCCAGCTGGTCCTGTGGGCTAGATACATAGATGACATCCTCCTCCTATGGGATGGTGAGTTCCCGGCCTTGCAAAATTTTTTGTCTGCCCTTAATACCAACTGTATTGGGATTAAACTGAATTATAAAACAAGTCAGACTACCATTAATTTTTTGGATCTTAAAATCTCTGTGGATGGTGACAAGTTGGTCATGTCCACATTTTTCAAGGAAACTGATAGAAACTCATTCATACCAGTTGACAGTTGCCATTACCGCCCATGGCTGGAGTCGATCCCAAAGAGTCAGTACCTTCGGATTAAAAGGAACTGCTCCAGCCATGTGGAATTCATTGCACAGGCGAAGATCCTTACTGAGAGGTTCTTACAAAAGGGGTATTCAAAGGATTCCCTTGATAGAACCCTCAAGACTGTACAACGCGTCGACAGAAATGACTTGCTAGCTGAGAGAGGCCCCAATGTTAGGGATAATTTTGATTTGGGTGTTCCCTTTGTCACGTCCTTTTCTTTACAACATAATAGTATTAAAAATTTAGTATATAAGCACTGGCACGTTATTAAAAGTGATACGATTCTCAACAACATCTTGCCAGATAGGCCTCGAGTGGTCTTCCGGGGAGCATCCTCTGTACGGAATCAGTTGGCCCCCAATATTCTGAATCCTCCAATTATAAGACCAACCTTTTTTGACCAATTAACTGGTTTCTACCAATGTAGGAAATGTAGGGTCTGTACTTCAAATGCATGTTCTCATAGACGGACCACTACCTTTACCTCCACCAGTACACAAGAAACACATATTATCAAACCGTTCATTACTTGCACCACTGAGAGAGTTGTTTATTTGTTGCAGTGCCCATGTGGCCTACAATATGTGGGCAGGACAAAGCGACCTCTCCAGGTGCGACGTAATGAACACATCACAAACATTTTAACAGGTTTTAGGAATCATTCGGTGTCTAAACACTATTTATTGGTACATGATAGGAATCCCTCCAAAACTATTTTTATGGGGATAGATAGATTCAAGCCCCATTGGAGGGGTAGTGCATTAATCAGGGGCATATCCCAACTAGAGATGAGCTGGATCCATAGGTTGAGGACCTATGCCCCCCATGGGTTGAACATTGATATGGATGTTAATGCTTTTATAGAGAACTCTCAAAATTTTACTCTTTGATTATACTTTTTTATTGTCTGATTGTATTTTTATATGAGATGTGTACTTGTTCTGAGATGCTTGCTAGAGGACACTATGCCTACATATTTCATATACAACATTAATTTAATTTTGTATCACTACACAATTTTTGGTCTGTCTGGTACAGTTCATTATTTAATGTGGAGGTTTACAGTAATTATTTTAACACATAACACATTATATTTTAATCATAAATATTCATTTTTGCTTCATCACTTTTTTTTTTATATATATATATATATATATATATATATATATATATATATATATAATATATTTTGGGTTTTTTACCCTATTTATTTATTTATTCTTTTCACATTTGTATGTACACACTATGTAGTTGGAATACACTTTTGATAGGATTAATCTAATCCTCTTATGAGGTTTATCCATTATTTATTTGGGTTATATTTAGGTACATACGATTATATTCGGTCATGCCTTTTATAATCTAGTCATTTATATATGATTTTTCTTTTTATTATTATTCTTTATTTTAGTCACCTTTAGGACAATAAGTTTTTTTCGTTTATTGCGGAATTGCTGTACATTCTTCCGGGTACGTGCTTTCTGTGCGTCTTAATGTAGGGGCGCGCTGTTTGTACGTCCCGTTGAAGTTTGGGCAACTGCCCATATCCATCATGGTGGGTTAGTTGTTCCGCTGGAGCTATGCAATTTTCAATTATGCACACATCCCAGTGGAAGTTAGGGCATTTTGACCACATCTAAGATGGCGTCCTCATGCTTGCACCTCAGAACGAGGCTTGGGTGCCTATATAATGGTGGTGGCTCACTGCGTTGCTCGTCCCCACTGAGAACGTCCATTTGATGACGAAACGCGTCTGGGTACGCACGCAGCGATGCTACCACGTGACCAGGAAGTAGGACGAGCTCCACTCCCATGTTTTTATGCCGGCCGGCGATTCGTATTCTATGCGATACAAGTTCTTTTATTCTGTAAGTGCATTACTTTATTCATTAAATCTGGTTTTAAACATATTTCACCATGGAGAGTTTATTATTTATATTCTGGGTTATGTACTGATGGTATGGATTCCTGGCTAATGTGGATGAATCAAGTGTTCCCTGTCAACCATCGATCAGTTCCTAGTTTGATATAGAGCCTGGTTACCACCGTGAGTCGGTAAGCGCAATCTACAGCCACGGTGGTGGGTTTTCACCCCCCCCCCCTTTTTTTCTTTTTTTTTTTTTTCTTTTTGTTTTTGTGTGCTCACCAGGGTGTTGGTATGTCTGCATGTCCATGGTAAACATCTGATTATACTACACTATGGCCAGTTTTTTGTGTTGTTTTTCTCCTGTATCCATTGAGGGAACTACATTTTGAAAACGGACGGTGCAGATTGGTTTTCACCCCAAAGGCCCTGGCTGGGTTTAATGCCATCCGCTCATTGTCACTGATGTTCTGGTAAGGGCAATCATAGCTCATATTTTTTGGACCGTTACCCATATTAAATTGAACGTTCTGCTATTTTGAAGATTGATCCCATTTCAAGAAATATCTGGACTTTTTCTTTTTCCTTTGTGTCTAAATATTGAATTTTTATATTTTTTGTTCATATAATATTTGTGTGTGGCAGTAAAACCCCCCACCTTACCAACTGTATACTAACTTTTACTTAGCGCGGTTTATTTATTTTTCTATAACCTGAAGTGCTTGTGTCAATGATTGCCCGTCATCTTTAAGGTAGTAGTAGGCCTATAGTTATACCCCGTATTTGTGAGATAGACCTAATAAGGATAGCCATGGGCTCTACTGCCAGCGCAAAGAGCCCCGGGGATAATGGGCATCCCTGTCCCGTTCCCCTACTAAGGGGAAAAGACGGAGAGAGGACCGCTCCAGTACGTACCCTGGCCGTCGGAGATCTGTACACTGCCTCAACCCAGGAGATGAAGACGGGACAAAATCCGAATCTGCGGAGGACCTCCCACAGGTATTACCATTCCACAGAATCGAAAGCTTTTTCTGCATCTAGGGAGGCCACTACCGCTTGGTCAACGTCTCCAACCCCCGAGGACAAGACCGCATACAGTCTCCGCAGGTTGATGTCTGTACCCTTGCCCGGCATGAACCCCAATTGATCTTCATGCACTAATGATAGTATCACCTCATTGAGATGTCTGGCGAGAATTTTGGTTAAAATCTTTGCATCAGAATTCAAGAGGGAAATGGGCCTATAGGACGAACATAATTGGGGATCTTTCCCTGGTTTGGATACCACGACTATTATTGCTTGTGCCATAGAAGTGGGGAGGACTCCCTCCTTCAGTGTCTTAACAAACATATTGTGTATTCTTGGGGCCATTTCCTCAATATATTGCTGATAAAACTCAGGAGGGAATCCATCCGCCCCAGGAATCTTACCAGATTGTAGAGAACCTAAAGCTATCTGAACCTCTTCTAATGTGATCGGGCTATCCAAGGCCTGCCTTGCCTCCGGGGTAAGAGTAGGAAATTCCACTTCATCTAAGAACCCAGATAGCTCTTCCTCAGAGTATCCTGCTCTCAACGAGTACAGATTGGAGTAGAATTCCATAAAGCATGTGTTTATATCTGATGGGTCTGTCTTTACTGTGCCGTCTATAGTGGGGGTCGTGGATTGTTCTTTAGCAAGCCAGGCTAACAGTCTCCCCGTCTTCTCCCCCTGTTCAAAATTTTTTTGTGATTGAACCAACTGTCTTTTATTGACCTTGGCCACCCTAATAAGCAAAATCTCCCTGTAGGCTGCTTTCATATCTTGTCCTGTGAGAGGGTTAGCCGTAAGGGCAAAGTCAGACTCAAGAGTCTGAGCCCTGGCCTCCGCCTCCTCAAGTGTAATCTGGTTATTTTTACGCTCCGTAGCTATGGAAGACATATAGCATCCTCTGATATAGGCCTTAAATGCGTCCCAGTCGTTACCCGGTGAAGTAGAGTTAGCATTTATCAACCAGTATTGTCTAATCAAGGTGGCCATCTCAAACTCTATAGTCGGGTGATTTATCCAAAATCTAGATAGACGCCAGATTCTGTCAGTAAGGGGTGTCACAGTCTGTATAACACAGAACATTGGTGAATGGTCCGATATTCCTCTGGGGAGGATCTTGATCTCCCTAAGCCTAGGCAGAAGACTGCCACTGGCATAGATGAGATCAATGCGAGATAGCGTATTGTGTGAAAGGGAGCAGCATGTGTATAAGCGTTCATAAGGGTGCTTCCATCTCCACACATCCTCAAAACCAAAGATACCCGCCCATCTAGATAAGGAAGAGTCCGTGGCTGGGTCAGGGGTGAGTCTATCCCGGGATGGATCTGGCGCTATATTGAAATCCCCTGCCAGAAGAACATTATCTGTAGGGTATTGAGCTAGGAGGGGGATAAGATTATGTAGAAGGGAAATGTCAGCTGGGGGTGGTAAGTAAATTCCCACAACCACCATCTCCACCGTGTCAATAATTGCATGAATTAGTACGTATCTACCCCCAGGGTCCAGCTTAACATCCAGCAACTCGAATTGAAGGGACTTATGAGTCAAAATACTAACTCCACGGGAATATCCAGAGTGAGTGGCATGAAAATGCCGCCCCACCCAGGGGCGTTTGAGACTCATTATCTTACTCCCCACTAGATGCATTTCTTGCAATATGCAGATGTGGGGGTTGTACCTCTTGATATATTCGAACACTAGGGAGCGCTTTATTTTATCGCCAAGGCCCCGGACATTCCAGGAAAGAATTCTAAAGGGGGCCATAGCAAGGGAGAATATAAATATGCAAGGATTAAATTGCAGTCAGCTCGACCCTGAGAGGCCGACAACATCATCAGCTCACTGTACATATGGGACCGCCACGGATTTAGGTAAAGCGGTGGCAGGTCCCAAATCCACAGCACCCCTAAGCAACATACATTGTCACTCATCTGTCTTATGTAGTAAGAAGTAACACTGAAAAACAAGAAAAACCAAAAACCCAAGCCCCTCCCACCCCGCACAACTGCTGTAGAACTCGGCGTGCCTGAACCCCAAACAAAACCCATTAATTTCTAGGAAAGTCTCCTATAAGGCAGAGAGACAACTCCCAGAACGGCACCAACCAACACAGGGGCGGTCAGAATTCGGTGCAGTCCAGAGACATCCGTCCGTATCCTGAGGATAAAAAAAACATAATAGGGATCCATGCAAACTTTAAACTATAAAAGTAAATGTGAAGAGAAAAATTGAAAAGAAAAGACACCTAGCCACAGCTAGGGGCACATACTTTGGTCCTAACTTGTGACATAAAACCCCCCATAGACCTTTTTAGGAGGACCTGGGGAGTAATGTTCTCCTTCATCGATCATCATTCCCTTCAGCCAAAAAGTATAGTGTGTCTGTGTTGTCATAGCGTCAACATACTTGAGGGGGGTAGAGGATAAATCCGCCATGTTGAATTCCACAGTAAAAGGAGAAGGAAAAAACCAGCAGGGGAGCCATCCACCACCCCAACCCCTCCATCCCCAACAGGCACATTTTAGTGAACAGGAACCGATAACTAGGGGGGGGGGATGGCGTTAAGGTTGTATGAACAACAGCATGATCAAAAAGAAAAGCGTTCCTCTTGGCAAGTGTTGAAGGTCACAGGCAAACATTTCTGAGAAAGTTACTTCTAAAGCACTAGGAGACATCTTTGGGCACTTACACAAGCATGTCTGTACATACTACTCCTGTCCCCTTCGATCTTGAGGTAGGGTATCTAGCCATCAGGAAGCCTCCTCTGGCGAAGTAAAGTATCGAGAGGATTCTCCATCAATCACTTTAAGACGAGCCGGGAACAGCATGTTATATTTTAGCCCTTTCAGGCGGAGCTGTGCCTTGACGTGGTCGAAGGTTCTGCGGAGCCGCTGGGTGTCTACAGAATAGTCCGGAAACATCTTGATCTTGGTGTTTTCGAAGTGAAGTTCCGGGATCTTCCGGGCCTCCCTAAGGGCCAAGTCTCTGTCACGGAAATTCAACAATCGGAAGATGAAGGTACGCGGTGGGGCCCCAGGTGGGCCCCGCACCGGAGGCATCCTGTGTGCTCGTTCCACCACAAAATGCGGAGAGAATGGGGCTTGTGGAAGTAAGGTACGGAGCAGGGTCTCCGTGAAGGCCGTAGGATCCCGACCCTCAGAACCCCCCTGGAAGGTCCACTACTTGCAGATTGTTTCTGCGACTACGGTTCTCACTGTCCTCAGCCCGCGATTCGAGGATATTTACCTTGGCTTGTAGGGTATGGATAAAGGCCCGATTGTCTCGAACGGCATCCTCTGAGTCACCGATTCGCCGCTCTGCTTCATTCATGCGATCCCGCATCTTGTCCATGAGCACGAATTCCATTTGCAGGGTGTCAATTTTGGCAGTCAAGGTGTTCTGGCAGCCAGAAATAGCCAGCATTAGAGCTTGGAAACGATCCTCCTCCGAGCCCGGATCTGCAGGGATGGTCTGAGACGCCATGTGCATGTAGCTGGGCAGGCTCACTGGGGCCTGTGACCTCCGCTGTGAGGAAATTTTAGGGGTATGCCCACCTGTCTTCGCAGAACTAGATCTGCCTCTTCTCATGCCCAGATGCCCTCCACTGCTGGATGGGATAATAATTTGGGACCGCACACAGCAAGGGCTCGGGCTTGAAATACTGCAGCTATACAACACTCCCAACAAGCAGTACCTTTATTATTGAAGCTGTACTCTGTCCTGTAGGCCACAGGTTAGATGTAGGCCTCAGCTGCACCAACCAAGGAAGGAATAAAGGGAAGGGGTCACTGCGGTTCCTCTGATGGCCTTTAGATGCTGTCCCCTCTCAGTTCCTCATAAGTCCTGGGCCAGGTGGTGACTCCCCTCCCACAGATCACGGCACCCCAGGTCAGTGATTGTTTTTTTCCCTTCTGTCTCCTTCCCTGCTGAAGGCAGAAAGATGGCGGCCGGCAGCCGACACATGGAGCCAGCCGAGGGCCACTATAGTATATTCGGCGTCCCCTTTCGTTACCTTCAGGTCCCGTTGCTGTCCTTAGCCGGATGGCACTGAAGTATGGCCTGTGGTGTCCCCCCTCCCGCCGATTGCGGCACCCGAGGCCGGGGATCGCGGAGGCTCCGCAGGCCGCAAGGCGGCGGATTACGTCCGGTTTGTGGGGCCAGCCGAAGGTCACCGCGGTTCGATCGGTGTCCCCGCTTGTGTCCTCTGGGTCCCGCAGCTTCCCTGGAAGGCTCCGATGTGTGCACTGAGGTCTTCCTCCCGCCGACTGCGGTGCTCGAGGCCGGGGATCGCGAGGACTCCGTAGGCCTCAAGATGGCGGAATGCCTCCGGGATTTGAAGCCGGCCGAGGGCCTATTACAGCTCCGTCAATCGGCCGGCCTCCACAATAACCCCGGTCTCTGCTGCAGTTGGCGCCTGGCAACACTTAGGGAGCAGTGTAGGGTAGAATAATGTGTTTTTAGGGCAGGATGGCTACGAATCTAGCCAGGATCGGCGGAGCTCCTCTGGAACACATCTTGTTCCCTGCTACATCCGGACACGCCCCCTAACAGTACAGGTTTACCTCACTTTAAGGTGCCTCACTAATACAAAGCCAGTTCACCCTGAGGGAGCATATGGCTGGAGATTCGGATTTTACTCCCCCCTCCACCATCCTGGCACCCAAGGGTGGCTGATGCCAGCCATGCCAGCCAGCATGGTCTGCAGATGGGGATCCTGTCCCTAGGGAAAATGGGATTTCCGTCCCCAAGGGAGATGGGGGTCCTGTCCCTAGGGGAGGTAGGGGTCCCATTCCTAGGGGAGTTGGGGGTCCCTGTCCCCAGGGGAGAAGGGGTCCCTGTCCCCAAGTGAGAAGGGGTGATGGTTTCCCTAATAGGGTCCCCCCCCATTGCAGTGTCCTCTGCCCCCTTCACATAACTTCATAGTGTCCTCTTCCCCCCTTTTCCCCCATAGAAAGTTTCCTCTGCCCCTCAAAGCAGTGTCATCTGTCCCCTGCACCCCAACCCCACTGTAGTGTCCTCTGCCCTCAAAGTGTCCTCTGTTCTCTGCCCTCATAGTGCCCTCTGCCCCCATAGTGTCCTATGTCCTCTGCCCCCATAGTGCCCTCTGGCCCCAGTTCCCATAGTGTCTTCTGCCCCCATAGTGTCCTCTGCCCCATAGTGTCTTCTGTCCTCTGCCCTCATAGTGCTGTCTACTTTCATAGTGGCCTCTGCCCCCATAGTGCCCTCTGCCCTCATAGTGCCTTCTGCCTCCATAGTGTCCTCTGTCCCATAGTGTCCTCTTCCCCCATTGTGCCCTCTGCCCCAATAGTGCCCAGTGTCCTCTGCCCTCATAGTGTCCTCTGCCCCCATAAAGGCCCCCATAGTGCCCTCTGTCCCCATAGTGGCCCCCATAGTGCCCTCTGCTTCATACTGTTCTCTTCCCCCATAGTGTCCAGTGTCCTCTGCCCCCATAGTACCCTCTGCCCCCATAGTGGCCCCCATAGTGCCCTCTGTCCCCATAGTGGCCCCCATAGTGCCCTCTGCTTCATACTGTTCTCTTCCCCCATAGTGTCCAGTGTCCTCTGCCCCCATAGTACCCTCTGCCCCCATAGTGGCCCCCATAGTGTCCTCTTCCCCCATAGTAGCCCCCATAGTGTCTTCTGCCCCCATAGTGTCCTCTGTCCCCATAGTGCCCTCTGCCCCCTAGTGGCCCCCATAGTGCCCTCCACCCCACAGACTCACAATCACACACTGTGCAGATAGAACTCTCCTACCTTACACAGGTGTAGAGCAGAGCAGCGAGTGGCTGGAAGCAAAATGGATGGGGGCGGGAACTTCTGAAGTTAACTTTTTACATTAACAGGCTGGTGATTGGTTGCTATGATTGCCTGGAAACCGATCACCTACTCTCTAATGTAAAAAGTTATATATATACAAAAAGTGCAGCGCTGGAAGACTACTATAACAGTAGACAAATAGAATTTGTAATCAAGAAAAAAACAAAAACATAAGTGCTAGCAAACCGTGCACATTAGTATTCCACTAATTAACAGATAAGGATTAAGTAATGATCATAAGTGAATAATGATAATAAACACCAATTCAGATGTCATGAAAAACGTGCTTAATTATAATATAGTGTCCACAAAATGCATATGTGAATATTCCGCTGGGTAAATCCGTGACTTCCACCATTGACAGAAACCGTCACCACAGAAAGATGGAGGCTTACCAGACAGCCCTTGTAAGACAGCATAAGATATCCTCCTCTTATGGATGTTGTCCTCCCTGTGGATGGTTCCTGATTGTGAGCGCTGTGATGGTGGTTTCCAGACTGAACCTCAGCAATAAAGGGAGGGGGGAGGGGGAATCCCCTCTCAGCGATGGTAAGAGTCCAAAAAAAGGAATAAGAAAACTCCAATAGTGTAAAAAAGTTTGACTTCTTTTATTTAGTTAAATCGCCAACAGGCATCCATGAATAAAAGTTCCTTGCAAGGAGTTTAAAAACAGCTCCAATGAAACAGAGGACTTCCTGTTTCATTGGAGCTGTTTTTAAACTCCTTGCAAGGAACTTTTATTCATGGATGCCTGTTGGCGATTTAACTAAATAAAAGAAGTCAAACTTTTTTACACTATTGGAGTTTTCTTATTCCTTTTTTTGGACTCTTACCATCGCTGAGAGGGGATTCCCCCTCCCCCCTCCCTTTATTGCTGAGGTTCAGTCTGGAAACCACCATCACAGCGCTCACAATCAGGAACCATGCACAGGGAGGACAACATCCATAAGAGGAGGATATCTTATGCTGTCTTACAAGGGCTGTCTGGTAAGCCTCCATCTTTCTGTGGTGACGGTTTCTGTCAATGGTGGAAGTCACGGATTTACCCAGCGGAATATTCACATATGCATTTTGTGGACACTATATTATAATTAAGCACGTTTTTCATGACATCTGAATTGGTGTTTATTATCATTATTCACTTATGATCATTACTTAATCCTTATCTGTTAATTAGTGGAATACTAATGTGCACGGTTTGCTAGCACTTATGTTTTTGTTTTTTTCTTGATTACAAATTCTATTTGTCTACTGTTATAGTAGTCTTCCAGCGCTGCACTTTTTGTATATATATTTTGTTTTGTGCCCCCTATCAGGGTTATAGTGTTCAGCTGCAGGGCATTTAATTTAATTTTATTTTATTCATAAGTTTTCTGTTATTTATTTTCTTTGCACACCTAGCGCACATTTTTCTTTTTAGATAAATGTAAAAAGTTAACTTCAGCGGTTCCTGCCCCACTCCAGCCCTGTGATATCAGCCGCTCACCGCTGTACTATGAAGAGAACAGTGGTGAACATGTCCGCGGGCCGGGTGCCCGTGAATTAATTAAGGGCAATGACAGGCCGGACAATTAGCGGTGGCAGGCTGGGTGCGGCCCGCAGCCCGCAGGTTGCTGACTCCTGATTTAGATGCTCATACTACCCAGAGAGTGAATTAAGATGTCCATACTTTCCAGTGAGTTAATTTAGATGCTCATACTACCCAGAGAGTGAATTTAGATGCAAATACTTCCAAGAAAGTGAATTTAGCACATTTATATTTGTGTGAGGGTGTGTATACCAGTGTTATACTTCCAGATATTGCCACCTACGTTTATAGGGTTTATGGGGGTTTATGTCTATGGGGTTTATATGTGTCTTTGAGACTATTGCTTTTGGCACAGAAATCAAAGCATATTTTTTTAGGTACAAGGTAGTCTGGGTTTTGTTTAACCATATACCTTGAGCCTCTTCCACCGTAAAGTTTGGCCGCACCCAATTTTTGTTGCAGCATGCTATGCATGCTGCAGGTCTCTACCTCTCTTAAGTGTCCCTCATTCTCGAAAGTTACAGCACAGTGAGTAAACGTTGTCACACTAGGACAGGATGTTTGTTATGGATGGATCACCAGGTGAAAATAACAAAAAGCCTAAAAGAAAAGTAAAACTGCTACATCAATCTCATCTAAGGCATGTTAAACTGCAATATATTACATTCTTTTATTGGTTCAGATACACTTCAGAGCTAATTTTTCTGTCTATTCTTTGTGTGGTTCAGCAATCCTGAGCCCTAGACACGTCATCACCCAAAGACTGTTGTTATTAAACTATCAGTGCAATTTAAAAAAAATAGTACATTGGGTTTTTTTTTAACTATGCATCAAGTAATGTATCCAAATTGATGGCGTTTAGTCTTCTATTTTTATTTCTTTATTTCTAGCAAAATGGCAAGGGGCCTTCCCAAACACACCAGCCCGTCACATTAGGCATGTCCTCAATATCTAAGGGACAGTAAGTATGGGGCCCACTGCCATGCCATCTCAATACCATTCATTAAGTGGGTGATTCAAGAAATGGGCTTGAACAATTGGACACCATTTTGCATCTGGGCCTTTCCACACCATTGGAGTCTGGGAGGTGTTAAAGGAACTGGGGTGGGGGATATGTTTCATACCTACTTTCAGGTAAAATGAGTGTAGCACCCTGATGTTTAGGCAGGGTTGCTAGTAAATGTATTTGCCAAGTGATAGTTGCCTTGGCCAATTGATAAGAGGTCAATTGATTTCACCCTAATTCTGGAATTACTGCATTTCTCTCTTCTGTCACTAAATGGCTGGGTATCTGGTGGCATTAGATAAGACAAGGGCATTGCAAGGACAGATTAGGAATGAATGGGGTGTCTCAGCCAATGGGCAGGGATTTTCTTGGGTCTCTTGGCCTGCTGAGAGAGCCTATTTATTTTGGTGGAGTCATGTGATCTGGGTTCTGTGCCACCTGGACGGCTATCTGGGTGGACGTGTGTTATGCTGCCCCAGGCTGTTAGGCCATAAGCCTTAGGCCTATCCTGGGGACATCTGGCTGCTAGGTTGTCTGAGGGCCTACCCAGAAGCAAGAGAGCAGCGTAGGGTTGGGACTTCGACTTGCAGTCCAACCAGAAGCAACGCTGCTGCCGGCCGGAGAACCAGCTGTGGTCAGAGGTAAAGGGGAAGCTATGGGACCATCCACCTTACTACTGGAGACCATTGTGAGTAGCTGAAACAAGTACCTGAGCAGTGTTCTCACCAGCCGGGGACGGTGAAGAATTGGGAAAACTTCAGCAAGTGCCAAGCCAGGGACCCAGCCAGTGGAGGTGACGCTTGCAGAGCATTATTGTGTGCCAAGCCAGGGACCAAGCAGACCAGCGGGGTACGCTTGAGGAGTATCTGTGAGTGCCAAGTTAGACCCAGCAGGGACGCTAGAGGTGATGCTTGAGGAAGATACTGAGTGAGAAGATTGGAAGAGCTCAGGAGATCCAGTGGCAAGTGGATCTGTTAGTCTAGTGAAAGACTGGGAGCTCAGCGGAGTGAAGTTCTACAATAGGAGATTGAAGAAGAAGTGAAGGAGTTCATTGCAACCTTTTTATAGAAACTGTTACAAGATTTTTGCCATAGGAGACAGCGGTCCTACTCATGCAGATGTGGGGTCCAGCTGGATGCCTTTCCCTGCATGGCTGTCTGCCTATAGTGTCCAGAGTCTGCCAATTAACATTGCATCTACTAAAGGGTGTCCTGGCCCTAACCCTCTCTCCCACAGTTCTGTTTAAGAGATAATAAATCTCTTTGCATTCAAGAAGTGTCTGGCGCCCACTAATCTACCTTGTGTTACATCCACCATGCCTTATAACCCACTCTACACAGAAGGATGTCAGCTATCCCTTATTCTGGAGGTCACCATTGGGCCTCAAAGGGTCCTGGATTTGGCTACATGAGTAATACATGTTCAGGGGACAGTGAGTTACTACTTCTTCCCAGTTCCTAATGCCAGCCACAGGAATGTGTGACTGCATTCAGCAGTCACACATCCCTATGGCTGGCATAGGTGGATACTGTACAAAAAATAAACACATCACTGGCAGTCTAATTTCCCCCCCCTGTTCATTTTAGGATGTTGATGTCTCAGAGTACGTAGAGGTTTTGACTTATGGGCATTTGTATGTATGAAAGAAGGTAAGAGGTAAGGTGGGCCATACAACCAGTGCTGGGACAACATCATCCAGCGCCCAGGGCAAAGATGCCAAGTTGCACCCTGTCCCTTAGGGTTAGAGTCAGGGCACCCCCATCCCTGCAATAAACCATTGCGCCCAGGGCAGCCGCCCCTCCTTCCCACTTCTTGTCCCAGCCATGCATACAACTGACTGCTGTATGTGTGAGTGCCAACACAGCAGAATGCATTGTACTGGTGGAGTGGTAGTGCACCCGATTGGATTGGCTGGATCATTCTTCTTCAAGGTGGAGTGAGCGTGAAGTCAAGTATGTTTGCAAAGTACAGCAAGCTACATTTTTTCGCATCACAAACACGCATAAATACAACGCACATAAACGCAACTAAAAAAAATCATATTTGGTACCTTTTTAAGACTTGCGCTTCCCCATTTTACTTTCTGGTTGTACATGTGGTGTGTAGAGATCATTGCACACTATTAGCATCATAATGGTAGCCAAGGCATGGGTGGATGTTGAAACATTTATTACAATGATACAGGAGCACCCAGAGCTGTATGACCCTTGTAAATATTATAAGGTCAACCGATGAAAAAAATGTTTGGGAAAGAAACGTGTATCCTGATGAGGAACACAAGGAAATCTTCAGGACGGAAGCCACTGGTGAGTTGATTGCTATATTACCCAAAGTTTATGCATTGTAGGTGTTTTTTATCTTGATCGCCAAAATTAGAAAAAATTGTAACCCAGTTATAAAACGTGCCAGAACAGAAAAGCAAGGGCAGCAATCAAGGGGACCCCTCCCCTGCATGTACCATAATGGCTCAAGTATTTCTGCAAAATTGTGGTGGCACATCTAAAGAAATATGGGCCCCACCCTTTGTAAGCAACCTTTTCCCCATTTCTGTTATGCTGTATCATATAGAATATCAGAAACATTATCCCTCTTGTGATGCATTGCAAAAATGTCATTATGATATCTTTTTAGTTTATTTGAGACAAAAAATTATAGACTGCTTAAAAATAATTTATTAGGCAAGGTAAATACATAATATTCTGTGAAGGTTATCAACCTCCCACCCAGAAAATTGAATTATTCAGAACAAAATATAATTTTCTTAGCAAGGTAAAAATACACATAAACCAGGGGCGGACTGATAACTCATGGGGCCCCCGGGCAATAGGAGATTATGGGGTCCCCAGGCAATCAGAGATTATGGGGCCACACTGTATACACACACAGCATACACATACATGTACACACAGTATACACAGACAGATGTAAAAAAAACACAGATTTATACATACTGTCCCTGGTTTTACTGAGGCTGGCCCAGGGCCCTCGGGCAGTGCCCGAGTGGCTCAATGGTCAGTCCGCCCCTGACATAAACTGAATTATTTTTAAAAAATAGGAACAGCCAAAAACAACAATATGAAAGTTAAGAAAATGGTACCACACATATTATATTATATATCTTAATGCTAAACATATTGTTCCTGTCAGGCAATCTTGCCAGCAGGGGAAAGAAAATACTCTGCCATTTTGTCTCTTTGACACTTCCCCTATTCAGGAGCTTTGGCAGTAAGTTGGCCTAGTTTTGTATTGTTTGTCCAGATGACAAGTTTTATATAACATTTTAACTAGCATAAAGTAATCTGGATGATGTGGCACACACTGAGCTAGAGGAGGAGGTCTGAAGACCTCAACCAGCGAAACGCTTTGTCCCAACTCATTTCACTGGTTGAGCTTCTTCAGGGGTTCACAAGGGGTACAGCTGATGAAAGGGAACACAACATGCGTGAAATTACAAATACATTACAAAAAAAGAAAAAAAATTGCACACGTGTTCCCTTTCATCAGTTATACCCCTTGTGATTCCCTGAAGAAGCTCAACCAGCGAAACGCGCTGGGACATTGCACCTTCCATTGCCATCTTTATTACCTTTATAAAAGTACTATTGAATGGATCTAACTAGGAAGGTATATGGGGTAGATGTCACTATGTATACTTCTGTATGCATGTAATGTTTTCATGATGACTTACGAGTCCTTTTTTTTTTTTTTTTTTACATTTTGCTAATTCATAATAAAGATATGTTTTTATAATATTGGTATATTATGCTCTTTTTCTGAGCGTAAAAGGATTAGCACCTTAAACATCCCATATACCCACATTTTTTGACAATCTTCAACTTTAGGGACATGGTGCTGAGGTTATCAAATATACCCTTTAATCATGTTTCATTACACCAAGCAACACTTATCACTTACTGTTAAAGCCTACAATAGCTGCATATTGTTAGTGATAGTAAAAAATGTTTACACCACAAGAAAAACTTTATTGCTTTATGTATGTCAAGAGTATGTAGTCAGCAATGTTTTATTAAAGATGGTCAGTACTGATAAATATGCCTAACACTAGTAAACCACAACACCACTGAGGAACCAGAGAAATGAAATGTCAAATAATCAGCCTTTCTCCCACCTCACTCTGCAGCTGAGTTTTGACTTTCACACTTTCCACCTACAATATATATATGTGCTGTGGGTGGTCCTCTCCAGGACCACTCTTCCCCCTGATTAGTCACACCTAAGTATCACAATTACATTGTGGAAAGTACATGGGGGACAAAAGTCGTAAAAGAAAATCAGAGTGACATCTAATAAGATATATTGCCATTTAATATCAGAAGATTATGATATCATAATAAGGTTGTTCTGTGACAGCAAGTGGTTCGGCTTTCTGCAAATAAGACATCACCGTACTGTACATTACTGTCATTGTATGTAAAAATGAGTAAGTTCTTAAGAGCGAGAAAAGTTGTAGGAGGTGATAAATAAACTCTTTAATTTACTAACGACTTGCATCTTATTCTCCCCTGGCAAAAAGCTGGTCAGTGTATTTAAATATTCGGGAATATTTATTCAAAGAACAGTTTTTGTTATCTTTTCTACAAAACTTTTACTGAGACTGTATTGTTATTGTTATTTTTGTTAATCTTTTTTTAGGGGTGAGGGGTCTGGTTGTTGACCACTGGGTTGTTTGCACAGAGGTGGCTGGGGTTGCTCCCAGTCTATGTGGTTATAGCAGTCCTTTCCAGTGTATGAGGGGACACCAGGCATATGGTGAGGGGGCCGCCTCACCTCTTTACCTCGTCCAGTCAGAGAACTCTGCATTTATTCAAAAAGTGCAATCTGAATTGCACCTGTGCTGAGCAGCCACCCTCCTGTGTTCACAATGCATCAGACCAGCAGCTCAGCATGGGACCTGGAAGCAAGTGGAGATCTCTGGAGTAGTGATGTCTACTTCTGTGACTTCCAGCTTCCAGGGGCATCGGCTAGGTATGGCATATACATAGTTACCTTGGACCAAATGTAAAAAATATCCATTCCTGGAATTCCCCTTTAAAGTTTGCAGGAAGACGCTGTGGGGGAAGGGGGAGTATGTCAGGTAGGCTGTGTGAGGTTCCATGATTTCTTATAGTAGCCCTGGGCCTGCATTTTACATCCTATCCATAAAATACATGCTACAATGTACAGTCTGTGATGTCCCACAGAGTTCCCTCTGCTAAGCTCTGTAGAGAGAACTTCATGACTTAGTTACATGACTTTGATAGGTCACAAAGCAAGTTATTCCTGTCCCAAAATAAGCCGAGTATAATGCACCTTTGTGTGACACAAGTTACTAAATGTGGGTACATTATATTTTTAATGACACGTCGTTTTTTTTATGGGGCATGTCAATTGTGTATGCAGTTTGTAGCAATAGGGTTTATTTAGTAAGGCCCCTTTCACACTGGGGTGGGAGGTGCGTCGGTGGGTAAAGCGCCGCTATTATTAGCGGCGATTTACCGTCGTTTCAGCTGCGGTATTCGCCCGTTAGCGGGGAGGTTTTACCCCCGCTAGCGGCCAAGAAAGGGTTAAAAACCACCGCAAAGCGCCTCTGCAGAGGCGCTTTGCTGGCGGTATAGCCACGCTGCCCCATTGATTTTAATGGGCAGGAGCGGTGAAGGAGCGGCGTATACACCACTCCTTCACCCCTCCGAAGATGCTGCTAGCAGGACTTTTTTTCCCGTCCTGCTAGTGCACCGCTCCTATGGGCTTTCACACTGGAGACACAGCAGTGGTTGTTTCGGGTCGGTTTGCAGGCGCTATTTTTAGCACAATGGCGCCTGCAAACCGCCCCAGTGTGAAAGGGGTCTAAAGCTGTTTACTAAAGAGTGCAAAATCAGGCAAATTTCTGCATAGAAACCAATGACCTTCCAGGTTTTATTGCCAAAGCTTAAAGTGGAGTTCCACCCAAAAGTGGAAGGTTTGCTTATCAGCCACCTTTTCATCCTTTCGGGGGGGGGGGATAGGGGAACAGGTACCTGTTTTTGACAGGTACTCATCCCCACTTTCGGGAGATCGCGCCGCAACGCGATCACTTGGAAGTTCAGCCCCCCTCCTACTTCCCCGCCGCCGTGCCATTCAGAAAGGGGAGCTCATTTCGTGCATGCGCAGTAGGGAACCGGCTGTGAAGCCAAAATGCTTCACTGCCTGGTCCCCTTACTACGAATTGTGGCGGCAGCACCAGAGAGCCAATGGAAACATCGGCTGGGATACCGACAACGCTGGATTACAGGACAGGCACGTGGTCTAATATTAAAAGTCAGCAAGTACAGTATGTGTAGCTGCTTACTTAAAATTTTTTTCTTGGGGGGGGGGGGGCGGAACTCCTCTTTAATTGAACAAGCTGAAGTTAGAAGCTGATTGGTTTCTATGCAGAAATGTGCCCGATTTTGCCTTCTCAAGCTTTAGTAAATAAACCTCAATGTGTAGAAATAATTTCAGATGTACTGCACATCTGTTCACATCTTTTAGGCAAAAAAATATTTAAATGGTAGTGCTTGGTTTCTGTAGTTTAGAAAATGATACATTAATATTATTTTGCATTTATTATTCATAGCATAAAAGTTTTAGCTGGACCTCCTAAAGAAAAAAACATATGACTTGTGGAATTGTGTGGTTCAGGAATTAGAAATTAGGAATTAGGCATTAGATGTTGACTGAACTACTTACTGCCTGCAGTATATTGACTGATTGCATTGTATGCCTATAAATATACAGTAGCTCACAAAAGTGAGTACACCCCTCACATTTTTGTAAATATTTTATTCTAGCTTTTCATGTGACAACACTGAAAAAATTACACTTTGCTATATTGTAAAGCAGTGAGTGTTCAGCTTGTATAACAGTGTAAATTTGCTGTCCCCTCAAAATAACTCAACACACAGCCATTAATGTCTAAGCCGCTGGCAACAAAAGTAAGTAGGTGAAATTTTTCAAATTGGGCCCAAAGTGTCAATATTTTGTGTGGCCACCATTATTTTCCAGCACTGCCTTAACCCTCTTGGGCATGGAGTTCACCAGAGCTTCACAGGTTGCCACTGGAGTCCTCTTCCACTCCTCCATGACGACATCATGGAGCTGGTGGATGTTAGAGACCTTGAGCTCCTCCACCTTCCAGTTAAGGATACCCCACAGATGCTAAATAGCGTTTAGGTCTGGAGACATGCTTGGCCAGTCCATCACCTTTAACCTCAGCTTCTTTAGCATGGCAGTGGTTGTCTTGGAGGTGTGTTTGGGGTCGTTATCATGTTGGAATACTGCCCTGCAGCCCAGTCTCCGAAGGAAGGGGATCATGCTCTGCTTCAGTATGTCACAGTACATGTTGGCATTCATGGTTCCCTCAATGAACTGTAGCTCCCCAATGCCGGCAGCACTCATGCAGCCCCAGACCATGACACTCCCACCACCATGATTGCCACCACACACGCTTGACACCATCTGAACCAAATAGGTTTATCTTGGTCTCATCAAACCACAGGACATGGTTCCAATAGACCAATTTGATGCAGTGTGCGGTGTTTTGTCTAAGCACTGACAGGCTGATCCCCCACCCCTTCAACCTCTGCAGCAATGCTGGCAGCACCCATACATCTATTTCTCGAAGACAACCTCTGGATATGACGCTGAGCACGTGCATTCAACTTCTTTGGTCAACCATTGCGAGGCCTGTTCTGAGTGGAACCTATCCTGTTAAACCACTGTATGGTCTTGGCCACCGTGCTGCAGCTCAGTTTTAGGGTCTTGGCAATCTTCTTATAGCCTAGGCCATCTTTATGTAGAACAACAATTCTTTTTTTCAAATTCTCAGAGAGTTCTTTGCCATGAGGTGCCATGTTGAACTTCCAGTGACCAGTATGAGAGAGTGAGGGCAATAACACCAAATTTAACACACCTGCTCCCCATTCACACCTGAGACCTTGTAACACTAACGAGTCACATGACACCAGGGAGGGAAAAGGACATTTTGGACATTTTCACTTAGAGGTGTATTCACTTTTGTTGCCAGCACTTTAGACATTAATGGCTGTGTGTTGAGTTATTTTGAGGGGACAGCAAATTTACATGTATACAAGCTGTACACTCACTACTTTACATTGTAGCAAAGTGTAATTTCTTCAGTGTTGTAACATGAAAAGATATAATTAAATATTTTCAAAAATGTGAGGGGTGTACTGACATTTGTGAGATACTGTATATATTATACTAGGTGTCCCAGTATGCAGGTAGCAAGCTACATTTCATAGATAAACCCACTTCATCAGGACTAGCAGTGAATGGGTTACAAAACATTCATATAATTCCAGTGAACCTAATATATTGGTCTCAATTGGTTACATCAATAAATAGACACAATCACTATATTCAGGTCAAAATAATTATTTTAACAGTTTTATATTTATTTGTGTTGTAATTAATAAATCTGGAAACATTTTTGCATATACTGTACATGTTTAATTTATGTTGATTCCTGGGTGCTATCTGTAAGGGTTCAATTACATGGGTAGCCGGGATGTGGTAAAAGCAGGTGAACAAGGAGGTGCAGCTCAGGGCTTTACACAAATGCTGCAGCAAAAAATTAAACAGCATGTAGCATTCGTCGGACAGTAGCATCGCTGAACATGGGCTATTCAAGTGAATGGGGCCATGCTGCAACTGCCCTGCCTACCTTCAGAGTTAAAACAGGGGGTAAATAGGCAATATATCCCCTTTTCTTTGCCTGTCACATGCCCTTTGAAAAGCAATCTACCATGGCTTGCTTTTCAGGTTGGGCGGCAAAGGCTACCGCCCATGTGATTGAGCCCTAAAAGTCCCCCTTTTTGGGTGAAATATATACTGATCAATTTGGGATGATGGCACTGTAGGATTCGCGTTGATGTCAACTTTTCTTCCTCTATTTTGTGTTTGAGATTACAATGAATTACCTATGGTATCTCTGTCTTTTAGGTCTGGCACCAGTTTCAGATTAAAGCACCGAGTACACCTGTCTGAGATGATGGTTCTTTCATGTGATGAAGAAGAAGAGTATGAGGAACATGCATGTGCTTTCCATAGTTCTCCAAAGAATGCTCTCATCTTTATCTGGCCTTGTAATGGTTGTATTGCATCTTTCCGGTAGGTGAGACAAAGATGATCACTTGTCAGGGGAAATATATTTTCCCTCTATAACACAAGCAGCCTAACCCCATTGCGGTTTGATCATGCACAATTCCTATTGTAAAGCACTGTGTAAACTGTTGGTGCTATATACATCCTGTATTATAATAATAATAATAATAATAATCTTTGTTTACCTGCCTGACGAAGTGAACTTTCCCCATATTACTATGAAGGGGGGGGGGGGGGCAAAGAAGCCCCCTGACCATACACTACACATGGCATAAAAAAATTTATTTTTTCTGTCTGTAAGCCATCAAGAACCCACTAACCTTACTAGCAGCTAAGCATAAATGCGAGATTATGCTAGAGGAAGAAGAGTTGCATTCAGACAATATACTGTAGCAGAGTCCAAGGGAAACACCTAAACATCTAGTTTACTTATACAGTATATCCTAGTAGGGTTAGGGGGAACTTCTGTTGAAATACTATCCAGGCCTCTCCTAGAACAATGTTATTAAATATAACAGTTTCAGAGAATATATGGTTCCACTACACAGGGAAAGCTTGCAGCACCGATCAGTCATCCATAGAGACCAAAGCAGAGCTAAGAATACCAGGCCTGAGATTCCATTCACAATGCATCAACACAAGGATAACTATCAGTATTGTAGCACGTGATTGTCATTTTCAAATATTTTTGGACTGAGCTGAAAATGTCACTTTTGAAAATAAGTATCCATAGGCTGGTATGCCAAGCTTTGAACATTTGGGCATTTGGTCAGGTTTTATACTCTTGGTTGAGGAAAGAAACAGCACAGAAGTAAGAATTCTCAGAGTAAAGTAGATGCTTTTACTCAAAGTCCAACTTCAGGAATAAAAAAAGTCTATTCTTGCAGTGGGAGCCCCCCTCCAACCCCCTAACACTGCAAAAGGTAAATGCCCTTCATGTCTAGGGAGCTGGAATAAAGATAAATACTTAACATTTTCTGCACACCAGCAGTGTTCAATATGTCCCCCAGATCCTACTGCCTAAGGAGCTCCTGGACACGGTTGCTTACCCACACCCACCAATTACAATAGAGTGTTAATAGTCCATAATTGTATGTGACGATGCCGAGGGGCTGCCCACAGACCAGACCTTCGGGGAAAAGTGGACAGTGCGGGGTATGAGAAGTAATTATGCTTCCTCATGTACCTTCTAGACATAATGAGCATTTACCCTTCGCATTGCAGTAGTCCATGGCCCATGGCGCATTGCAAGAGTAGACTTTTTTTTCTAATTCCTGGAGTTAGGCTTTAATGATTTTTTGAATTGCAAATAGAACTATTATCGTAAATTTACATGTGTGCACATAACCATAGTTACTGTACTGCTACATAAACAACTGAATTGGCGAATGTCAGTTGTCTTAGTCATAAACGTGTTGGTACTTTATGCTTTTCTATAACACAGCAATAGATATGACTATAAAGTTTAGTGCATCACATGTCCTCTGAAACTAGACCAAGTTCCTGGTGAATAATGCACACGTGTTTACTGAATGCATTAGATACCAGTCTTTGTTCACTTTTCCTCTTTCACCCTCTTTTGAAAGCATTTGATATTAGCTCATCTTCCTCCTAATCAACGGTCAAGTTGTTAATTTCCACATCATATTTCACTGCAGCAATGAACACATTATTTTAACATCATTGCATCTATTTTGTGTTTTACATTATAACTACCTAACTTGTCTATTTACAGTGCCCCTAAATTGTTGTTTATTAGGAGTGAGGATTTCTTACAATCCACACATTTTGTTTGATATGTGGGGAAAACTATGTCCTCAGTATATGCTTTTATTGCGTTATAATTGGTGTGGAGAAAAAAAAAAAAAGCATACAACACGTGAAACAGTCCCTATTCAGTTACCACAGTCACTTTTTTTTTTTACTTGAACACACCTCTAGAAAGGTACTGAAAATAAAAATACTAAAGTGAAAATCTGTGCTTGTTTTAGAGAATTGAAGGAAATTACTGTTTTCTGGGTATGCCTAGCATCATTTAGTGAAAGGCAAATGTGCTTTCTTTGTTTTTCATTGTCAAGATTGCAGAACAGGTACACCTCCCTTGGAACACAAAAAGATAAGAACAAATGTTTAAGAGTTAATCTATTTTTATGGAGTAGATTAATGGTTAAACAATGGTCAAGGATTAGTTGGTTACTTTAGGAGTCAAAGCGGAGTTCTGCTAAAAGAAACGAATTAAAAGTCAGCAGCTACAAATACTGCAGCTGCTGACTTTTAATAATTGGACACTTACCTGTCCCAGGGTCCAGCGATGTGGGGGAGTGAAGCCCCGCTCGTCTCCCCCTCCTCTCTGCGGCACCGGCATTGTAAGTGTGGGCGCTGCACCGCGCGCCGTGACTAGCCAGGCAATCATCTGGGACCTGTGACGCGTCCTAGATTGCCGAGAGGGAGGGGGGAGAGGTGATCATCCCTTCTGGTGCCGCGGTGCGTCGGGAGGAAGTGGGAGCTGGGACCCTCTGGAAAGAGGGTCCCAGCTCCTCCCTCCCAAAAAAATGACATGCCAAATGTGGCATGTCAGGGGGTCACCTCCCTTAAAGCAGAAGTTCCATTTTTTGGTGGAACTCCGCTTTAAGTTGAAGCAGAACCAAACCCACTGATTTAACCGCTTCCCAAAACAGTTAAATTCAAGACATACCATTAATGATAACTGTTACAGCTCAGCTACTAATGTGCTTATGTTAGTTATCAACTGAACTGTCAAGCTATCAAATGACTGGTTTAATAGCTGATCACATGTGCAGCACCATGGCAACTGCAGATCAGACAGAGGCTAAGATGGCAGCTTCCTTGGGTGTAAACGATAAGAGAGTTTAGTTCCACTATGAAAAACAAAGGATATGAAAATATTGTCTGAGCCATGCTGGTCGCGCATCTGGTGTCAGCAACGCTAAGTGGTCGTAATCTTCTGTGCGCAATTCAACTGGATGTAGAGAATGCCATTAAAGTGGTTCTGGCTTTCTGCCTGCTCCACAGTTTTTTGAAGGAAAGACAGAAAGCATTGTCAGAACCTGCCATGGAACCCTGTTTAAGATGTGCAGTTATTGGACTTGCAGCCCCACCCTGCGTCATGCAATAAACATTAGAAATGCTTTTGAGAAGTTTTTTCTGGCCCCAAGGAACAAACCTCTTGGTAGAATGACTACACATACTTTAGATTGTATTTGTAACTCCATAAAATACTCCTGTTTAAACCCTTCATTTCTTATGCTGTATTGTGAATTGCTTAAAATTTTGCTCCATGATACTTTTCAAACTGCAAGAATTGCCATGACACGTTTGAAGTGAAATTCTATCCCCTCTTGGCTAAGATACATCTCAACCTTCAGAAATGGAGGGCTCAGAACCTGCCTGGTTTGGGTGCGGTAATGCCTTTAAAATGACTATGTTACCTCAGATTTTTTATGTGATCCAGATGCTCCCTATTTGTCTACCTGCCTTCTTTGCCCAACTGAGATTGTTTTTTGGGGGGAAAAATGACCTCGGGTCCATATCTTTCTTCTAACCCTTGCTAAAGTAAAAGGCGAAGTGGATTTGTTAGATGTCTTATCATACTTTAGGGCCCTCCACCTACCTATATCTCTAGTGATAAGTAGGTGCACACAGGCAAAACTTAAAATGTGGGTCACGATCGAACAGGAATTTTTTCCAATTCCAATGTCTTGCCTTCCATTGCTCTCTCCATCACGTTCTTCGCCCCTTCTAGCCTACCTGAACATTGGAGCCACACTTAATGGTAATCTCTTCCACATTTCAGATTTCACCCATCTCACCAAGCTTATCTCCTTTTATTCCTGTATTAAGGGACTTGGACTTCACAGCGGGTAAATCTAATAAGTAAAAGAATGTGAATATCCCCACGCTGCAGTGTAGTAATATTGTGCTTAGTGATTAGTCTGCTCTAGGTATAAAGGTGTGTGTTCCTTTTGAAATTAAAACATGAAATCCATGTGCAGACTATATTCATTACAGTGAATGTGACAAAAATCAAACAAAAATTTCATATTAAGTCAACAATAAATAAACTCATACTAAAAAAATTGCAACATTGTGAAATAAAAATCAATAAACTGTTCCACAATAGTCTCTTAATAAAGTGCTGTCCGTGCAATAAAATGACAAGGTGATGAAGGTGCTGTGCTCCCCTTTCTCTCATGCCCTCACTCACCAACTTTCCATGGAAATATCGCCTTTGGTAAAAGATAAGGGATCCTATTTGGCTCTATGTATAGTTCCTCAACTCTTCCTCCCGTTTCCACCAACTTTCCATGAAAATATTGCCTATAGTGAAAGGTTATGGATCCTTTATGGCTCTATGGATAGTTCCTCTGCTCTTCCTCCCGTTTCCACCAATTACACGTTATTATGGAAGGAAAAGTAGACATTCATAGCGTCATACCATATGGATAAAAAAGCTTTTATTTGAATAAAAAGGTTTACACCCACATTGTGCATTCTCGTAACAAAGTATGTAAAATTACCGCACTAACCGCGGTTTGCGTTCCACACCTAGGAAATGACGTCATCAGGAGTCTACGTCACCTAATGCATATCGCTCTGCCCAGGAAGCGTCATATAGCGCATATTACAATGATCCATTCCAAGAAATTATGGAAAAAATATATAAAAAGATATGAAATAAATAAAAGTAAAGTAAAAAGTAAAAAAAATAAATAAAATTAAATGAAAAAAATAATACAAATTTAAAAAATGTATTGTTGACTTAATGTGACATTTTTGTCACTTTCACTGTATTGCATATAGTCTGCGCAGGGATTTCAGGGACATTCAGTATTTCCTGGCCCCACCTATGGACCCTTGGTCTGCATACCAGATTTATCACTTTCGGAAGTCCTCTCTCCCAAAATCTGAGGGAATTGTGCAAACCCACTCCTTTCAAGGATTTGTGCCTAGACACCTCATATGTTCCCCACCTCTTGTCTCAATTGTATAAACTATTGGTCGTTCCACCAGAAGGTTTTGCTCCTCCTTACGTACATACAGCATGTAAAATAAGTATTGAAGTAGCACCATTTTTCTGGGTAAATATATTTCTAAAGGTGCTATTGACATAGAATTTTCATCTTATGTCGGTAAGAACGCATGCAATCCATCCATACAAAGAAATCCAAACAAATAAGTTCAGAAATTAAGTTATGTGTAATAAAATGGAATGACACAGGGAAAAAGTATTGAACACATGAAGAAAGAGAGGTGCAAAAAGGCATGGAAAGCCAAGACACCAGCTGAAATCTATCAGTAATTAGAAAGCAATCCTGTCCCTTGTCAGTTCAAATTAATATCAGCTTGTTCAGTATCAAATGATGACCTATAAAAATGTCTCATTACCAAGGTGTCACACAAGAAACATCCCATTATGGGTAAAAGCAAAGAGCTCTCTCAAGACCTTCACAACCTTATGGTTGTAAAACATACTGATGGCACTGGTTACAGAGGTATTTCTAAACTTTTGAATGTTCCAGTGAGCACTGTTGGAGCCATAATGCAGAAGTGGAAAGAACATAATTTCACCATAAACCGGTCACGACCAGGTGCTCCTCGCAAGATTTCTGACAGAGGAGTGACAAGATTTATCAGAAGAGTTGTCCAAGAGCAAGGAACCACTTGTGGAGAGCTTCAGAAAGACCTGGAATTAGCAAGTACAATAGTTTCAAAGAAAACAATAAGTAATGCACTCAGCCGCCATGGCCTGTATGCACGTTCATCATGCAAGACTCCATTGCTGAAGAAAAAGCATGTTGAAGCTTCTTTAGAGTTTGCTGCACAACATTTAGACAAGCCTGTGAAATACTGGGAGGATATCGTCCTTTTCAGATGAGACCAAACTTGAACTCTTTGGATGCCATAATACGCACAATGTTTGGAGGTTTGCACATCACCCCAAAAACACCATACCAACAGTGAAGTTTGGAGGTGGGAACATCATGGTGTGGGGCTGTTTTTTCAGCATATGGTATTGGCAAACTTTATGTCATTGAAGGAAGGATGAGTGAAAAAATTTACCACAACATTCTTGATAAAAATTTGCTGCCATCTACCAGGATGATGAAGATTAAATGAGGGTAGGCATTTTCAGCAAGAGAATGATCCCAAACACAAAGCCAAGGAAACTCTCAATTGGTTTCAAAGAAAGAAAATAAAGCTGCTAGAATGGCCCAGCCAATCACCTGACTTTAATCCAATAGAAAATCTATGGAAAGAAGTAAAGATCAGAGTTCATAGAAGAGGCCCACGGAACCTTCAAGATTTGAAGACCACACATGAGCAATGCATGCGACTAGTTTCTCCATACAGGAGGTGTCTTAAAGCTGTCATTACCAACAAAGGATTTTGTATGCAGTTTTAAATACATT
Organism: Aquarana catesbeiana; assembly: GCF_042186555.1. Classification (NCBI taxonomy): domain Eukaryota; kingdom Metazoa; phylum Chordata; class Amphibia; order Anura; family Ranidae; genus Aquarana; species Aquarana catesbeiana. Next base: position 433,947,417 of record NC_133327.1, on the reverse strand, counting down.
TTAGTCAGCGTGTTCAATACTTTTTCCCTGTGTCATTCCATTTCATTACACATAACCTAATTTATGAACTTATTTGTTTTGGTTTCTTTGAATGCATGGATTGCATGGGTTGTTACTGACATATGGTGAAAAATGAATGTCAATAGCACCTTTAGAAATATATATTTATCTAGAAAAATGGTGACGTGACCAATACTTATTTTACCCGCTGTAAATGGGAAGATGATCCGCAGATGACTTTCTCTCCTGCCCAGGTGGAGCGGGTGACTTTGTTTGCATACTAGTCTTCCATTGCAAATAAGTTCCAGGAGTAGGACTGCAAGATTCTATGCTGTTGGAATGGGATTCGGACTACTCTACACACGATCTTCCCGCACACATTCAACTTTGCTGAAGATGTGGGCGGAAGGAAGGCTCTTACTTACATATCTTCTGGCACTGTCCAAAAATCCGCCCTTTCTAGTACTAAAGTTTATGCTTATGGTACATTTGCTGAATGCAGATAGGGCTTGCATTCCTGCCTTGTGGAAACAACCCATCACTTCTCCTTTTTCTCTGTGGCTGCCTAAAATTAATGACATTGAACACATGGAACGCCTTACAGCTTCTTTCGACCATAGAGAGTACAAGGTTCGTGATAAGTGGTACCCGTGGTCAATCTTTTTTCTATTCTACCGCTTATCAGGAGCTGATTGATCAATAGGGTTCCACCTAGAGTGCTATGGCATGGCCAATAACTATTGACCCAATTATTCCATGCTGGTCTAGGTTCCCACTGACTCATCCCGCTTTTCCTTCCCCCCCTTTCTTTTCTTTTCTTTTCTTTTCTTCTTCTTTCTCACCTTTTGTTTGTCCTCTCATATTAATTACTGTATATACAAATCCTTGTCAAAAGGCATAGGGTTCAGGTCTCTGGCAGACAGTTAGCTTTGGAATCTTACTTATTGCTGCGGAGGTTGCCTCCATGTCATCCAGAAGGTTTTAATGGGCTTTTGAAATGATCCTATTTTTGTAGGTTCTTGGCCTTATGAACCTTCCCCGAGTTGGTGTATTTTTGACTATGTTGTGACTCCTCAGCTATGTCTGAGCTGCATTACCACTGTGACTACTATTGTGTACACAATTTGTAAACTCTTGTCTTTCACTAAATAAAGAATTTAACCCCCCCCCCCCCCACAAAACGGCTGTACCTTTTGTATCTTGCCAGGACACTGGTCACTTCCTGCCTTGCCAAAATCGAGACATAATTCCTTGTTAAAATAAACTAGTATTTTTTTTTTGTTTAATTTTCCGGCTAAGAATAACTTTATGCAAGTACGCATGTAAACTTTATCACAAACACTTACATGCATGATAAAAAAAAAAATCTAATACTGACCCGAGACACAGAATTTAATTTTTTTTGGCTTATGAATGATTACAGGGCACAAAGCATATGTGTGCAAAAGCCCATAGTTGACAGTACTGCTGTGTTTAGATCTGAATCGATACACTATAAATCCTTAGCACATGTAATTTTTTTTTTCTTTATACCAAATGCGTCAATAGCACTTACTGAGCTGCATGTACAGTTCCAGTGTTTCAGATTTTTTTATTTTTTTTTTATAAGAGCTGGAAATCAGCTTTTTGCACTGCTAATCTAGTCTTAAATTGACCCTAAATTGACCTTGGTACTTTTTTTTTGAAGACTTATAAGAGTAAACACTTTTTCCTCAATTGTAAAATGCCTTTGTCACTGTGTCATACAGTACCCAGTCAGTCACATGCTTTCACTGAAAATAAGATTTTACAAAAACAGGGAAGTATATTTTTGTTGTATTCCTGAATATGATAATGAATTGGATGTTTATAGAACACTGATTCCAAGTATTGGAGACACTTAATAAATGTATGTCATTAAAAAATGTATATCTTGACCTGTTTTACATTTCCTTGCTAAGTTTTTATGTGCATTTGGTGGCATTTTTTGGCAAGTGGGTTTTGTCTTCAGATGGTAGATAGAAGGATTTCCAAGAAGAAATGAGTGGACCATCCATGTTCAAGTTTAGAATTCAACCCAAACTTGGCCAGTTGGTGTCTAGTAAAAATGTACACATAGAGCTCAATCTGCAGCTTATTTACTGTATCTGGTATACTTCTTTTTTTGAAATGACATGCATCTCCAGCCCCATCTATAACAGAGTAGACCATCTGGCAAATTGCCCGATATCCCCGTTATTGCTGGGCTGCCAGCCTAGTGGCCAATCAACTTGCTGATACTAAAATATATGTCCTTCAGCACTGGAGGGTGTGTCAGTATGGGAGGGCCTAAAAACAAGGACCCCCCACCATCTGCTCAAAATAATAATACATTTTATATTTCTAGAACAATGATTTCAAGTATTGGAAATACATAGTAAATGAGCCACATCTTCCATGTCTCAATTGTTCACCCAGGCAAGTACATCAGTTGGGGCTTTCTATAGTGAGATACACTTTTTCTCTGACTCAGGACCTTGTTTTGTTCCTATTTTATATTAAAATAATAAAAAAAATAGATAAAAGTTATTCATTTCCCCATGATGCTACCAGCCTAATACACCAGGCATTGGAGCTAAGTCTATTCCAAGATGGCAGTAAGTGTGGGGAGTCAGTGTTGAAGGGAGAGCTTTTGCTCCACTATTTGGAATCCTGGCTTTAATAATTTCTATTTGTGTTAATACTGGTTCACCAGGGAGGGTGTGAAATCTTCCCATGAGAGGTGGCAGACAGGTTATATAGACAATCTGACTCATGCCACCACTCTTTTCTGTGCTTTAGTGGTGTTAGTTCACTGCCTGTCAGCATCAGGTACTGGATTTTAGTGAGGAGTATCTTTGTTTTCTCCCTCAATTCCTTCCATACCAATGCTGAAGTGCATGAAGACTAGTATTAAAAAGGGTAAAAAAATAACAAAACATAAAAATGGGGCTTCCCAAAAAAAACCCAAAAAACAGCAAGCTCAGCACTAGGCACGAAATTGGACTCCACAGGGCAGCTTTTCTCAAACTTTTAACACAGAGGAAACCTTGAAGTACTTAGTAGGCCTCAGGGAACCCCTGCTAGTTATTATAATGTTTTACAATTCAAAGAAGGAAACTCCGCTCCAGGTGAGCAATCCCTGCAATCCAAATAGTGCTGGGTGCAATACCATGGCTCACCACCGAAGATCAATGAACTGAAGAAAGTGGCTGCACACCAAAAAATTAATCCTACGTGTTTATTTCCAAAACATGACACTTGACAGCCACAAGGACAGCTTGGCCCTGTAAGGCAGAGCTTGACTCCAGAAAGCTGAAGCCAAGCACTTAGTATCCAAAGCATTTTGTCATGTTACAACCAAAAAAGTAAATGTATTTTATTGGAATTTTATCAGATAGACCAACACCAAGTGGCACATAATTGTGAAGTGGAAGGAAAATGATAAATGATTTTCAACATTTTTTACAAATAATAAATGGAAAGTGTGGTGTGCATTCAGTATTCAGCCCCCTTTACTCTGATACCCCTAACCAAAATCTAGTGGAACCAATTTTCCTTTAGACGTCACCTAATTAGAAAATCTAGTCAATTTTAGAGTAATTTAATCTCAGTATAAATGTAGCTGTTCTGTGAAGCCCTCAGAGGTTTGTTAGAGAACCTTAGTGAACAAACAACATCATGAAGGCTAAGGAACACACTAGACAGGTCAGGGATAAAGTTGTGGAGAAGTTTAAAGCAGGGTTAGGTTATCAAAAAATATTCCAATGGAGCATTGTTAAATCCATTATCCGAAAATGGAAAGAGTATGGCACAACTGCAAACCTAACAAGACATGGCCGTCCACCTAAACTGACAGGTAGGGCAAGGAGAGCATTAATCAGAGAAGCAGCCAAGTGGCCCATGGTAACTCTGGAGGAGCTGCAGAGATCCACAGCTCAGGTGGGAGAATCTGTCAACGGGACAATTATTAGTTGTGCACTCCACAAAGCTGGTTCTGATGGAAGAATGGCAAGAAGAAAGCCATTGTTGAAATAAAGCCAAAGGAAGCCCTGTTTGTAGTTTGCGAGAAGCCATGTGAGGGACATAGCAAATATGTGGAAGAAGGTGCTCTGGTCAGATGAGACCAAAATTGAACTTTTTGGCCTAAAAGCAAAACACTATGTGTGGCGGAAAACTAACACTGCACATCACCCTGAAAACACCATCCCCAGTGTGAAACATGGTGGTGTCAGCATCATGTTGTGGGGATGCTTTTATTCATCAGGCACAGGGAAGCTGGTCAGAGTTGATGGGAAGATGAATGGAGCCAAATACAGGGCAATCTTAGAAGAAAACTAGTTAGAGCTGCAAAAGATATGAGACTGGGGTGGAGGTTCACCTTCCAGAAGGACAACGACCCTAAACATACAGCCAGAGCTACAATGGAATGGTTTAGATCAAAGCATATTGAATGGCCCAGTCAAAGTCCAGACCTAAATCCAATTGAGAATCTGTGGCAAGACTTGAAAATTGTTGTTCACAGACGCTCTCCTTCCAATCCCATTTGCAAAGAAGAATGGGCACTAATGTCACTCTCTAGATGTGAAAATCTAGCAGTGACATACCCAAAAAGACTTCCAGCTTTGATTGCAGCGAAAGATGGTTCTACAAAGTATTGACTCAGGGGGGCTGAATACAAACGCATGCCACACTTTTCATATATTTATTTGTAAGAAATTTAGAAAACCATTTATCATTTTCCTTCCACTTCACAAGTATGTGCCACTTTGTGTTGGTCTGTCACATAAAATCCCAATAAAATACATTTATGTTTTTGGTTGTAACATGACAAAATATGGAAAATATCAAGGGTTATGAATACCAGTGACGCCCCTTCCCTTCAATGGGGGGCACTCGACATGAAAAAAAAAGTGGTCCTTTAAGAGCGTCTGGTCACCGGACACTGAGCTGTCCACTAGAAGCTTGACTGCTGCAATCAGGTGATTGTAGCTGAAAAGCTTCATTGGGTGGTGTTTGGAGTGTAAACAGGGTGCAAGCCATGCATCCTGAACACTCCCAGTCCCACTCTCTACATCCATTCATTCATTCCAGATTCCACCCTGTTGCACCTGATTGGCGGGTCTGGAGAACGGTAGGCAGGGCTTATCGCAGAACCATCACTTTAGGTTTCCCCACCACTCAGAGAGCATGGCCTGAAGGAATGGGCGGGTAAGCTAAGTTACTTAGATAAGCAGCACCGACTGTCCTTTTCTGGGGTCAGGCGGCCAGGAGCATGTGTAGTGATGATGAGGCGATCACTGTGATCTGTCCTTGCTAGCTTGGGATGAACTTTATAGATGATTCAACAGGAGCTGACATCTCATGATCTCCTCCAGGTAAAGCCGATCACTGACATTTCACCTGACTCGTCCATACACACATCTGATGGGCCACATACATCTTCATCTTATCTTTCAGTGTATGGGGATGGTGTGCTATCTGGATGTCCTGACAGCTCTATCTGCTTCCCCTGCACTGATCATGTATGACTTGGATCTGACTGCTGGGCTTGCTGTTAGTGCCGGAATGTGGATCAGCAGTTGCCCAGTGCATCTGTGGATATTGGTTGCTGGGGAAGGAGACCCACCCACCACTCGCTTGAGCGGTATACCCTGATCTGTGATGCTGAGCTGTATACCCTGAGCTGTATACCCTGAGCTGCGATCCTGAGCTGTATACCCTGAGCTGTATACCCTGATCTGTGAGGCTGAGCTGTATACCCTGAGCTGTGATGCTGAGCTGTATACCCTGAGCTGTGATGCTGAGCTGTATACCCTGAGCTGTATACCCTGAGTTGTGTGCTGAGCTGTATACCCTGAGCTGTGATGCTGAGCTGTATACCCTGAGATGTATACCCTGATCTGTGATGCTGAGCTGTATACCCTGAGCAGTATACCCTGAGGTATATACCCTGAATTGTGATGCTGAGCCGTATACCCTGAGCTGTATACCCTGACCTGTGAGGCTGAGTTGTAAACCCTGATCTGTATACCCTAAACTGTGAGGCTGAGCTGTATACCCTGGGCTGTATACCCTGATCTGTGATGCTGAGCTGTATACCCTGAGCTTTATACCCTGATCTGTGATGCTGAGCCGTATACCCTGAGCTGTATACCCTGATCTGTGATGCTGAGCTGTATACCCTGAGCTGTATACCCTGATCTGTGAGGCTGAGCTGTATACCCTCAGCTGGGATATGGTGCTGTATACCCTTAGCTGTATATCCTGATCTGTGATGCTGAGCTGTATATCCTGATCTGTGATGCTGAGCTGTTACCCTGATGTGTGATGCTGAGCTGTTTACCCAGATCTATGATCCTGAGCTGTATACCCTGAGCTGTATACCTTGATCTGTGAAGCTGAGCTGTATACCCTGAGCTGTGGTGCTGAGCTGTATACTCTGAGCTGTATACCTTGAGCTGTGCGCTGAGCTGTATACCCTGAGATGTATACCCTGAGCTGTGATGCTGAGCTGTATACCCTGAGCTGTGATGCTGAGCTGTATACCCTGAGCTGTATACCCTGAGCTGTGTGCTGAGCTGTATACCCTGAGATGTATACCCTGATCTGTGATGCTGAGCTGTATAGCCTGAGCTGTATACCCTGATCTGTGATGCTGTGCTGTATACCCTGAGCTGTATACCCTGAGCTGTGAGGCTGAGCTGTATACCCTGGGCTGTATACCCTGATCTGTGATGCTGAGCTGTATACCCTGATCTGCGATGCTGAGCTGAATACCCTGAGCTGTATACCCTGATCTGTGAGGCTGAGCTGTATACCCTGATCTGTGAGGCTGAGCTGTATACCCTGAGCTGTGAGGCTGAGTTGTATACCCTGGGCTGTATACCCTGAGCTGTGATGCTGTGCTGTATACCCTTAGCTGTATATCCTGATCTGTGATGCTGAGCTGTATATCCTGATCTGTAATGCTGAGCTGTTACCCTGATGTGTGATGCTGAGCTGTTTACCCAGATCTATGATCCTGAGCTGTATACCCTGAGCTGTATACCTTGATCTGTGAAGCTGAGCTGTATACCCTCCCTGAGCTGTATACCCTGAGCTGTGGTGCTGAGCTGTATACTCTGAGCTGTATACCTTGAGCTGTGTGCTGAGCTGTATACCCTGAGATGTATACCCTCACCGGTGATGCTGAGCTGTATACCCTGAGCTGTGATGCTGAGCTGTATACCCTGAGCTGTATACCCTGAGCTGTGTGCTGAGCTGTATACCCTGAGTTGCATACCCTGATCTGTGATGCTGAGTTGTATAGCCTGAGTTGTATACCCTGATCTGTGATGCTGTGCTGTATACCCTGAGCTGTATACCCTGAGCTGTGAGGCTGAGCTGTATACCCTGGGCTGTATACCCTGATCTGTGATGCTGAGCTGTATAAACTGATCTGTGATGCTGAGCTGAATACCCTGAGCTGTATACCCTGATCTGTGAGGCTGAGCTGTATACCCTGATCTGTGAGGCTGAGCTGTATACCCTGAGCTGTGAGGCTGAGTTGTATACCCTGGGCTGTATACCCTGAGCTGTGATGCTGTGCTGTATACCCTGAGCTGCATACCCTGAGCTGTGATGCTGAGCTGAATACCCTGAGCTGTATATCCTGATCTGTGAGGCTGAGCTGTATACCCTGATCTGTGATGCTGAGCTGTATACCCTGATCTGTGATGCTGAGCTGTATACCCTGAGCTGTATACCCTGATCTGTGAGGCTGAGCTGTATACTCTGTCCTGTGAGGCTGGGGCTGTATACTCCTGACACTATGGGTGGAAGCAAGTGGAATACAAGGGATGGAGTGGGTGGATTCTATAAGGCTTATGTGAAGTGGGAGGGGTCAAAAAGGAAGGGCGGGGTCTGGCACCCCCATCCTAAAACTTCACCAGCCGCCACTGATGAATACTTTTTCAAGGCATTGTATGTATTGTATAGGTTCATGTTTTATTAAAGCAGCAATATTTTAAGTTGATATCATTTTCACATTTATATTGGGAGAGTGTTTCTTGCTGCTTGCTTAATATAGTGAAACAGACATTTTAGTTGCTCACAAGATTTTATCTGATTTTATGTCTTTTGATGCATGTCATACCTTTCTTTGTACTTTATTTGTGCAAAAAATGCAATAAAACATAGTTATAAAAAAAAATTCCCATGTATGCTGGGAGTTCATGTAAGAGCCCTTGCAACATTTATGGTCAGTAAAAACACCACTGATAAAGAAGTGCAGAATTCCTTCTTAAATCTCTGGTTGGTGAAAATATCTTGGAACATTGGTGTCCCGAGAATGAAACCTTAAAATGTATGTAAATGCAAAGTATCTAAAAACAAACCAAACAAACCAAAATGATTTAGTCCTGTTTTAAGGAATAGAAAGGGTATGTGAATAACTTTTTTGGTAGTCTTTTAGGGGCATTCTTGTTGCCACTCAATCCCCCTCTTCTTCCCAGAGCTTGGAGGGCTAGAGGTGGAGACTGCAAAAGATGCTTGGCAGCTTTTTCTGATGTCATGGGTCCAAGATGCTTTTTCGCTCCATGGAGAACCCAGGCGCATCATGTAAACTGCGAGGGGCTGGACGAGGGGGCTTGGCAGCTATTTTATGACTTTGGAATTATAGGGGTGCTGTGTGATAGCAAAATTCACCTTATCTTTAAGTCAGAAGAAGATACAAAAATGGGTCACCCTAGAACTGATCTTCTCTCATGTCTAGCATGGTCAGTAACAAACAGTAAGGATTTCCTTTGTAAGAGGACAGGCAGGATTGCCAGGTATTTTAAGATTTTCCAACATCTCTTAGATAAAGTAGAGAGTGATCTGAGCATACAGCGGGACAAAGCAAATTAGTATCCAATTTGTTTATTTAAAGAAGACTTTCTGCCTCAGTGGCCAAGTCCGCTTATATAATGTGCTCTTTTCTTACCCTAAAACACTGCAAAAAAGTACCCTTTATGGAAAATTTAGATAATATACTCACCTCATAGGTTGACAACTGTTTTAATCTGCATCTTGCTTTAAAATGACCTTACTTATATATTTAAAACTGCAGTATTTTAGTTGAAAGCCTTTAAAACTATGTTTATCTAGAACCTGAAATGTGATTAAAATTTACTTCAGGAGTCAATGTTATAAAGCTGTGTGCGTACACAATGTTTTTAAAACCTATTTGTTTAGGTGACTGAATAAAATCTGACGTAACGGGTACTAATACCTAAAAGGTGTCATGATTTCCATTAGAATACCCATAGAGTCACAAAGCTCCCCTGTATAAGGCAAAAGGAAACAGGCGTGTTTTCATAGCACTAAATTTTACAGAGTAACCCATGATGACGCTCCTTCCTGTTTCTGTGACTTGTGAATTTCCACCTGCCCGCGACAACAAAATAGGAAAGCGTGGAGGAGTCAAGTTTTAGTCATTGCCTGACCCTGACTTGGTAGCACTGGATTGTTATGCACACTTGTCTTATTTCCATTGCAGTTCCTGTGAAGTGAAGGAACTCTGGCTGGATACACTTGTGTGGTAAGTGTGATTTTTTTTGTCTTTTATTGTTAATAATACTATTAGAATTATTTTTTATTGCTGTGTTTAGGTGGCAGGGAGCCTCACTAAAAAAAACACAAAAAAATGTGTATTTCTTTCAAACAATTCAAAGAGCAATGCATCTCTAAACACACAGGCAGAGCAGTATGTTTTTAGATAGAAAGGTACTGAGTCCCAGTTAATAAATTGGTGAAAAGGACATTAATAGTGAACCACATGTAACCAACATAGTTAAGGGTTCTGTGGATAAACTATCAGGCAGCAAAGCAAAAAAAACATAATGTAAATTTTTGTATATATGCTAGAACAGAGGTAAACATTAATACTTTAGACTTTATAGACAATAGATTAATGTTGGGCAGCAAGGGAGGCAAATGCAATCGTCTTTCATTGTAGTCTGAAGCACAAATGAGAATGGGAAAAATGTTTATTTCAAATTATTTATTATCCTCCCCAGTTTTTTAAGTAGGTGTGAAAATTGTGTTAAGAGTATGGCTTGTATTATCCTGTTGCTAACTTCTTATGGTCACTGAATTAATTTATTTAAATGTGTTTATTTTGTTATTTCATATTTATTTATTTATTTATTATGTATTTATTTAAAATTAAATATTTAAATACCTGTATTAATGTATTTAAATCTAATTCATTGGTCACTAAAATTCATTTAATCAGCATATTAGTTGGTAGTGTTGCCACTTATGTACTTTGGTACACATTACTACTATTGTTATGCATATAACTGGGCATTATGGCGTAATTTCTTCATATTCCTCTTGTTTTAAAACTACAGCGTGTTTTGAAAAAATATCAAATGTAGGGGACTAGCACTATCACAGTATATTAGGATTTTCAGTTTAGATTACAGGCTGTTTTTGGTCGGTTCAATTTATCTGTTTATCTGTTATTATGCTTGCGGTTGTTTTGAACGGGAGTTCACTTGTGGTTCAATGTATTTACAATAGCGCGCTGCATTTGCAGCTACTCTGTTGAACGGAAACCTTTTGAAAAATAAATTGTTTCAGATTGTGGTAATATGTTTTTATTATTGTGATATATGTGAGCGTGGAAGTGCCACTGAGCCACAGAAACAAAAACACCCCATTAATTATGAATAGTTAAAAAATATACACACCTTGTGAACAGACACAATATGCAGTCAAAAAGTCAAACTATTTATTTTTATGCCTGTTTCTTACTATGCACACCCGTAGACTAAATAAACATACAGTATATTGCAACATGCACTAAAAGTATATTAGGGATCAGTCAGTGTTACAATTGAAGTTCTATTGCATCTTTCAAACAAATTGTGCAAAGTAAGGCAGATCAGCAAAGAAACATCTACCAGTCTCATTAATGAAAGTGCTGGGTCCTCCATTATGGACATTCTGTACATTGACCTTGTACAGAGACTCACCCATCAATGAAGCTGTTATTTTGCAGCTATGATCCTAAGCAAAAATTTCATTAATGAGTTAGATTTGTGGTGATAAGAAAGCCCACCCTTTTTGCCTGCAGTGTCAACTGTTACAGAGCTGGGGAGAAAGTGTAAAAACTGTCATTCCTGCCCACAGGAGACAGAAGCAACTGTTCATGCCTCCGTTTGTAACTTAATATTATTTTTGTTCCCTGTTCACTGATTACTTTAATACTCATTAAAATGTTATTTTAATTGATGCTATTTTGTTGTAATGAAATGTGCCCTGAAACTGCTGTGCTACACATTGTAAAGTGTGATGTCCATTCATACCTCCATTGAAGCTCCAATCAAAACACTTTCTTGTTTTGGAAAAGCTAGATAGAGTAAATAAGGTTGAGAACTTCTTCTGGGTTTTATTGCTGCTTGTGTCTCAAATGGGGGATTCACTAAAATAGAAAGTGAGGGGAAATCCAAAAGTAAACATTTGTCTCAAGGACGGTAGTAGAGCAAATATCTGTCAGAGGTGGGAGTTTCCCTCACTTTGGGGGGATTTCCACTCACTTCCTATTGTCTCCAGGAAAGAAACCAGGAGAAATCTCACAGTGGAGACACAGACATCAATAGAAAGCTGGCAAATGTTCTAATTTTTCTTCATTGAGTCATAAATTGAAAAAGGTATTTTTGATGAAGAAGTTCTTTTGACATTAGTGATCATATTACAAGAAGCTGAAATATAGTTGGATTCAGTTGATTGTGGGTAACTGTGACCAGTCATGTGTTACATTGTACTTTCAGATGCATAGCTAAAATGACTGCTATCGATTAACTGTTTTGTGCTTTACTTATTATAGTTATAGATACATCCAAGACATAAAATGGTTTTACTATAAAAGCTTGACTGTTATGTAGATAGCAGAAGCCCTAAAATTCTAACTAGCTCCATGTCTGTTTTCAGGCAGATACGAGAAGTTGGTGGCATTGAGGGCACCACTGTACCCTGTGCGCGATTACTAATGAAGGTTCTCACAGGCTGCAATGCTGTAAGTATGCAACAAACATTTCATTAGGCTAGGAAGATTATATATGACCTATGTCTTATGATTCTGTAAACTTTCCCATTAATGCTACTGTGAGGCAGCCAAAGAATATGGCTAACCATTTTACCACATAATGATTATGGCATAATTAATTAGGATAATTCTTTTTCTTCTGTTACAGTCTAAAGCTCTGGTTGCCAACAACATGGAGAACCTATTTGAAAGCCATACAGAGGTGAGTAATCAGAGTTCTGTTTGAATGTGTTTTGAATGAAACATAGGAAGCAACCTTTGCATCAGTGCTTACTCTAAGGAAAGCATGGTGGCAACTACTTCTCCTTTATGCAGTTAGATGCATAAAGAGACAGAAATGTGAGAGTCGTAACTATAGCAATAGGCGTATATAGTTGTAATCACTAAAGATCCCAGTGGTCATTTTAGTACATAAATGCAATGAAATGTTTGATGTATTTACTATTTTATAATTATACTGGTTCAGACGTTACCCATTTAATGCTTCTGCTGATTAATTCAGAAATGAAAAATGCTCTGTTGCAAATTATTTGGTCGTCCATGTTAATTGAAGACTCTAAAAATTAAAATCTAATTCCTTTTGATTAACAGGCAGATGTAAAGAAGTACCAGCTGCTGGCAGCCATGATCAGTGAGGACCCCAACTGTCATGTGATTGGTGAGTAGTAAAAAAACTGTTTTAATTTTACATTTAAGTAGGTATTTAGAAAAAATAGTCTATATAATTTGGCCTGCATTAGATAATGATATTCTTTAATGTTTTTGGCTTACCTGTTTAAAAAAAGAGCAGATAAATCATACATGTAATATACTGTATGTGTAGGCAAAAGAAGACAAATCTATAGTGGAAAAGGATAACATAGCATAGCTAATAGAAATGTCCTTTACCAAACTTTATAGTGTTTGGTTTGAAACCAAATAGTTGTTGGGAAAGTACCTGTTGTGTCCTACGCCCACAAAGTGTGACCTATTTCTGGACTAATTCTCATGTTACAAAAATGACTGTGCCACCAGAAAGAGATAAAAAAAAAGTCAAAAGATGAAACTATCTGAAAAAAGTTGTGCCTTAGAAGGCTGAACAATGAAAAAATGATCAATATATTTACTGTATGTGTTAAATAATATATTGAAAACAAACACAGGAAAGGCTATATTAAGGGACCTCCCCTTGGTAAGAAATGTTGTAAATCTGTATATTAGAGTGGTTTGTCTCATTTAACTTCTTATTGTTTCTATTTTTCTGTTCAGAGAGCAATAAGAAGAGAAAAACAGTCATTTCCTGGCCCTTTACTTTGAAGCGAAATGCCACAGTGTCGGAACCCTCAAGTCCTCCAGAGTTAAAGGCAACTTTATTTGACCAACCACTGTCCATTGTGTGTGACGAGGACAACCTTCCTAAAGCAATCCATGTAAGTAAACAGTTAATGCAATGCATCCTTAATTTCCATTTTAGACTCAGGCATATACATGTTAATTCGGAGTATAAATTGCATTTCATCTTTACAGGAGATGTTAACCATACTACGTATACAAGGTCCCTTGACTGAAGGGGTTTTTCGTAAAGCTGCCAATGAAAAATCTCGCAAGGAGTTGAAAGAAGACCTAAACTATGGAAGAGACTTAGACTTAAAAAGCAAATCTGTGCATTTACTGGCAGTTGTGTTTAAGGTAATGTATGAAAACTACCTGTTTAGCAACTGTATGTTGAATTTCAGGTTCTGTGCAAAACCCCCATATGCTTCTGATATCTCCATGCCTCCAACAGATTAGACTATGCATTCCCTATGAGCTACAGCATGACCCCTTACCGACTGTTATTTATATTGCTCGGGTTAATAATGTCCAACCAGATACAGTGGTGCCAATATAGCATATAGTTATATCAACGATAGTTTTGCAATACTGGATTTCAACAGCAGGTGGCTATCAAAAGCTAAGACTAGGCTATTAGAACCTATGATTTAAAGTTAAAAAAAACAAATGTTATCTACTACTATACAGTATCTCACAAAAGCGAGTGCACCCCCTCACATTTTTGTAAATATTTTATTATATCTTTTTATGTGACAACGCTGAAGAAATTGCACTTTGCTACAATGTAAAGTAGTGTACAGCTTATATAACAGTGTAAATTTGCTGTCCCCCAAAATAACTCAACACACAGCCATTAATGTCTAAACCGCTGGCACCAAAGGTGAGTACACCCCTAAGTGAAAATGTCCAAATTGGGCCCAAAGTGTCAATATTTCGTGTGGCCACCATTATTTTCAAGCACTGCCTTAATCCTCTTGGGGATTGAGTTCACCAGAGCTTCACAGGTTGCCACAGGAGTCCTCTTCCACTTCTCCATGGCGACATCACGGAACTGGTGGACCTTGTGCTCCTCCACCTTCCATTTGAGGATTCCCCACAGATGCTCAATAGGGTTTAGGTCTGGAGTGGAGACCTGCTTGGCCAGTCCATCACCTTTACCCTCTGCTTCTTTAGCAAGGCAGTGGTCATCTTGGAGGTGTGTTTGGGGTTGTTATTATGTTGGAATACTGCCCTGCGGTCCAGTGTCCGAAGGGTCGGGATCATGCTCTGCTTCAGTATGTCACAGTACATATTGGCATTCATGGTTCCCTTAATAAACTGTAGCTCCCCACTGCCGGCAGCACTCATGCAGCCCCAGACCATGACACTCCGACCACCATGCTTGACTGCAGGCAAGACACACTTGTCTTTGTACTCCTCGCATGGTTGCCGCCAGACATGCTTGACACCATCTAAACCAAATAAGTTATCTTGGTCTCATCAGACCACAGGACATAGTTCCAGTAATCCATGTCCTTAGTCTGCTTGTCTTTAGCAAACTGTTTGGGGGCTTTCTTGTGCATCATCTTTAGAAGAGGTTTCCTTCTCGGATGACAGCTATGCAGACCAATTTGATGCAGCGTGCAGCGTATGGTCTGAGCACTGACAGGCTGACCCCCCCACCCCTTCAACCTCTGCAGCAATGCTGGCAGCACTCATACGTCAATTTCCTAAAGACAGTCTCTGGATATGATGCTGAACACATGCACTCAACTTCTTTGGTTGAGCATGGCGAGGCCTGTTCTGAGTGGAACTTGTCCTGTTAAACCGTTATATGGTCTTGGCCACTGTGATGCAGCTCTGTTTCAGGGTCTTGGCAATCTTCTTATAGCCTAGGCCATCTTTATGTAGAGCAACATTTTTTTTCAGATCCTCAGAGAATTCTTTGCCATGAGGTGCCATGTTGAACTTCCATTGATCAGTATGAGAGAGTGAGAACGATAATATAAAATTTAACAGACCTGCTCCCCATTCACACCTGAGACCTTGTAACACTAACGTGTCACATGACACAGGAGGAAAAATGCTAATTGTGCCCAATTCTGACATTTTCACTTAGGGGTGTACTCATTTTTGTTGCCAGAGGTTTAGACATGAATGGCTGTGTGTTGAGTTATTTTGAGGGGACAGCAAATTTACACTGTTATACAAGCTGTACACTCACTACTTTACATTGTAGCAAAGTGTCATTTCTTCAGTGTTGTCACATGAAAAGATATAAAAAAATATTTACAAAAATGTGAGGGATGTACTCACTTGTATGAGATACTGTATATTTATTTAGTAAATAAGGCTCTTTTAATGCCTATACTAAATACAATATTTTCCTGCTAACAGGACTTCCTGCGTGGTATTCCTCACCAGCTGCTATCATCAGAACTTTACAATGAATGGATGTATGCTATGGAACAGCCAACCTTAGAAGGAAGAATTAAGCAGATGCAATGGTAAGCATAAATTAATTATAAATTAAGTATTTATTGACATTGTATATTTTTTAGTAATTAACTCAACATAGACATGGAAATGTGTACAATATTAACATAAATTTAAAACACAAAAAGGAAATATATAAATATGCGCAGGGCCTGTATTTTAACTTCAGTTACAGTCATGTGATCTGGACAATTTCAGATACATTGGGCTATAATGTTTCGCTTGTGTGCCAAGAAATCCTTAGGGAATTAGCAATTATTCCTGATGGAAAATTCCTAATTATTTCCCCTTGATAAGTCAGCACCAGGAATGTTTAGCAGTTGCTTCCCTCTCCATAGTAAATATGCACAGTCATCTGCTTATTTATGTATCTGCTGGCTAATAGACATGCCAAAAGTCCTGCGCTGGTTTTAATGAGAAGCCAGATATGCAGACCCCATCCTCTAGCAAAGTACCAGTGGAGGGTACCATCTTATCTCAAGGTAAGCCATAGCATTCAGACAAGGTATTCCAACCTGTTAAATCATTATTGTGGCAGGAGAACATTAAGCCGCCATGTGTTCTAGGCACCCACTGTTATGAGATTACCTGATCAGAGAGAGATACATGTGACTGGCCTACGCCCTCAAGGTTTTATATATCTTGTTATTTCACATTGCCTCGTAAATTCTATGTTCTATCAACTTGATTCTGTATCTTGTACGGCTAATAGTGAATATAAATGTAAAAGATAAACTCTGTGATGTGATGTGTGTAGATCTGACCTAGAAATTTAAGAAAAAATAACATAACATGGTTCTGCATATGTTGTGTACTTAATGTTACATTTGAAATCATTGGGAATTATTTAGAAAGTAAATGTAATGTGGTTCTAATTTGAAGAGAGAGCTGGAGTCCGATAACAGTCCTTCACAATACTTTGTAAACGATAAGCGATCTGGGACAGCCAAAAAATACAGAGGAATATTAGCACGTTTCAGCCAAAGTCTTAGTAATAGCTTAGTAATAGACATAGTAAAGTGTTTCTAACCTTAAAATGTCAGCATAGCTTTATCATTATCATTGGCTATGCTGTGTGAATGATTGTGACTGGACAAAACAGCACCAGGAACAACTCATTTAATATATTGTGCGTTAAGATCCAAACTTAAGTTTTGGAAAACTCTTCATCTCTTTGTGGTTTAGTAGCACAAAGATGTATTTTGTTCCCTACTTTAGTGACCAGGCCTAAATGCTCTGTCTGTAGGGTATTTCTGAATGGGACTTTTTTATAGAGAAAAAAAGAAGTCTAGTTCCTCTTTCAGAAGGAAGTCTCTGTTTCTGTGCCTGTTAAAGTTTTCAAATGATTTCAACTGAGATTGCAAAAATTCTCATCCCTTTCTGTGTTTTTCCCTTCAGTGTTGCAGACAAACTGCCAAAACCAAACCTCATCTTATTACAACATTTGATGTGTGTTCTTCATCACATTAACAATGCTTCAGATATTAACAAGATGGATTCCAGAAATTTGGCTGTTTGCATTGCTCCAAACATGCTTGTATCACAGGTTGATCAGGATCTTGCCCTAGAAACTCAGAAAGAGTTAAATGAAAAGGTAAACCATTTTCAATGCCTTTTGTTAAAATAGAAATAATAAACACAAATACATGCATGTTAATAGGAACATTCTCATGATTATAGTAAAGCTAATCTGTTTCCTTTGTGGTCTAAATCATTGAGCCTAAACTGTTTTGTCACTCTATTATTGACAATAACTTTCAAAGAGGCACCATCTCAGCACTCCAGCTATTTTGGCCAAAGGGCCATTAACATGGAGGCACAATGGAATGTTTATACCAGCCCATTTGAGCTTCAGCACTAGGTAGGCATGGTTCTAAGAGTGGGATTCTTAAAAGGATGAATTTCAAGTAATGTGAGAGGAAGGATATGCTACTTACTTGACTCCCATGGGGCATTTTCTTAAAAAAATTCCATTGAGATTCTCCTTTGTATTACTGGATCATGGTACATTCCTTTGGTCCAGTTCCCATGCTTTGATGGAGTAGTTGTTTCATTTAACCATAAGAATGGAGATTACATTGCTGCTTCAATATTCCAATAGAATGTGAAAACCACTTAACTAGTCAGATCAAACTTGGGAGTGGTAATCTACCATACTGTAGAGAGCCTATCATATCAATACCAGGGTGGTGCTTTTCTGAGTGGATCATTTTTTACAAACCTATGTTAAGTAACCACCAAGTATGCAACCAAAGGTATTCCAGCCCTCCAGGCCTCAGGTTCTCACATAGTCTTCCTGGTGGGCCATTCTAATATCTTTTGAGAAGAGTTTTTTTTAATTATTTATATGAAAAAAAATCTAATTGAATAACCTGCACTGCTCCCATTTAATTTTATCAGCAGTGTTGATATCTGATGTAACTTACATAAATTGAAAAAAAATTAATTATGCTTAGAGAGGCAACTTTTTTGTTAAAATCAGGTGAAAAATTGTTCCTACTAATTTAAAATCTGGTTCATGTTTTAAAAACAGATTAGGAAAATGAATTCTACAGTGATAATGATGCTGTAATGAAAAGCAGTATAAAGCAATTATATGACAGGCAAAACAAATAAGGCAGGGACATTTCAGATTTACCCCTTTTGTCTGTTTTTTCTTTACAACGGATCCACTTTTGCTCAATTTTTGTTTTTCAGCCTTTATATGCTGGTCCTATGAATTAAACTAACACATTTGTACTTCTGTGTGCTTTAATTTTAACAGGTTACAACACTAGTTGAGTTCTTCATAAATAATTGCTTGGGAATATTTGGGGACCACATATCACAATTACTTTGTTCTTCTGAAGAGGATTCCTTAGAAAATATTGATACTACAGGTAAGCAAGACAATGGCCCTTAGTAATTTATAGCTTACATTATGCAGGACACAGAATATATTCTGAAATTAAGCTTCCTTAGAAATTGTGCAAGAGTATATCCTAAGAACTGTGAGGTACCAGCTATGCTGATTTTGTTCTATCTAGCACTGCTTCTATTATGTTAATAAAAGTATTAATAGCTTAAACCAAGCCAAAAAATAGCCAACTTGGCCTGTAATTGACACATTTAATGTACACAAGTTCTCTGGTTGGATTTTAGTAATTCCCAAGATTTAGTCAGTACCTGATCATGTGTAATTCACTAGTTAAATACCTGCCCTAGCAATTCTTCTGTATACAACCAATGCTTTTTACTTATATATTCAGATTTACTGCAGGGTAAATACAGTCATATAATCAGTTAAAGCGGAGTTCCACCCAAAAGTGTAACTTCCGCTTTAAGCACTCCTCGCCCCCTTACATGCCACGTTCAGCATGTCATTCTTTGGGGGGGGGTGGTTATCTTCTTTTTAGAGGGACTTCTCCTGTCCCACTTCCTCCTTCCGTGTCTTGGCCACCTAGGCGACTCCTCCTCTCCCCCTAGGCGGCCCCTCCCTCCCTGAAATCTTCTGGGATACGTCACAGGTCCCAGAAGTTTGCCTGGCCAATAGCAGAACGCAGCGCGACTCACGCATGCGCACTGCTTGCCCGGCCGCGAAGCATAAGCTGTCATGGCCGGATGTCTACAGTTGCTATGAAGGGGGAGAGGAGCGAGGCTCCGGGCGGCTGCATCGCTGGACCACGGGACAGGTGAGTGTCTGTTTATTAAAAGTCAGCAGCTACACTTTTTGTAGCTGCTGACTTTTAATAAACTAAAAAAAACGGGTGGAACTCCGCTTTAAGAGTAAATGTTAGTGCCGGCAACATCTAAAATACTTTTTAGCAATCTCTCTGTATTCATATACAATCCACACTTTGTATAAAACAGGAATTATATTTCATATTATGAATTCACTTAATTAGGTTCAACATACCGTCTAAGTACAACTTTCACTCTTTTACTAGCAACTTTGTATTTGTATATGAAAATGTAAATATTTTTGTATTTAATTTAAACTCTCTTATATTTTGTCTTTTTCAGAACTTTCATCTCATCAGAATGACTCTGCCTATGACAGCACTGATCCAGATCATGACTGCCATGCCAGTGCACTAACAAGACACCACAATGAGCAGTGGGGCCTAAACAGGGATATTGGTGAAAAGTTCACAGAAGAAGGAGTTCTAAATCTTTTGGATTCTACTTTAGACCAGATTAAATGTGAAGCTGGCAGTATGGACCGAAGATGTTCAGAACCATACATTTTTCCCTCCCAGAATGACATAACAATAGCAGGGAAGAAGCTCACAAGAAGTCATGATGATGTTGCAGTTAGAAAACAAAGATTTAGTGATGTGGAACTGTCCACTCATATTCATGAAAAATATTGTGATAGAGCTTTATATAGGAAGAATATGCCAAAAGGTCTAAAGATTAATACCACCTATACTTCAGATACTACAGACCAACTTTTATCAGCTGCATCCTCCAACTGTTCTATTGACAGCTCTTATTCAGACTGCTCCGTTTTCACCAGCTCTCCAGTGGTATCTCCTCGAAGCCCTAAGAAAAATGACTTGGTGAGGCACAAATCATTCTGTATGAAAAATAAAGATTTAAACGACACTATCAAAGCTAGTAAAGAAATAAAAAAACATTCAAATTCCTTCTGTTATGTAAACCACAAAAGACTGGTAACCAAGACACAGAGCTGGGGTCCTGATGGTAACAATGGAGAAATGCCAAAAAATGAGTTAATCAGGAGTCTCCCTAATAAAAGTCAACAAGAGTTAGAAGGTACGCGGGACACTGCTTTCCATCAGCCACAAGTGGTAAAACTAAGACCACCATCCACACGAAGAATATCTGTTGATGAGGTTTTCCGAATGGTAGACCAAAAAAACCCTGGTAAACCCCCATCCTATGAAGAAGCTATCAATAAAAATACATCCTCTCATAAGAGCATGACGGTTCACACCATGAGAGCCAGTGTGCCAAACAATACCTGTTCTACACCTCCATCAGCAAGTGACGCTTCAGTACAGTCTTGTAGCGCTCATCACGAACCTAGCTCATTCAGTGACAAGCAATTGCCAAACTCTGGTGGGTTAACACAACCAAGCTACCAGTCTCACAGAACAAAATCAGACCTTGTCAGGACCAAGTCAGAGTCCTGTCACAGAAACAGACATGAATGTATAAGTCGGCGATGTAGTCAACCTATCTTTGAGATCTATGATCAGATACAGTATGCTAAAGAGTCCTATGTTTAAAATGTCTTTGAAATTATATTATATACATTAAAATAATAATGTACTGTAAAAATATCCAATCCACTTTATTAGATGGTTTGCAAGGGTAACAACTGGACTTCCTCCTCCCTAACTAGCATCCTGGATCATTCCAAGGTTCTACATTACCTGTAACATAATAACTCCACATTCTGCATCAACCCAAAGGCTCCTCCTTTCCCCAGTTGAAACAACTAGGAAAACATCTTTAATGGGAACCCTGAAGGGTTCATTCATATAATATGCCAAGATTTGGACATGTAAATATAAAATATTTAAAATGCTAGGTGCAGATACTGATAAAAAAGGACTTATGTTTATGTGGTTTATGTGTGAGATGGGTGGTCTTTTAATAAATGAACTTTCTAGAAGAGTTCTAGTTCTCACATATATTTGAGAACAATTAGCAGACACTTTTATGAGAACAAATGTTTCACAAGATGATGTTTCCTCATGGTAGCTTTAACACTGGTATGCTAATATTAGATGTCTTCAGCGTATGTCACTGTCTGATATATAACTGTAGTAGTGTCAATGGTGTGTTTATCTAAATACTGTATTCATATTTATGTGGTTCATTTGTAATGTCACTTTGTAGTCCATTCACTGTTCTAAGACAAGCTGTAATATGAAGCTTTTTTTGTTTTTTTAAAGAAAAATCAAACACATTGGTTGAACCTACACTACAGTAAAGCACTTTCTTAGTTTTTATATTTTGTAATAAATTCATTAAAAAATAAACATTTATAACTACATAATAGATTGGTCTTTGTCTTTGCATTTAGCATAGCATATGCACTGGTTCAGCAAGCTGTAAAAGCTGAAGTCAAATATGAAAAGCTTATGAGCAGGCAGGCTATTTCTTTCAGAAGAGGCATTCGATTTCATTTTGGCAATAAAATAAATTTACCCGCCTGCTCGCAGGTCAATCAAGATGGCCGAACACCACCATCTAAAAGAATATGGTGCCGAAGAGGGATCTAGTGGATGTTAAATAGTTATAGAGGAGGTAAGTATTGTAGACTTTAGTTCTACTATATGGAACCTGTGTTTGTTGCCATGAACCTATCCTTACCGTAATCCAATGGGGTCTGATCTGCTCAGTATTAGAAGACTACCAATGGCAATCTTTACCAGCAATCATCTCTGAAATAGAAAGGCAAAGGTGTATTTAAGTTACAGGCTTGTCTTTTTGCTTTCTTGCCTGATTTTGGAGTTCTTAACATTCAAATTCTGTAACATTATCCATACAGGTACACACATATGCTATACCACGTGACTGTAATTCTCCTGTATAGTTCTGACCTCAACAAGACTGTCCATACATGGCACAATTTAGAAGTTTTAAAGCCAATTCCATAAACTAAATAAGGATCCCAACATTCTAGGTAAAAAGAATTGCCTGATTAATCTACTAAAAATGCTAATTATCTTGCTGTCGTCCAAACCCTTTTATTTAGTAATATCACTGACCTGGAACAAGCATGCACATAAGCACTTCTGACTTTATTTTTACTTTCCTGGTTCTGTTTTATATAGAAGACCCAGGATGAGTGTCTTATTCTTCCACATGCTGCAGCCACAGCAGGGATGAGCGGAGAAGTGGTGCTACAAGTAACTTCTGTTATCTAAGTTGTGGCTTTCTTGGCTTGCTGACAGGAATTTACACCTCAGTCTTTTTGATATCTGTGCAAAGAATCTCAGTGTAATTCTTAGAATTAGGGTTAACAGTTTTGAAGCATAGAACAAAATTGTTGTATACACTGGCACTCTGTTAAAACAGTAAAATGTTTAATTATTTATTTTGACATATATACATACAGTATGTCAAAATACAACCAACTGAATATTAATGGGACTGTTTGCACCAATTAGCTGGAGGTTTTCAAAATGTAAGTAAACCCTAAATTAAAAAATAGAGGCATTATAGTTTACCTCCTGTTAGGTCTAGTGGATGTCATGGTTTTATACAAAATTATTTTTCTTCTATCTGCACCCAGTGATCCTTTACACTTCCTGTCCTAGGGCGACAATGCGGCCTTTCTTTTAGTTTATGGATGCATATCAATGTGAGGAGAGTACAGCGTGGTGTGGCGGGCAGTAAATGCACAGAGTTTGAGTTAGGCAATAGCAATATATTGTTGAAAGGTCCAACACAATCCAAATAGGCCTGTTGGGTAGGATCGGCCGTCCGGAGCTACTTTTGAACTGTAACAGCAGTTTGTAGACTTGAAAGATACTAACGGCGTCTGTCAAGAGGAGCGGAATACGACCTGGCCAGTCCACACCCACAGGGGAAGCTTCCTGAAGAGAGGTAAATGTAGGCCCTGCACTGTCCCTACTCCTCTGGAACCTTTTCCTACCTCTAAGTACTGTCCCTGCCAGACAGGGAACCTGTCCCTATACTAGCCACCAATGGCAGCCCGTGTATTGTGGGCGCATGGGCGCCGCCCCCCCCGACACCTCCGCCGCCCTCCCTATTCATGTGCCCGGTCCCTTTCAGGAAGCCGGACACATGAAATACTATAGCAGGGATAGGCGGGCATGTATTTTGAAGCATGTGATTAGAGCCAGAGGCTCTAATAGGCTTCAAAATAGGGTGGGCTCGGGGCGCAGAGCACTGCGTCCCGGTCCCACCCTGTTATGTGACATAGCGAATTAAATAACGTTCCTCCCTGCCAATCAGGAGGCAGGTCAGTGAGACCTGTCTCCTGAATGGCCAAAGCATTAGGCGATCCTATTGGATGCCTAACGCTTTGGCGGAAGAGGAGACACGGTGCCACGGAGGAAGCCTGAGGAGCTGAGCGGACACAGGAGTTACCACTTCCTGCCACTGTAGAAGAAGAGGAGGCGAGCCCCATCACTCCAGGAGAGGAGCAGAGCCCGGCCACACGAGTGGTAAGTGCCGCCGGACCAGCCGAGGGGGGGTTGGTTAAAGTGACAGCTGAGGGACGTGCCTGGCTGCATATGATGGGCACAGTGGCTTTATTTGGTGGGCTCAGTGGCTGCATATGATGGGTACAGTGGCTGTATTTGATGGGCTCAGTGGCTACATATGATGGGCACAGTGGCTGTATTTGATGGGCATGTGGCTGTATGTGGTGGGCACGGTGGCTGCATATGATGGGCACAGCGGCTGTATTTTCTGGGCACAGTGGCCGCATATGATGGGCACAGGGGCTGTATTTGATGGCAAAGTGGCTGCATATGATTGGCACAGTGGCTGCATTTGATGGGCACAGTGGCTGCATATGATGGGCACAGTGGCTGTATTTGATGGGCACAGTGGCTGCATATGATGGGCACAGTGGCTGCATTTTATGGCACAGTGGCTGCTTTTTTTAAAGTATTTTTCAGAATTTTTCAGTTTGTTTGCACCCCCAAAAAAATTTAGAGCACCAGCCGCCACTGCTAGCCTCTCAAAAAAAGCACGCCAAACCCAGGAGTCAGAATCCTAAATAGACTCTGCTTGACTCAAGACGGTCATTGAAGACACATGGAGGGTTATTTACTAAAGGAAAATCCACTTTGCACTGCAAGTGCACTTGAAAGTGCACTGAAAGTGCACTTGGAAGTAAAGTCGCTGTAGATCCGAGGGGGACATGCAAGGAAAGTAAAAAACAGCATTTTAGCTTGCACATGATTGGATGATAAAATCAACAGAGCTTCCACTCATTTCAGATCTACCCCTTAGATTTAGAGCGACTGCACTTCCAAGTGCACTTGCAGTGCAAAGTGGATTTGCCTTTCGTAAATAACCCCCATGGGTGTCAGCATCCAATCGGACAGCTACCTCCTTGTGACCACAGGAAGTCATAAAGGAACCAAGTTCCTCACAACTTCCTTCCCCATCTGCATTGCCGCTGTCGAGCACCACCTGCAGTGGGGAGTACAGACCACACCTGCTTACACGCCCCTTCTCTTTGACAGATGCTGTCCTTGGCATCTCAATACAGTAAATAACAACATAACCAGAGTGCTGTGCAGGTAGCTGACCACAGTTGGCTTGCATTTGGAGGCAAACCTCACTATCCTCTTCGGGATCACCTTCAGTACTGTCATTTCCTGACCGTGGCCCCAAGGCCTCTGGGCCAGCTACATCCCCTTCACCCAAGCTGGAGGCTGCACCCTTGGGAGAGTCATGATAATCAGCAGAACTGGCAGCCTTAGGGATTGGTACCTCGAGACTGTCCATAGCTGCGGTGATACTCTCCTCCTCAGGATCACATAGGGTCAGAGGCCCAGGTTCAATGGGAGGCAAGCAACATTAAAAAGGGACTTCCTGGATTGGTGGTATACCCTTAGGACCATCATCCCTCCTGTCTGCGGCAGGTTTGGCGGAACAGTCCCCACTAAGGACGCATGGTCTCAGCAGATTGCGGTGGAGCTGTCATTCAATGTACTCCACAAACGTTTCCTTGATGGCCCACAGCAGAGCTAATAATTCCAGTTTAAAGGGGGTTTCACCCTGTGGGCCTTAGATTGCGACTTGCGTACGTGATTACTCTTTCGCATGCATTCTGCTCTTGGGCCAGGACAGCCCTCAGGCCCTTTAAACTCCCATCTGTGTACACTCAGAACGATTTTGAGTAATTGGCGTAGGCCAAGAGGTGTGCAGACTTCAGGTTTTGTTTCAGAGCGTCAAAGGCTTGCTGTTGCATGACATGCAACTGTGACTGGATCGAGGGATCCCCCTATCATAGGTTATCTGCTTAACAGCTGGGTAAGAGGGGCAGTGACCTACGTGAATTTGATGAACAGCCAGTAATAGCCCACCAATACCAGGAAAGAGTGTAGCTCAGTGACTGTCCTGGGGGGCAGTTACTCCTGTACTGCCTTGACCTTGGTCGGGTTTGGGAGACTCCCCCAGCCTCCAAAACCTCTCCCCAGATATTGGATTCTCTGACGTATCAGGCTGGCACTTGTTTAAATTTTAGCCTGTATTGGACCACATGGGTGAACACCCGGTCAAATGTTGGAAGGTACTAGGGAACATTGTTCTGCCCAAGGGGCATATGACTGAACTCAAACAATCCCAGATAAAGACAGTTTTCTCTTGGTCCTGTTCCCTCACTGAGACTTGCCAGTAACTGCTTGCTAGCTCAAGTGTATAGAAGTATCAGGCCTGGCCCAGCGCCACAAGTGACTCCTCTGGGCAAGGGTAGGCATCCTGGTGGGTACAGGCATTCAAGTTAAGATATTCCATGCAAAACCAGCTACCGTCTTTTTTTAATACTAAAATGACAGGGACGGCCCACCGGCTGTGACTGTCTCGATTCGCCCTGCTCTGCAGCATTTTATGGATCAAGTCCTTGACCTCCTGGCAAAGGGCCTGGGGAATATGGCGGTAGCAGTTCTGGATGGGTGGAGCATTCCCCATGTGAATTGGGTGGTCAATTGTCTCAGTGCAGCTTTAGTCCTCAGGACTAGTCGCAAAGACCAGTTAATGTTTCTCTAGTAGTTGATGGAGAACATGTTGTTGAGGCAGAGGGCAGTCCTTGAAGGGAATGGCCAGTTGTTCTAGTAACTGGCTGTATTGTTCGTTGTCCAGGGCAGCCATGCCGCACAGGGCACAAACAGCTTCCACCCCTGTCTGGGCCCCAGAGATGCAGTGACTGGGTACCGTGTAGAGGTCTGTGATGGTGGTGTGATTTGGGAGTGGGACTGAGGAGGTTCCCAAGTTGATGAGCTGGACTAGCACCTTCTCTCTGTGGAAGGTGCAGGCTGCCAACCACTCACCCAGGAAACCCCAAGGTCTTTGGCTCTACCATCACCATGGTCCCTTGCAGCTTCTTGGGGATCACAACAGGTTGGGACCAGACAACCTCTTGGAGAGGTGTCAGGAGTAGCTTTTGTTTGGGGGCTATTCCCGCCTGTTCTGTCTGCTGTCTATCTGCTCACTGGTAGGCCTTGAAGGCCCAGATCACATTGAGCCAAACAGCTCGCAGGCCACAGCCCCATGCACACCTTCCTGATTGTGGGGGTCACCATGACCACGACCCACTTCACTACCTAGTCATGTATCTAAATCCACACCCAGGTAACTCCTTCCACCATGATGGACAGGTTATTGGTGACCTTCAGGGACAGCCGGGAAAGGTCCAACTGGTTCTGAGTCCAGGACCATTGGGTGTAGAACTTATACTCCATGATGGTAACTTTGGACCCAGTGTCAAACAAACACGGAATCACCTGGTCATTTAGTAGATGTTAACGACTGGACTTGGGGCAACCATAGCCTGTGGCCTTTTGGAACCTTGTGTTGCTTTTCCCAGAGGGTCATCCCTGGGAGCCTCTAATTTAATGGTGGCCACTGGGTTGTCTTGTTTTTGGACTGACCACAGTTTCTGGCTAGATGCCCAAAGCATCCACACCACCAGCATTTCCGGTCTTCATCCGGTTCCCTCAGAAGCGGATTCTTGCCCTTGGAGAGGTGGGCCACATTTTGCTTGAATGTGTACATCACATCTCTTGCCTCATGGATGCCATGTTCTGGGTTAATTCCCTATTGGTGGTCTGCATCGCCGATTGGTGAGGCGGTGCCAAGGCCTCTTCCGTTACATGTAATGGTTCATATGTTTTTGTCACGACCACGGTTGCTTCAGCATTCTCCTGCAACCGTGCAGCTGCATCCACTACTGTGTCGTTGACAGTGAGGGAGGGTTGAGACTTTATTTGTTCTTGCACGGCTCCCTTAACATGGCCAGCCTTCATCTCTCAAGGCCAGCCTTCACAAATTGATCCCGCAGTAACTAATTTAAGACGCTTATCTGAGGCGATTACATCGGCACAGCTGTGCACAACCTTGTTCTGTAGGCATTTCCACAGATTTTGGGCTATTGCAAGTTTCATCCTCCTGCTGTCATCCTCCTGCTGGACAAAGAACCTACATCTCATTTCCAGGACTGTTATGTTTTCCTCAAACAGGCCCTCTAAGCGCATCACAATCTGTTCTAGGCTGGCCCGGGAATCTTCCAGTAACACCATCACCGCTTGGCGAGAGTCATCTTCTAAGGCAGGGGTCTCAAACTGGTGGCCCTCCAGCTGTTGCAGAACTACAATTCTCATGAGGCATTGCAAGGCTGACAGTTACAAGCACGACTCCCATAGGCAGAGGCATGATGGGACTTGTAGTTCCGCATCAGCTGGAGGGCCGCCAGTTTGAGACCCCTGCTCCAAGGAGTTATTGCCAGCTCCATGATCAGCTGGGTGAGAACCTGATACAGGCAAGCAGCACTCTACAATCTCTCCTCGCACTCTGATAGAGAGATGTTTGACCCATTAAACGTAGGCACTAAGACCTAAGCCGGTGCTAATGGTGTCATCATGGTCCCCGCTCCTCCTTCTGCACCAGCTGCAAAGAGGGGCATATCCTGCCAACTGCCGCTAAGTGTGAGCAAGGTGCAGCATGGTGGTGTGGTGGGCAGTAAACACTCAGGGGAAGATTTACTAAAACTGGAGCACGCATATCTGCTGTAGCTATACATGATACTCAATCAGTTTATAACTTCAGCTTGTTCAATCAAGCTTTGATAATAAAACCTGGAAGCTGATTTCTGTGCAGAGCTGTACCAGATTTTGCAGGCTCAAGTTTTAGTAAATTTCCCCCCCACAGAGTCCAAGGCAATAGCAATATATTGTTGAAAGGTCCATCACAATAATTCTAGCTCTGCAGGTAGGAACGGCTGTCCAGAGCCACTTACGAACTGTAAGACTTACATAGAGGTCTGCTGACTTGAAAGATGCCGACAGCATCTGCCACAAGGAGTGGAATGTGGCCTAGTCAGTCTACACCCAAAGGGGAGGCTTCCTGAAGAGAGGTAAATGTAAACCCTGCACTGTCCCCACTCCTCTGGAATCTTTCCCTACCTCTAAGCGCCATCCCTCCCAGATGGAGAACCTGTTTTAACACTAGCCACTCACATAAAGTGTGCCAAACCCAGGAGCCAGAGTCGTAAATAGACTTTGCCTCACCCAAGATGGATCCTTGTGATCACAGGAAGTCAAAGAGGATCCAAATTCCTCACAACTTCCCTTCCCCTTCTGCATTGCCGCTTCGGTCAAACGCCACTTGCAGTGGGGAGTTCAGACTGCACCTGCCTACAGTGTTGTCATCCTAGGCCATGCAATCCTGCTGGAGTGCAAGCTGATGTGTCGACACACAGGTGTATTCAGCTTAACTGCTACTGCTGAAAATGACATCTTTCCTCTGCAGCCTGAGCTTTTCTACCAGATAAACTGATGTGTAAGCCATGACAAGCTGGCCACATCACTGCCGTCCAATAAGCCACCACAGCGCTGCACACACTGCGGCCAGAAGAGCTATGTCGCCCTGTACTATGTGATTATTAACAATCAGCAAAAAGTGTGTTTGCCTAGGATTAGGGCTGGATTCAAATCTATGCATTGCATTGATGTGTGCTATGATCATTGGTGTGCTTTTAATGCCATTAATTTTGAAATGGCATTCCACTGCACCTGTGTTGTAGTGCACCACAATGTGTAGTAAGGCTGCATTCACACCTGAGGGTTTTAGAGTGTTTTTTCAGGCATTTTGTTTCGTGTTTGTATGTGCATTTTTGATAATTTCTGTACAGCATTTTTAAAGCGTTTTGAGGTTTGGCGCTTTCTTATTACCCAATAGAGAAATGTATCATCTGTTTCATAATTTGTTGCTATGTTTTTCACCTTTTTCATCTGCTTTTGTTTTATATGTATTTATTAACTACTTGCCGACCAGCCGCCGTCATTATACAGCAGCAGGTTGGCTCCCCTGCGTGAATCGCCTTAGCTGTACGGCGGCCGCTTTAAGAGCTATAGGGGGAGCAAGCGCACCCGAAGCGCGACCCTGCGGCTGATGCATGTGGCCGGGGAGCCATGATTTCCGCCGGCTACCCGCGTTCGCTCCACAGAGAGCCATAACGAGGATCTGTGTATGTAAACAGACAGATCCCCGTTCTGACAGGGGAGTAGAGAGAGGTTTGCTGATCCTAGTGATCAGGAACAGCGATCTCTCTCTTCCTCCAGTCAGTACATTCCCCCCACAGTTAGAAACACCTTCCTAGGGAACACTTAACCCCTTGATCACCCCCAAGTGTTAACCCCTTCCCTGCCAGTGACATTTATACATTATTCAGTGGCTATTTTTAGCTCTGATCGCTGTATAAATGTCAATGGTCCCAAAAAAGTGTCAAAAGTGTCTGATCTGTCCGCCGCAATGTCACAGTCCCGCTAAAAATCACAGATCGCTGCCATTACTAGTATAAAGAATAATAAATAATAAAAATGCCATAAATCTATCCCCTATTTTGTAGACGCTATAACTTTTGCTCAAACCAATCAATATATGCTTATTGCAATTTTTTTACCAAAAATATGTAGAAGAATACATATTGGCCTAAACTGATGAAGACATTTTTTTTGGATATTTATTATAGCAAAAAGTAAAAAATTTTGTTTTGTTTTTTTAATAGTCACTTTTTTTGTTTATGGCACAAAAAATAAAAAACGCAGAGGTGATCAAATACCATCAAAAGAAAGCTCTATTTGTGGGAAAAAAGGACATTCATTTTGTTTGGGTACAACTTCGCATGACCGCGCAATTATCAGTTAAAGGGACACAGTGCCGTATTACAAAAAATGGCCTGGTTAAGGGGCAAATCCTTCCGGTCCTTAAGTGGTTATTAGTTTTTTTTTCATTTGTTAGGGGTTAGGATTAGGGTTTGGTGTTAGGGTTAATTTTATTTATTTATATTCATTGTTATTATTATTATTTATTTATTAATTATTATTACTCTTCTTTTTAATTAATTTAATTTATTATTTATTTATTTATTATTGCAATTGAGCAGAAAAACAATCAAAAATGTGTGACAAAACACGCAAAAAGTGCTCAAAAAAAGTGCATTTCTATGGGGAAAGAAAAAGTTTCAAAAATGCACTAATCTGTCTGATTAGAGCTAAAAAAAAAAAAAAAAACTCCCAAACTTTTTTGAGCTTCAGGCGTTTGGCTTCAGGTGACTTGTGTAAATCATCTCCATGAAGAATAATTGTTTTTTTCTCCTCCAGCAATTTGAAGCTTTGGGCTACAAAATGCTGAAGTGTGAAAGAGGCCTTGTACTCTAATGTGCATTGCGATGTGCCGCATTGCTAAAAATTGTGGATTTCTGTTTTTCCTCTGACCGGGTACATTGGCAGCCCATTCATTTGAAAGAACTGCCTTAACCAATGCATAATATAGCAGGTGTGAATCCAGCCTAAAATAAAATTGTTCCATGATGTATATACTATTTTATTTTATAAAGTTACCGTAAATAGTGAGGTTTAATCATACTTTAAAGGACAGGATTACCTTTCTATAAACTAACACTAAACCATGTGTTCCTGAGTCCTCCATCTCTTCTAGGCTAATCTGCTTTCCCCTTCCCCTGCTTCCAGTTGCTTACTTCTCTCCATATCATAGCAGCAACCTGCTCCAGTATTTACCTCTTCTCTGCAGAAATTCACTAGAACAGTGGCAATGATTCCTTATAGACCTAAATGGGTTTTTATAGTGAGAATCTTCAGTCTCAAGATGTGGCCCTATTCAAATCTATAGAGTGTAAGGGAGGTCGGCGCTCAAAAGAAGTTCAGCATAGAAAAAGGTACACACAGGATCAGGCTGCTGCTGTGGTATGGCAATAAATCGGCAGCTGGAGAGGTTGAGTTGCAGTAAGTTTTTATAAATGTTAATCCATTCTTTAAGTAGTCCTATTAAATGACTGACACATTTTTGTGTTGGCATGTGCTCCATTTTCCTCTACAGATGTTGCAAATTATTACAGCGCCAGTCAAGAAGTTTGAACAAGCGTTTCCTTCACAACAACCACTTCCTGAAGGCTAGTGTGTTACAATGATGTAAAACAAAAAATAAAGAAGCTGCTTACTGATCATTGTCAGCAGCCACTGTGCAAGTTATTTCTGCACACACTATGAAGTTGCTGCACACAGATTTCCCAAGGGGTTTAGAAAGAAAAAAAAAAGGGAGATAGAAAAGGGATGATGTTGGAATTCATCGACTAAGAAAACAAGAGCTGTCACAGTTCCATAAGATTTCCTGACCATCAAATTATCATTAAAATGCAAGATGATTGTGACTAAGCATTCTACACTGAATCAGTGGCCAGGCTATATTCAAATAATTACAGTTGCTCACTAAACATTAAATTACCTGTAAGATCTCCTGGATTATGGCGCAGGAGAAGATGGTTAGCACACTCCTAGACACAACATGTAAATTTGAGGCAACTTGGGAGCCTTCGGCGAATTACAGTGGGGACGGAAAGTATTCAGACACCCTTAAATTTTTCACTCTTTGTTATATTGCAGCCATTGGCTAAAATAAGTTCATTTTTTTCCTCATTAATGTACACACAGCACCCCATATTGACAGAAAAATACAGAATTGTTGACATTTTTGCAGATTTATTAAAAAAGAAAAACTGAAATATCACATGGTCCTAAATATTCAGACCCTTTGCTGTGACACTCATATATTTAACTCCATGTTGTCCATTTCTTCTGATCATCCTTGAGATGGTTCTACGCCTTCATTTGAGTCCAGCTGTGTTTGATTAAACTGATTTGACTTAATTAGGAAAGCCACACACCTGTCTATACAGTGGGGCAAAAAAGTATTTAGTCAGCCACCAATTGTGCAAGTTCTCCCACCTAAAAAGATGAGAGAGGCCTGTAATTGTCATCATAGGTATACCTCAACTATGAGAGACAAAATGTGGAAACAAATCCAGACAATCACATTGTCTGATTTGGAAAGAATTTATTTGCAAATTATGGTGGAAAATAAGTATTTTGTCAATATCAAAAGTTCATCTCAATACTTTGTTATATATCCTTTGTTGGCAATTACAGAGGTCAAACGTTTTCTGTAAGTCTTCACAAGGTTGTCACACACTGTCGCTGGTATGTTGGCCCATTCCTCCATGCAGATCTCCTCTAGAGCAGTGATGTTTTGGGGCTGTCGCTGGGCAACAGGGACTTTCAACTCCCTCCAAAGGTTTTCTATGGGGTTGAGATCTGGAGACTGGCTAAGCCACTCCCGGACCTTGAAATGCTTCTTACGAAGCCACTCCTTCATTGCCTGGGCGGTGTGTTTGGGATCATTGTCATGCTGAAAGACCCAGCCACGTTTCATATTCAATGCCCTTGCTGATGTGAGGAGGTTTGTACTCAAAATCTCACGATACATGGCCCCATTCATTCTTTCATGTACACGGATGAGTCGTCCTGTTC
Source organism: Aquarana catesbeiana (assembly GCF_042186555.1). Lineage (NCBI taxonomy): Eukaryota > Metazoa > Chordata > Amphibia > Anura > Ranidae > Aquarana > Aquarana catesbeiana. The sequence continues at coordinate 433,914,012 of NC_133327.1, read as the reverse complement.
CCTTTGCAGAGAAACAGCCCCAAAGCATGATGTTGCCACCCCCATGCTTCACAGTAGGTATGGTGTTCTTTGGTTGCAACTCAGCATTCTCCCTCCTCCAAACACGACGAGTTGTGTTTCTACCAAACAGTTCTACTTTGGTTTTATCTGACCATATGACATTCCCCCAATCCTCTTCTGGATCATCCAAATGCTCTCTAGCAAACCTCAGACGGGCCCGGACATGTACTGGCTTAAGCAGGGGGACACGTCTGGCACTGCAGCATCTGAGTCCCTGGCGGCATAGTGTGTTACTGATGGTAGCCTTTTTTACATTGGTCCTAGCTCTCTGCAGGTCATTCACTAGGTCCCCCGTGTGGTTCTGGGATTTTTGCTCACCATTCTTGAAATCATTTTGACCCCACGGGGTGAAATCTTGCGTGGAACCCCAGATCGAGGGAGATTATCAGTGGTCTTGTATGTCTTCCATTTTCTAATTATTGCTCCCACAGTTGATTTCTTCACACCAAGATGCTTGCCTATTGCAGATTTAGTCTTCCCAGCCTGGTGCAGGTCTACAATTTTGTTTCTGGTGTCCTTCGACAGCTCTTTGGTCTTCACCATAGTGGAGTTTGGAGTGTGACTGTTTGAGGTTGTGGACAGGTGTCTTTTATATGGATAACAAGTTCAAACAGGTGTCATTCATACAGGTAATGAGTGGAGGACAGAGAAGCCTCCTAAAGAAGAAGATACAGGTCTGTGAGAGCCAGAAATCTTGGTTATTTGTAGGTGACCAAATACTTATTTTCCACCATAATTTGCAAATAAATTCTTTCAAAAATCAGACAATGTGATTGTCTGGATTTGTTTCCACATTTTGTCTCTCATAGTTGAGGTATACCTACGATGACAATTACAGGCCTCTCTCATTTTTTAAGTGGGAGAACTTGCACAATTGGTGGCTGACTAAATACTTTTTTGCCCCACTGTATAAGACCTTACAGCTCACAGTGCATGTGAGAGCAAATGAGAATCATGAGGTCAAAAGAACTGTCTGAAGAGCTCAGAGACAGAATTGTGGCAAGGCACAGATCTGGCCAAGGTTACAAAAAAATTCTGCTGCACTTAAGGTTCCTAAGAGCACAGTGGCCTCCATAATCCTTAAATGGAAGACGTTTGGGACAACCAGAACCCTTCCTAGAGCTGGCCGTCTGGCCAAACTGAGCTATCAGGGGAGAAGAGCCTTGGTGAGAGAGGTAAAGAAGAACCCCCAGATCACTGTGGCTGAGCTCCAGAGATGCAGTCGGGAGATGGGAGGAAGTTGTAGAAAGTCAACCATCACTGCAGCCCTCCACCAGTCGGGGCTTTATGGCAGAGTGGCCCGATGGAATCCTCTCCTCAGTGCAAGACACATGAAAGCCTGCATGGAGTTTGCTAAAAAACACCTGAAGGACTCCAAGATGGTGAGAAATAAGATTCTTTGGTCTGATGAGACCAAGATAGAACTTTTTGGCCTTAATTCTAAGCGGTATGTGTGGAGAAAACCAGGCACTGCTCATCACCTGTCCAATACAGTCCCAACAGTGAAGCATGGTGGTGGCAGCATCATGCTGTGGGGATGTTTTTCAGCTGCAGGGACAGGACGACAACCAATGGCCAGGGTTGTTGGGAAGAGGCCCTTGTCTTCATTAACAAGGGGACAAAGTGCTTTGTGGTGGGGGGGCGCAGGGCCCCCCTGCCCCAAAGTACCCACCCCCCATGTTGAGGGCATACGGCCTGGTACGGTTCAGAAGGGGGGCGCTCGCTTGTCCCCACCCCCTTTCCTGACCTGAGGGGCTGTATGCTTGGATAAGGGTCTTGTATGGATTTTGGGGGGTCCCCTTAAAATCCATACCAGACCAAAGGGCCTGGTATGCTCTTGGAGGGGGAACCCATGCCGGTTTTTAAAAAAAAATTGGCGTGGAGTTCCCCTTTAAGATCATCAGAGCACAAGTCGCATGCCAAAGTCGGATCATTCAAGGTGACGATCCGACTTTAATCTGACTTCAGTGATATTCATTTGGCTGAAGATATTTTCAAAGTCAGACCGTCTTGTGTCGGACCAGTTAAGACAGCTGCCATAGGGAAAAATTGATTTTCACACGTCATGCGACATGAGCTCCCAATGTCGGAGCGTTTGTCGTACCAGTGTTAACCCGGCCTTAGGCCTGGTATGCTGTTGGAGGGGGAACCCATGCTGTTTTATTTTTTATTTTTCATGGAGTTCCCCCTAAAAGATTCATACCAGACACAGTGCCTGGTATTATTGGGGATCAAAGTTGGATCCCTGTTCATTGAAGTCGGATGTATGTAGGACCAATGTAGGACCGATGTAGGACTGATGTCGCAGAGCAAAGTAGGATGATAGTCGTATGACTGTCCTGTAGTATCAGTGTGAACCCAGCCTTATTGTCTATTCTGACACTGTTACTGTCTTACCTTTATTTCCATGATAATAAAAACTGATGGAAAGGTAAATTACCTGTAAGATTGGATTCCCCCCATTCCCGATTGCAATTACTGCAGCCATTGTGGAGCAATTTGTGCTGAAACATTAGAGTGAGAGTGAAGGGATTTACTGGAGTGACTTTCAGTCCTGCTAACCCCACTCCTTTGATACCAAAAAGGTACACCACTTGCCCCCATCTATAGCTGGCTATCACAGTAAGAAGCATTGGAAGGCTAACAACAGGTATAAACAAGGCCAAGGATAAATCCAAGGAAAAAAACAAGCTTAAGGTGGATCTAAACCTAAAATGTTTTTTTGATGTCATAATGTAGAGTATAAGATTTCCTATCATTTGAGCCCAGTCTTGCCACAAAGAGTTAATCCAGCTCTGAGCAATCCTCTTTTACTGTTCAATGAGATAAATCTTGACAAACAGAGAAAAACTTTGCCAAATCCTCCCCCTTGCTGTGAGTGACAGGTGATTTACATATTTCGTGCACTAGCCTAAGACATGCATTATTTTTCAATTCCCACCCCACTCCTTTCTTCAGCAGCTCTGCAAGGATTGGCTGTTCCACACCTCAGCATGATTTGGCATGCTGAAGTCATGTGGTTACTTTCCTGTCTTTTCACTGGATGTTAGAGATCATAGCAGAAGTTCAGTGGTAGAAATACACAGGAGAAAATGCATATTGACAAGGGGAGTGTAGAGGTGGGCGGGGAGTCTACTGACATCACGACTCCACCCACTGAGCTCCAGACAACAGACCCACCCACAGATTATGCAGTTTTTCGGGTCTCATAACAGACAGAGGGGAGACATTTGACAGGTAAAGATACATGCAGGAGGCATGTATATCCTTATAGATAACCCCTATGGCAGTAGTTAGAAAGGATGACATTGGGTTTACATCCACTTTAACTTACCGACCAGCCCGCAGACACCAACTAAACCTGCCTAACAGCATGTGTTAAAAGCAGGGGTTTAGTCTGCACACATTTGCAAATGCATGCGTAAGCCACAGAGCCTCGTCAATGTACCTTGTGGCTTACGCATGCATTTGCAAATGTGTGCAGACTAAACCCCTGCTTTTAACACATACTGTTAGACAGGTTTACTTGGTGGTCTGCAGGCTGGTCGGTAAGTTAAGCTTGGTTTTTTCCTTGGATTTATCCTTGGCCTTGTGTAACCCCACTCCTTCCCTCATTAATCCTCTGTGCCTTGTGCAAGGTTGTAGCAGAGTTTCTATTTACTCAACATGCTCAGATACAGGTGCAGAATCCTTTAACTCATTTCCCCACAACTCCCAGGGATCCTGAACACACCAGGTGTAGCAGTACCCTCGTGAGGGCTGCTGGGTATTGTAGTCCACCTGTCACCCCGCCCAGCCAGGCACACGATTTCCAGTCACTCTTAAGCCACATACACATGGTACGATTGTTTGACAACCAAGCGTCTGATTTTTGTCAAAAGGGCGTGTGCCAGGATCTTGTCTTGCACATTAACGTTACACAAATTGTCGTGCCACAAACACGAACGTAGTGACGTACTACAAGGAATTTCAGCTCTTGAGCACTACCCTTTGGGCCCCTTCTGCTAATTTCTTGTTTGGTGAGCATTGATTCTGAGTATGCGTGTTTGTACTTTCGACTTTTGTGTGACAGATTTGTTTATCGACCATCCGAAAATGTGACATGGAGCTGTTGTTTGACAAAAATTTACTAGCCTGTCATCCAACATTTTTTGGCCAAAAATTGTAAAACAATTGTTAAAGTGAGCGTAGTAACGGTAAGAACTTCGGACAACAGCCTGTCAACGACAAACCCCTTCTGATTTTCGTACCGTGTGTACGAGGCTTTAGACAGAAAACAGTCCATGCACTTTGTTTTGTGTTTTTATTGAGGGGAATTAACTTGGATAGGGTAAGGATATATAGGATGCGCAGTAGAAAATATACATGGAACAAAACTATATACTCTCTCTGTATCAGGGCTAGCCCAAGACATTGTGCTACCTGAGTCCAAGAATTATATGCTGCCCCCCACCCCCCCCCCAAAAAATGATGCCCTCCAAAAGGCCCCCACATCCATTATTTTATATCAAGACAATTCAAACTGGAATTAAATGCATCAGGAAGTCAGATTTAAATGCAACAGTGGTGGTGGTGAGGGGTTCCGTCCACGGCAGCTGTGGTGGAGGTGGGGGGTTCAGTCAAAGGCAGCGGTGGTGGTGGGGGGGTCAGTCAGAGGCAGATGTGGGGGGTTCAGTCAGAGGCAGATGTGGTGGTGGTGGGGGGAGATCAGTCAGAGGCAGATGTGGTGGTGGTGGGGGGTTTCAGTGAGAGGCAGATGTGGTAGTGGTGGTGGGGAGGGGGTCAGTCAGAGGCAGATGTGGGGGGTTCAGTCAGAGGCAGATGGGGAAGTTCAGTCAGGCAGATGTGGGGGGGTTCAGTCAGGCAGATGTGGGGTGGTTCAGTCAGAGGCTGATATGTGGGGGGGTTCAGTGATGCAGATGTGGGGAGGTTCAATCAGGCAAATGTGGGGAGATTCAGTCAGGCAGATGTGGGTGGGTTCAGTCAGGCAGATGTGGGGGGGTTCAGTCAGAGGCAGATGTATGAGGGGGTTCAGTGAGGCAGATGTGGGGGAGTCAGGCAGATGTGGGGGGTTCAATCAGGCAAATGTGGGGGATTCAGTCAGGCAGATGTGGGGGGTTCAGTCAGACAGATGTGGGGGGGTTTAGTCAGGCAGATGTGGGGCGTCAGTCAGGCAGATGTGTGGGGATTCAGCCAGAGGCATATTTGTTGGGGGGTTCAGTCAGAGACAGATGTGTGGGGGGTTCAGTCAGGTAGATGTGGGGGTGGGGTTCAGTCAGGCAGATGTGGGGGTGGGGTTCAGTCAGGTAGATGTGCGGGGGTCAGTCATGCAGATGTGGGGGGGTTCAGTCAGACAGATGTGGGGGGGTTGAGTCAGGCAGATGTGGGGCATCAGTCAGGCAGATGTGTGGGGGTTCAGCCAGAGGCAGATGTGTGGGGGGGTTCAGTCAGAGACAGATGTGTGGGGGGGGTTCAGTCAGGCAGATGTGGGGGTGGGGTTCAGTCAGGTAGATGTGCGGGGGTCAGTCAGGCAGATGTGGGGGTTCAGTCAGGCAGATGTGGGGGGTTCAGTCAGGCAGATGTGAAGGGGGTTCGGTTAGGCAGATGTGGGGGGGTCTGTCAGGCAGATGTGGGGGGGGTTCAGTCAGAGGCAGATGTGGTAATGGGATCAGTGGTGCTGGCACTTACTTGCTCTCAGTGTCAGCCGTGCCTCCAGTGATGCCTCTTCCAACATGGGGTCTCTGCTCACAGCAGAAAGCTCCTCCCTCTTCCCGCCGTTTGCTGTTGGCCGTCAGCTGGTCAGCTCCTCTCCTCTTCTGCAGTTTCTGCCTACTGTGCCAATATGTATCTGTATGCAGCAAGGAGGGGAGCCGTGGACAAGATGGGCGGGCAGTCCGCTGTGTGGGTATGGTGGCGAATGCTCTGCCCGCCCACACCTGTCATTGCCTCTAACAGCAGCGGCACCGGGCTCCCTCACAGTGGAGTAAGCCACGGTCCCTGTGAAAAAGCAGCGCAGCGGAGCAGGCAGGAGTTCTGCCACTTTCTTGGGCGTCAATTTGCCACCCCTCTGAAACTGCCGCCTGGGAGGCGGCCCTGCTCTGTATATACACTAGACATGTGCACACTGAAATATTTCGTTTCGGAATTTCGTTTTCGTCTGAAAAATAAATTTATTTAGTTACTCCCGAAATTCGTTTTTATTTATTTTGTTTTTCGTTAAAAATTGCATTCGTCCGAAAATCCAAATTAAGGTCGAATCTGTCATTGAATGCTTATGGTGTCTGTCGAATGTTCAAAGAAGATTCGACGGAGCAGCTAAACTGTACAATGCTGTATAGTTTACCTGCTCCGTCGAATCTTCTTAGAACTTTCAACAGACACCATAAGCCAAAGTACGTGTGTACTTAGTTCTAGCTATTTTACTGCTCCACCTCTTTGGTTACAATCAGCCAATAACATTCATCATCATCATTATTTTTATTTATCTTTCCTCCCCTACGTCGAATCTTTCCTCCCCTACGTCGAACCTTTCCTCCCCTACGTCGAATCTTTCCTCCCCTACGTCGAATCTTTTCTCCCCTACGTCGAATCTTTTCTCCCCTACGTCGAATCTTTTCTCTCTACATCGAATCTTTTCTCTCTATGTAGAATAATCTTGGACTAATAGAGCTAAGGTTAGGCACATTCGACCACAGGTTTGATGGACACAGATTGTTATTGTCATCATCATGTCGAATCTCCTATCTATATCGAACTGTTGTAGCAACGAAAACGAAAATAAAGCATTTGTTTATGTCGGATCTTTCGTTTTTCGGACTCTGCACTTTCGTTATCGTTTTAACAAACCTGAAAATACCTGAAATTCGGACGAAAATGCATTCGGACGAAAACGAATGCACATGTCTAATATACACTCCAGTCTTCACTCCAGCACAACACTTGCTTGCAGACTATTACTTCTAAACACCTCCAGCACTTCACTTGTTTGCAGACTATTACTCCCCAATACCTCCAGCACTTCACTTGCTTATATTTCCATGACCAGCTTGCACTGATTTGTAGGCCAGAACTGACTCAACCAGGCCTAAGGTAGATGCCCTTGGCAGGCAGGGACCGCAGGCCCCTTTTTAGTGTAGCAACAAAAATAAGGTAGTTCTTTAGTGCTAGCTGTCCATGTGGCTACTGAGCCCAGTACCACATCTTCAGGCCCTGCCAGCCCTCATGGCAGCAGATGCCTCTCTCCACTGCCCATGTTTCCACAGTTCTCTCACCTGATTCTGCACCCATCTCAGATTGCAATCTCCCAGTCCTCTTAGGCATGCCTCTCCAGCCCTCTCTTCTGGTTCTACACCCACCCTGGGTACACCCATCTCAGATTGCAATATCCCAGTCCTCTTAGGCGTGCCTCCCCAGTCCTCTCTTCTGGTTCTACACCCACCCTGGGTAAGTCATCTTCAGCCAGGTAAGAGGTTCTCCAAATTGGTGTGAGGGCAGTCAGGAGAGAGTCTAATAGCACACAGATTCTCAAAAAAAACAGCTACTGTGGGGATCATGCTACTAGACCAGGGTTTCTCAACTCCAGTCCTCAAGGCGCCCCAACAGGTCATGTTTTCTGGATTTCCCTCAGATGAAACTGCTGTGGTAATTACTAGGGAAGTGAAACTGATCAAATCACCCGTGTAAAATAATGGGACCCCTGAAAACATGACCTGTTGGGGCGCCTTGAGGACTGGTGTTGAAAAACACTGTACTAGACTATTGCAGTTCAGATGGGGTGGACCCCCAGTGTCCCCAGGTCTAGAATCCCTTCAGCTGTTCCCCTGTTCTACCAGAGATACCCTGGACTTTACTGATAGGGATGTTGTTTTTAAGGACAAGGGCAAGTGGATGTTTGTGTTCTGACCCGTTTTGCTGAAGTAGTTATTCTCAGCTAGACTTTCTGTTGCTATATACAGCAGTGTTTCTCAACCTTTTTAACTTTAAGGAACCTCTGGCAAAAGTATGAGATCTCAGGGAACCCCTGAAATAATTTTCATATCTACAGTTCACGGAACATTGATGTGATCAGCGAGCTGTAGATATAACTTATTCTTAGAAAGAAAATTAAACAATAGAATAAATATTAAAACTCACCTCCTTAATGTGAAACTTGCACTTGCTTTTTTGCAGAGAAGCTCAAATCTGGGTCAAACTTGAGATAAGCAGGGTACAGGAGATCAGCAGGGCAGAACACAGGGGATCCAGGAAAGAACAGTATAGGGGAGGCCAAGAGAGCACAGCACAGCACAGCAGGGGGGGCAGGAGATAACAGTACAGGGGGTCCAGGAGGCAACAGTATAGGGGAGCCAAGAGGGAACAGCACAGTATAGGGGGCCAGGAGAGCACAGCATAGTATAGGGGGGCCCAGAGAGCACAGCACAGTATAGGGAGGGGGCATGAGGGAACAGTGCAGGGGGCATTAGAAAACAGTATAGGCTAGGAGCGCACAGTAGGGGGGGCAGGAGAGCACAGCACAGTACAGGGGGGTAAGGAGGGAACAGTATAGGGGACCAGGAGAGCACAGCACAGTACAAGAGGGAACACCACTGTAGGGGGGGGGGCAGGAGGAAACATTATGGGGGGCCAGAAGAGCACAGCACAGTACAGGGGGGCAAGGAGGGAACAGTACAGGAGGGCAAGGAGGGAACACCACTGTTCAGGTGGACCAGAAGGGAACAGTATAGGGGGGCCAGGAGTGAACAGTACAGGGGGCCAGTAGAGAACAGTATGGGGGGGGGGGCAAGAGGGAACAATATAGGGGGGCCAGGAGTGCACAGCACAGATCAGGGGGGCCAGGAGCGAATAGTATAGGGGGGTCAAGAAGGCACAGTACAGGGGGGCAAGAGGGAACAGTACAGGGGGGCCAGAAGAGAACAGCACAGTACAGGGGCCAGGAGAGGACAGCACAGGGGGGCCAGGAGAGAACAGCACTGTTCATGGGCGCCAGGAAGAAACAGTATAAGCGGGCCAAGAGATAACACAGCACAGTTCAGGGGCACCAGTAGGAAACCGTAAAGGGGGGCCAGGAGGGAACAGTGTAGTTCAGGGGGGCCAGGACAGCACGGCACAGTTTAGGGGGGCCTTGAGGAAACTGGAGGGCACAATACTGGGATCTGTAGAAATTTTCTTCATGTTGAGTAGCTCAGGGAAGCTGTTGGAATGGCCTGGAATGCTGCTGGAATGACTGATTCCCACCTGCCCTCCTCTCTCGTCCCTCCCACGCGATGTCACACATTCACCTACAGGTAGCTGGGATAGAGGGGAGGGCCGCCTGTGATTGGTGTAAGGACAGTGATGTCAGTTAATAAAAATATAATTATCTTGCGCCTAATTAAAAAATATTTAATTGAATATTTATGCAAAAAAAATAAAAAATTAAAACTAAGCTGCTATCCCCAAAACTGTGAGTGAATAGATCACTAGAGCAAATTGAAAGTGTTGGTAGGGGCGATAATGAGAATAACCAGGGGAATAGATTCAACTCGTGAAATTAGGAAATCGTTCCTAGTTATCTATATAATAGTGGATAACTATAAATATACCAGCCTAACTAGATGCAAACTATAACATAGTGATTGACATACAAAAAACAGTGAGCCTGCTGTCAATTTTAACCCCAATACTTGTGAAAAGCAATTGTGCACACACAGATACTGTGTGATCTGGAATTAAATGACAATGTGCAAAAACAATAATGAAAAACAAATGTCCTTGGTGGTCCAAAGAAATAAAATTTTCACACATGTAACTGAATAAAAGTTCAATGTGGTAAACTGTTGAGAAATCTTCCAATCCTGAAGTTAAATGCACCACCTTCAAAGGCTACAATATCAGCCAAAGTGCTCAGTATATGGATGTCAGCTTACCAGAGGGTGTTGACCTTTTTAATGAAAAGAAGGACTTTAGCAAGATAATGCTTGCTGCAATGTTGGAGATTGTGGACTGGATCAGCCCCTCACACCGTTGGAAGTAACAGGTGGGATATGTGAAAAAGATGTAGGAAACCAAAATAGTGTAATCCCGTTTAATAAAAAAATAGTAAAACAGTACAAAGTGCCAAGTGGCTGCTTACATTGTTAGTGCCCTAGCCCGACACTTAGGCTGGATTGCGTTCCACCTACAATGGCGAACAACCAGAGGGTCCGGAAATTATGTAATCGCGTGACCAAGTACCGCCTTACAATTTTATTAAATCAACTCTTATGTGTGTTTTAATTTATTCTTAGTTTTTAGGACATTTAAATATGATTTTGTATTAGCACGTAGGTTGTTTATGTAGCACCCTCTACCTTAGGTAGGTGCTAAGTGTAAGTTTTTTTTTTTGTGTAAGCTGCCAGCGCAGATAAATTTAAGCAGGCCTATGCTGTGAGCTAGGCCCGTTTGTTTTGATCTTGGGGCAGGGGAGTGGTTTAGCATAGCAGTAGGTGACTGACATGTACTTCAGCTCTTGGGCACCGCCTCTTTTTTCCAGGGAGAATGTTCTGGAAAAGGGGCAGGGTAGAGAGCTGGAGTGACATGGGGTACATGTGAGGAGCTCTGACCAATCCCCAACTAGGATTGGCAGGGGGCAGGCCTCCTACATATACCCATGGTCAGCCTGCTGGGGGAGGAGTTGTCGGCTGGGTGAACTGGATGATGGAGTGTTAGGCTGTTGTGTCTGAGGGAACCCCCTTTCTGGGGGGGGGTGTACCTCAGGCGGGGAGCACGAGAGCTGGGAGGCAGCCTCTCCTTACACGGTCATGGACAGGTGTCCTGGAACAGGAGCTGGAGGAGACAGTTGGTACGCACGTCCGGAGTAAAGTCATTCAGGAAGGATCCAGAGCAGATGTCGGTGAATGGAAAGCACAGTGGAAGGCTCTGGCAGAGGCATGCCAGGGTAGCTGGATATAGAGCCAGAGGGAGATACTGTGGGAGTTTTGTGTCAAGTCGCTGTAGCCAGGAGGGTGGGTAGGATTTGCAATTCTGACTTGCTGGGATCAGTAGTCCATCAAGTACATTGACTCTTCTCAAGTAAATCGGTTGCTACCACAAAGGGGTATTACAGGCCACCGGCCTACAAAGAAAATAAAAAAATGGGTACAGCGCCAAATACTATTCACGCACTATCACAATCTGATGCTTCTCCTAAAATTAGTGTTAAACTAATAAGCAAAAATGTAAAAAAGTAAAGGGTGCAACAGTAGTGCAATACAAACAAACTGAATGATAAAATAAAAAGTGGATAAAGGTGCAAATAAAAAAAAGTTCATATTTCATCCAACATTGCTGTAGAAAAGAAAAACAGTGAATCTTCTTATAGGTGCTCCAATCACCGTGTGATGTTAAAGTGCAAATGCTGCAAATTAAAGTGCTTCACCCGAAGTGATAAGTCAAAGCGCTCACCAGATAATATCGGCCACAGAGTGACCACCAGGCATGTAAAGGACCAGATAGATATCTCTCATCCGAAGTTCCCTTTAAGGATGTTGCAGCATAGGACTGCTGTGCGTGGACACTCAAATCTCAAGCCATACAGGAATGGATATATGTATATGACTGCCTCGCATTCAATTCCTCCACAACATCTGTAAATGGTGGCTCTTCATAAAAAGCCACAGAAAAGCACGGATAGTGTAACAACGTCTTTTTAATAATATAAAAGCACAATTACAAATCCAAGTGGTGGGATGTAAGGTGCAGATGTAAATGGGCTGCAGCTATGGAGGGAAGCAGAGTATGTGTAACACTCGGTGTGCATCTCGGCATGCGTCCCAGCTGTATAAGGACCAGAGAACTCATATCTGCGTGTCGAGCCTCCCTTTCAATACATTTCATGCTCGTGAGCGCGTCATCAGGAAAACCTCTGCTTCCCTCCAAAGCTGCAGCCCGTTTTCATCTGTACCTTACATCCCACCACTTGGATTTGTAAGTGTGCTTTTATATTATTAAAAAGACGTTGTTACACTATCTGTGCCTTTCTGTGGCTTTTTATGAAGAGCCACCATTTACAATTGTTGTGGAGGAATTGAATGCGAGGCATATACATATACATATATCCATTCTTGTATGGCTTGAGATTTGGGTGTCCACGCACAGCAGTCCTATGCTGCAACATCCTTAAGGGGAACTTTGGATGAGAAATATCTATCTGGTCCTTTACATGCCTGGTGGTCACTCTGTGGCCGATATTATCTGGTGAGCGCTTTGACTTATCACTGCGGGTGAAGCACTTTAATTTGCAGCATTTGCACTTCAACATCACACGGTGATTGGAGCACCTATAAGAAGATTCACTGTTTTTCTTTTCTACAGCAATGTTGGATGAAATATGAACTTTTTTTATTTGCACCTTTATTCACTTTTTATTTTATCATTCAGTTTGTTTGTACTGTTGCCCTGGCCTACAAAGGTCCATCAAGTAAAGACACTGAGACATATTCAGAGTGAGGCCTAGTCACGTTCTGATGGTGTGACAGGATTACTAAAATTGGACAGTGAAGTAGTGTGCTGGAGGAAGTGAGCTGGAAGAAGTGTTCTGAGGTAAAAGTCTGTCAAGTTTAGGGTCAGCCATCTTGTTCTTCTGAGAAGTGTGATGCAGTTACTTTTATTCTACAAAGTACAATTTATCCTATAGGCATCCCATGTCCCTTTTCCCTAACCAAGTTCAATCCCCTAATAAAAACAACAAAAACAAACAAAAGACTGTTCATTGACTGAGAAATGTCTAATGTTGGTCTGGGAGCAGGATGAAATGTGTGGATGCTGTAACACGTAGCAACCCTGAGGGGCTATCACTACATATAATTATAATTTGACACTGCTTGTGCTTTATTTTTTCACATGGACAGTAGTGATGAGCTGAGCTGCCCTCAGTTGGGTTCCAGTAGGGTTCGTCAAACTTCAAAGAAGTTCGGATTTCAAACACGAGCCCCATTGAAATCAATAGGAAGCTTCATCCGTCAAATTAAAAATATCTTGGCTAATAGGCAAGGGCGTGTCAAAAAATTGCATGGGGGAGGGCTCTGCTATGCAATAAAAAAAATATAAATTCCATTTGCACAGGAGCAGTGACTCTTTTTTAAAAATGCTTAAAGTCGAAAATTAAAAATGCCCAATTCCTTTAAATAACATGCCTGGGGGTGTCCCAATCCTGTTTGTAAGGGGGCACATTTCGGTGATGTACAGAAAGGGCTACAGGAGCACTGACTTTTACAAAATAAAAAGGTGATTAAAGTTGCCTGCAAATGACATGTCATTGACAGCTTCTTTTTTTTAAAAAATAACAGCACACAGATCTCCTCCAAAGGTCTGCTATGAATTTTTTGGGCACCTTTGGGGGTGTCTGCATGCTTTTTTTTAAGAAGCCATCATTGAGATGTAATTTGCCGGCAATGTAAACTGTATCATATTTTTATTTGTAAATAAAAAGTGGTCTAGGGCGCACAGGACTGTTGTAGTCCAAATAATGTCTCTATAAAGGATCGACAGTCCAAAATGAGCAGGAGAAATGTTGGTGGATAGGGATGAGAGGATGGTAATCTTCAGCAAAAAGGGCTGCAACTTTAAAAGACTTGAAGCAGGGTCTAAAATGACATGAAAAACAAACAAAGGCGCCTCTAAGTGCAGAAGGTAAACAATTTTAATACCCCAACTGGGTTAAAAACACTTACAAAATAGGAGTGGTTAACAGGCACATCGTGGGTAAGGCTGCATAGGAAGGGGTCACGATCAGAGGAAGCCTTCAGGAGGATGGATGTGGTCACTGTCAGCAGCGGTGTAAAGCACAGGGAGCCGCTGTGAAGCCGGCGTCGTCAGCGTGTGAGGGCTGCGAACCCGGAAGTGATGTCATCTGATGAACAGCTCTGTGACCAGCCTGAACTGCAAATGAAGGGCCAGAGAGGGGATGTGATGTCATCAATGAGGGACGCGTTTCGGAACCGTCATTCGTTCCTTTCTCAACCTCGGACTAAACTGATGGCTGGGGAAGATTTATGCAAGCACACTGGCAGTGGATTGGCCGGGGGGCGGGGGCAACAAGGTATAATAACAATAAGACTAGTAAATACATATGAATGTAAGCGAATACCTGCAACAGCATACTAAAAAACAGAACAATGGAGGAAAATGGAATAAAATAAAATAAAATCAAGGATGGTGATAATAAAAGTTTAAAAACGATCTGTATGACGATCAGAGTGCCTAATATCTAGGACTGACAGATCATGAAAAGTGCATGCACATAACAGATAATCAGCAAATGGGTAACATAGGGGGGGGGGGGGTTTCACATGCATGATATTGGTAACATTGAGATATCATCATATGAAAGTGTGTAAAATGTGGCATGAAAACGCCCATAGATTCAAATTAAAACAGGGGGGTATGTTAAAATGAAGAAGTAATGGTGATAATAAAACATCTTTTTATTAAAATTTTTTTAAAAAAGGAGGAGGGGAGCCTAGATAAGTGTGGAAAGGGAATGTATTGTCAAAGTATGGCACTAACTTCGAAGTCCTCGTTTAACCCCCCAGGGGCCAAAACATTTAATAGGAATATCCAATACATTTCTCTGTGGCATAGTCGTCGGTAGCGTTCGGCTGGGGGGAGATCTTTTGGCATTGCCTCAATTACCCATACTCTAAGGCCGCTAGTGGACTTATCATGGACATGAAGATAGTGTTTGGGGACACTGTGATTATCTAGTCCGCCTTCGATGAAGCGACGATGTTCACCAAACCGTTTCCGTAGTGGCCGGATGGTGCACCCTACATAAAATAGACCACAGGGACAAGTGAGGCAATATATGACATGGTCAGAGGAACATGTGTGGAAACCCTTAATTGGGTATATTTTGCCTTTAACGTGAAAGTCTTTCTGACCATGTGTCACAAACCGACAGGTCTTGCAGAGGGGTTTACGGCACTGATACATCCCAGAAATAGCTAGGAAGGTGGGCATATGGTGACCCGGAGGTGGAGGTCTAGCCCTAAGTTTACTGGTCGCTACCTTGCTCTTGATGTTAGGTGCTTTCCTACAGGCAAATTGAGGTCTATTAGGCAGAGTAGGAAGTAGATGTTCGTCTTGTAGTAGTAAAGGCCAATGTTTTTTAACGATATTTTCCATTTGTTTATGTTGGGTATGGAATTGGGTAATAAATCCTAAATTACTATTGTCAGTGTTTTGGCGTGGATGAGAATGTTCAA
Source organism: Aquarana catesbeiana (assembly GCF_042186555.1). Taxonomy (NCBI): domain Eukaryota; kingdom Metazoa; phylum Chordata; class Amphibia; order Anura; family Ranidae; genus Aquarana; species Aquarana catesbeiana. The sequence goes on along the minus strand of NC_133327.1, from coordinate 433,898,731 downwards.
TAGGCGGTTTACTCTTATATTTTTGATAAGCTGTATCCACAAGGTCAACGGGGAATCCCTTTTCAAGAAATTTTTCTTTTAGGATTAGACCTTCAGTGTCATAATCACTCTTCAATGTACAGTTCTTGTTTAGCCTACAGAACTGACTCTTAGGTACATTGTTTAGCCATAGGGGGTGGTGGCAGCTCTTATAATGGAGGAAGGAATTTCCAGCTGTTGGTTTGGTGAAGTTTTTGGCGTGTATCTCCTTACCTATCCAAAAAAGTTCGAGGTCCAAAAAAGCTAATTTGTTTGGGTCAATGACAGAGGTAAAGGTGAGGCCCATATTATTGGTGTTGCAATATGTTACAAAGTTTGAGAATACTGATACACTGCCATCCCAAATGATGATCACGTCATCTATATAGCGGCCATAAAAAACAATATGGGAAAAAAACGGGTTGTTGTTCCATATATATTGATGTTCCCAGTGCCCCATAGTGAGATTCGCATATGAGGGTGCAAAGTGCGCCCCCATAGCTGTCCCCTGTAGCTGCAGAAAGAAGTTGTCCTCAAATTTAAAATAATTATGTGTAAGACAAAAGGAGGTGGCCTCAACAATAAAGGAAGCTTGCCTTGGATTGAGCATGGGGTCTTGACAGAGAAAAAACTGTAGGGCATTGAGGCCCACTTCATGAGGTATAGATGTATATAGAGATTGAACATCTAAAGAGGCCCAGTGGTAATTTTTGTCCCAGGAGTAGGTAGTTAAGGTTTCCAGCAGATGAACGCCATCTCTTATATGTGACTGAAGGGATTGGGCCAGTGGCTGGAGGAATTGATCTATGTACTGTGATAGTCCACTGCTGATGCTATCCATAGAGGCCACGATCGGTCGCCCAGGTGGTGTTTTAAGGTCTTTGTGCACCTTGGGCAGGTGGTAAAAGTAGGGAGTGAAATGTACTTCTTTAACTAGAAAAGAGGCCTCTTGTTGTGTGATGATGTTTTCCTTCAGTGCTTTTTTAACAAGGGAAGAAGCTTCGATGGTGAATACGGGTAAGGGATCTTTATTGAGTCTGATATATGTATTGGTGTCAGATAATAGTCGGGTGGCTTCAGAGACATAGTCAGCTCTATTTTGTATCACTATACCTCCCCCTTTATCAGCACTCTTTATAACCAGTTCTAGATTGTTGGTGAGTGTGTCAAGAGCTCTTTGTTCATGATGGGTGAGATTGGAAATGAATTTTTTATTATTTTTGTTCTTATTATTATTACACAGTTCCTGTATTTCTGCATGAACGATGCGATAAAATGCATCGATACATGAGCCTTTAGACTGGGTTGGATAGAAGACCGATGTGGGTTTAAAAGTGGTGTTTTGAATGGGTGGAGAAGTTATCAGATGTTGTGTGTACAGCACGAAATCATTTTCGTGATCTGCTGGGGGAGAGGATAAGGTGGAGGGATGATTATATAATTCTTCTAAAATGAAAAAAGGGTCACTGTCAGTATGGACCTCAGTGGTATTGTGAGACACTTCAAGTATGTTTGAATCAGCATGTAAGCGATGTTTATTGGATTGGATATTGTAAAATCTTTTTAGGGTAAGGAGACGGACAAATTTGTTCAGGTCTTTGAAGAGAAGGAAAGGGTTGGGAGCAGCAGTTGGAGCAAAATTTAGACCTCGACTGAGTAAAGAGATTTCTTCTTCAGTTAAGACATGGGAGGAGAGGTTGAAGATTTTAACAGTACTCTCTTTTTGCTGGGGTCTGGAGTGTGGCTTGTTGCCTCTGCCTTGACATCCTCTTCTGCGTGTTTTCTTTTTTGTGGTTTTGTCCGAGGGAGATCGAACACTAAAAAAGGGACCGCAGTTGGTTCTGAGGATGGAGTGGTGGCAAGGGGTGTGATAAGTGAGGAGCTGGAACCAAAGGATACCAAAGAAACAGGGGATATTATGGGTGGAACACATGTATTATTTACAGTAGTACTAGTACTCTGTTGGCTGTCAGTAGTAGTGGTAGGACAAGGGAGGGCATTAGAGATGTTGAGTGCAGTAGAAGTAGGGGTAGCTTGTGTCACCTGTGTAGGCTGAACAAGACCCGAGCTGTCAGTAGGGGATGGTAAAGTGGGTGCCAAAGCAGTGGTATTAATATCTTTATTCTGCAAACTCAATCCACAAGCCACTGCTGTATTGGAAATTGATGTTTTATTGGAAGGGAATATTTTACGAGGGACAATGGGGGCAAACGGATTAATATCCATGAAGGATGGAAGATTGTGGATGGATTTGCATTTCCAGGAGAAAATGTTGTTACTACTATAGTCTTTCAAGTCTCTGCTAAATTTCCCCAATTTTTGTTTTATCAAAATGTCTTCCTTCTTATGGGTTAATTTGGTAAGGATGGACAGCCATGAGGAAGGTAAGTGGGTGGTGAGGTCTGCAATGTGGGAAAATACTGTTTTTATTTTATGGAGACATTGTTCATATTTGATATGTCTCTGTGCAGAGATAATTTTGATCCATTTATTGGTGCAGAATTCAGATATGGAGGACCATTCTTTTAGTGACTCTGGGTCTAGAAAGGAACATGTTTTTAAAATTCTAAGGCCTCTAGGAGTAATATGAGCAGACAGATATTTAAGAAGAAAGAATTCATCCCACCACTGCTGATTAGCAGAGATGACTAGCCTTTCTAATTTTCGAAACAGTGAGCAGAGAGATTTATATTCTACATGAGAAAATTGTGGTGTAGGTGTAAAGAAACCTTTGGGTATGATAGCTAAAATGTCATTTATTTTGGAATACTTTAAAGAATCTATTTCGGACAGAAAATCCATGACTAAAAAAAAAAAAAAAAAAAAAAAGGAAAATTGGTGGAAAACCGAAAGACTGGAGAAAGATTAGAAAAATAAAAGATAATAATAATAAAAAAAAAAAAAAAAAGAATAATTAATAATAAATGAGAAATTGATGAATTAAAAAATTAATTAAAGAATGCTGTGCAGTGGAATTATATACATGGACGGAATAAAAAATATGCATATGTGAAGACACATGTAAGCAGGTGGAATATGAACACAGATTATATGTGTAAAAAGAGACCAACAATATATAGCTGAATACAGGAGTCCGTGCGTCAACCTAAAATTAGCTTCATATGAGAACAATGGAAATAAAAAGTGGTCTAGGGCGCACAGGACTGTTGTAGTCCAAATAATGTCTCTATAAAGGATCGACAGTCCAAAATGAGCAGGAGAAATGTTGGTGGATAGGGATGAGAGGATGGTAATCTTCAGCAAAAAGGGCTGCAACTTTAAAAGACTTGAAGCAGGGTCTAAAATGACATGAAAAACAAACAAAGGCGCCTCTAAGTGCAGAAGGTAAACAATTTTAATACCCCAACTGGGTTAAAAACACTTACAAAATAGGAGTGGTTAACAGGCACATCGTGGGTAAGGCTGCATAGGAAGGGGTCACGATCAGAGGAAGCCTTCAGGAGGATGGATGTGGTCACTGTCAGCAGCGGTGTAAAGCACAGGGAGCCGCTGTGAAGCCGGCGTCGTCAGCGTGTGAGGGCTGCGAACCCGGAAGTGATGTCATCCGATGAGCAGCTCTGTGACCAGCCTGAACCGCAAACGAAGGGCCAGAGATATCAATACCACTGCTTTGGCACCCACTTTACCATCCCCTACTGACAGCTCGGGTCTTGTTCAGCCTACACAGGTGACACAAGCTACCCCTACTTCTACTGCACTCAACATCTCTAATGCCCTCCCTTGTCCTACCACTACTACTGACAGCCAACAGAGTACTAGTACTACTGTAAATAATACATGTGTTCCACCCATAATATCCCCTGTTTCTTTGGTATCCTTTGGTTCCAGCTCCTCACTTATCACACCCCTTGCCACCACTCCATCCTCAGAACCAACTGCGGTCCCTTTTTTAGTGTTCGATCTCCCTCGGACAAAACCACAAAAAAGAAAACACGCAGAAGAGGATGTCAAGGCAGAGGCAACAAGCCACACTCCAGACCCCAGCAAAAAGAGAGTACTGTTAAAATCTTCAACCTCTCCTCCCATGTCTTAACTGAAGACGAAATCTCTTAACTCAGTCGAGGTCTAAATTTTGCTCCAACTGCTGCTCCCAACCCTTTCCTTCTCTTCAAAGACCTGAACAAATTTGTCCGTCTCAGTACCCTAAAAAGATTTTTCAATATCCAATCCAATAAACATCGCTTACATGCTGATTCAAACATACTTGAAGTGTCCCACAATACCACTGAGGTCCATACTGACAGTGACCCTTTTTTCATTTTAGAAGAATTATATAATCATCCCTCCACCTTATCCTCTCCCCCAGCAGATCACGAAAATGATTTCGTGCTGTACACACAACATCTGATAACTTCTCCACCCATTCAAAACACCACTTTTAAACCCACATCGGTCTTCTATCCAACCCAGTCTAAAGGCTCATGTATCGATGCATTTTATCGCATCGTTCATGCAGAAATACAGGAACTGTGTAATAATAATAAGAACAAAAATAATAAAAAATTCATTTCCAATCTCACCCATCATGAACAAAGAGCTCTTGACACACTCACCAACAATCTAGAACTGGTTATAAAGAGTGCTGATAAAGGGGGAAGTATAGTGATACAAAATAGAGCTGACTATGTCTCTGAAGCCACCCGACTATTATCTGACACCAATACATATATCAGACTCAATAAAGATCCCTTACCCGTATTCACCATCGAAGCTTCTTCCCTTGTTAAAAAAGCACTGAAGGAAAACATCATCACACAACAAGAGGCCTCTTTTCTAGTTAAAGAAGTACATTTCACTCCCTACTTTTACCACCTGCCCAAGGTGCACAAAGACCTTAAAACACCACCTGGGCGACCGATTGTGGCCTCTATGGATAGCATCAGCAGTGGACTATCACAGTACATAGATCAATTCCTCCAGCCACTGGCCCAATCCCTTCAGTCACATATAAGAGATGGCGTTCATCTGCTGGAAACCTTAACTACCTACTCCTGGGACAAAAATTACCACTGGGCCTCTTTAGATGTTCAATCTCTATATACATCTATACCTCATGAAGTGGGCCTCAATGCCCTACAGTTTTTTCTCTGTCAAGACCCCATGCTCAATCCAAGGCAAGCTTCCTTTATTGTTGAGGCCACCTCCTTTTGTCTTACACATAATTATTTTAAATTTGAGGACAACTTCTTTCTGCAGCTACAGGGGACAGCTATGGGGGCGCACTTTGCACCCTCATATGCGAATCTCACTATGGGGCACTGGGAACATCAATATATATGGAACAACAACCCGTTTTTTTCCCATATTGTTTTTTATGGCCGCTATATAGATGACGTGATCATCATTTGGGATGGCAGTGTATCAGTATTCTCAAACTTTGTAACATATTGCAACACCAATAATATGGGCCTCACCTTTACCTCTGTCATTGACCCAAACAAATTAGCTTTTTTGGACCTCGAACTTTTTTGGATAGGTAAGGAGATACACGCCAAAAACTTCACCAAACCAACAGCTGGAAATTCCTTCCTCCATTATAAGAGCTGCCACCACCCCCTATGGCTAAACAATGTACCTAAGAGTCAGTTCTGTAGGCTAAACAAGAACTGTACATTGAAGAGTGATTATGACACTGAAGGTCTAATCCTAAAAGAAAAATTTCTTGAAAAGGGATTCCCCGTTGACCTTGTGGATACAGCTTATCAAAAATATAAGAGTAAACCGCCTATTGAACATTCTCATCCACGCCAAAACACTGACAATAGTAATTTAGGATTTATTACCCAATTCCATACCCAACATAAACAAATGGAAAATATTGTTAAAAAACATTGGCCTTTACTACTACAAGACGAACATCTACTTCCTACTCTGCCTAATAGACCTCAATTTGCCTATAGGAAAGCACCTAACATCAAGAGCAAGGTAGCGACCAGTAAACTTAGGGCTAGACCTCCACCTCCGGGTCACCATATGCCCACCTTCCTAGCTATTTCTGGGATGTATCAGTGCCGTAAACCCCTCTGCAAGACCTGTCGGTTTGTGACACATGGTCAGAAAGACTTTCACGTTAAAGGCAAAATATACCCAATTAAGGGTTTCCACACATGTTCCTCTGACCATGTCATATATTGCCTCACTTGTCCCTGTGGTCTATTTTATGTAGGGTGCACCATCCGGCCACTACGGAAACGGTTTGGTGAACATCGTCGCTTCATCGAAGGCGGACTAGATAATCACAGTGTCCCCAAACACTATCTTCATGTCCATGATAAGTCCACTAGCGGCCTTAGAGTATGGGTAATTGAGGCAATGCCAAAAGATCTCCCCCCAGCCGAACGCTACCGACGACTATGCCACAGAGAAATGTATTGGATATTCCTATTAAATGTTTTGGCCCCTGGGGGGTTAAACGAGGACTTCGAAGTTAGTGCCATACTTTGACAATACATTCCCTTTCCACACTTATCTAGGCTCCCCTCCTCCTTTTTTAAAAAAATTTTAATAAAAAGATGTTTTATTATCACCATTACTTCTTCATTTTAACATACCCCCCTGTTTTAATTTGAATCTATGGGCGTTTTCATGCCACATTTTACACACTTTCATATGATGATATCTCAATGTTACCAATATCATGCATGTGAAACCCCCCCCCCCCCTATGTTACCCATTTGCTGATTATCTGTTATGTGCATGCACTTTTCATGATCTGTCAGTCCTAGATATTAGGCACTCTGATCGTCATACAGATCGTTTTTAAACTTTTATTATCACCATCCTTGATTTTATTTTATTTTATTCCATTTTCCTCCATTGTTCTGTTTTTTAGTATGCTGTTGCAGGTATTCGCTTACATTCATATGTATTTACTAGTCTTATTGTTATTATACCTTGTTGCCCCCGCCCCCCGGCCAATCCACTGCCAGTGTGCTTGCATAAATCTTCCCCAGCCATCAGTTTAGTCCGAGGTTGAGAAAGGAACGAATGACGGTTCCGAAACGCGTCCCTCATTGATGACATCACATCCCCTCTCTGGCCCTTCGTTTGCGGTTCAGGCTGGTCACAGAGCTGCTCATTGGATGACATCACTTCCGGGTTCGCAGCCCTCACACGCTGACGACGCCGGCTTCACAGCGGCTCCCTGTGCTTTACACCGCTGCTGTCAGTGACCACATCCATCCTCCTGAAGGCTTCCTCTGATCGTGACCCCTTCCTATGCAGCCTTACCCACGATGTGCCTGTTAACCACTCCTATTTTGTAAGTGTTTTTAACCCAGTTGAGGTATTAAAATTGTTTACCTTCTGCACTTAGAGGCGCCTTTGTTTGTTTTTCATATTTTTATTTGTAAATGTCACTATATGATACAGCAAGGATAAGAAAATAATTGCGGAGAGTCCTCCCCCCTAAACACATACCAGACTCTGATTCTGGTATGGATTTTAAGGGGGTACCCCATGCAAAAAAAAGCATGATGTCCCCCAGAAAATCCATTCCAGACCCTTCAGGGTTTTAAGGGGAACCTTACAACAAATAAAAAAAATAAAGTGGGGTCCCCCTAAAAATCCATACCAGACCCTTATTCTGAGAATGCAGCCTGAAACAGGCCACATGCCCTCAACATGGGGAGCACCTTGCCAACTTATCCCCATGTTGATGAAGACAATGACCTCTTCCCCACAACTCTGACTGGTGGTTGTGGGGATCTGCGGGCAGGGGGGGGCTTGTCAGAATCTGGAAGCACCCTTTACCAATAGAGGGGCACTCGGATACGGCCCCCCATGTGAATGAGTATGTGGTACATAGTAGCCCCACTCATTCACAAAAAAAGTTGTAACTTAGAAATAAAGACACCCAAACATCCTTTAAAAAAATAAAAATCAATCATGATGCCTGGTGACTGCTGACCTGCATAAAAAAACAAACAAACATAATCATTCACATGGAGGAATGGTATCTGAGTGCCCCTTTATTGTTGCAGTCTTTTTTTTTGTTATTAAACTATACCCACTCCTTTACTTACATGGCCAGGCATTGACTCTTGTTCATAGCACAGTAATTAATGAGTATTTTGTGAGTCCCTTTAAGCCATAACCAATTTTTAATACAATGTAGTCACAGCCCCTTTTTTCTTTTGCTATGGCCGGCTTGCGCAACCTGCTTTTTTCCCCACTCCAGGTATCAGAAAAAAATTACCACCTTACTGCATGGGTTATATGCCTAGAGTCTGGAGGTAGAGGAACAAGGTATGATACTCACATTACATGATGTACAATGCAGGCACAGAATGTGATAATAGTGCACATAATTCCAAACGCAATAAAAAATATGTTCCAAGTGAATTTCATATAAAAAAATAAGTCATGCAAACATTTTTACATAAAGTCCTGTGTCCAAAGGAAAATTTCCCAGTGTAAAAGTTCATAAAAATACTCCAGCTCTTCAGCACTGTGCACTTTAAGAAGATCTGGAGTATTTTTATGAACTTTTACACCGGGATATTTTCTTTGGATATGGTACTTTACAGTATGTAAAAATGCTTGCATGATTTTTTTTTTTTTTTTATGAAATTCAACATTTTTTGAGTTATTTGGAATTATGTGCACTATTATCATATTTGCATAGAATTAGTTTTGTGGTAGTATTATGATCAGTAACTTTATTTGAGAAAACACTTCACTACGTTGATTTATTGAGTTACAATTTTGTATTGGTGGTTTAACAGAGGTTTGAGTAGGTTTTTAATCGAGAGATCTAGAGAGGTCAGAGCAGCACCAGGGTTCCTTTTTTAGGATCAGAAGGTGGACTGAGAAAATGAATTGTTTGACATTTTAACTCTGCACAAGAAGTTACAAGGACTTTGGATTTCTGCCATGGATCAAGCGGTATTTTTCTGTACCTGCAAACTGTGTACTTAGCCTGAAACAAAAAAAAAAACAAAATCTAATGGACATCTAATTCAATATATTTTTGTTCTTAGGTTTATATATATGTTATGTAATGTATTATGCTATTTATACAACAGAAAAAAATTTGAAGTGACCAAGATAATACTTCCTCAATACGAACAGAACGTTCTATCTGCAGGAAGAGCAAACCCACAAAGATGACAAAATGTGATGGCTCCTTTTTGGAAAATTCACTGTTTTATGAAAACATCCTCTTAATTTACTTTTCTCGCTTAATGGTCTAGTCTGAGGCTTTCTAGTTGTTTTACTATACAAAGGTACCTGTTAGGACAAGAGCGTGAATTGTGTTATTACTGCATTCATTTTTAAGCTCCAGGATTGTCATTCATATCCTTATTTCACTACTTAGTTCGTCGCTAATTGGGAATAAGCATGTACACGCTTGATGTGTACATGCTTGGTTCAAGTGCATAAGCATGTTCAAGTAAAAATTTTACAGCAGTTACTTATAGCAAATTTAAAAACAAAAATTAAAACAGTAATAGTAATGAAACAGCATCCATTTTATACAGCATAATTCTGGTCTTAGCAGTGTAAATTCTGATTGCTGTGGGTTACTGCACCTCTTAGCATATAAGAATAGGAAGTCAGTGAATATTGCTAATATTGTGAAATAGACCAGGAGAACAGATCAGGGACCAGTATCAACAATTTTGAGTGTAGTATTCGTCCATGTTTCTTTACATTTAACACATCCAGTGTGATTGATCAGCAGCCATTAGGCTTTAATTGGGCTTAATTGTAAGGTAAAAGCATTCCTCCAAACTTTCTGAAATAATAAAGAGGGACAACTTTCAGCACACAGTATGTAGGCCCATCCCTGCCATGGCCCTGGTTACACTGACCACAGTGTCTAATATGCAGAAAATGATTGGCTGAACCACACAAGTACTTTTTTTCATAATAACAAATGCAATAATATAGAGGTTGGATAAAACGTTTAGCGTAACACTTTTGGTAGTAAAATAGTACATTTGGTATAGAGATGCATACATCCGACCAAAAGAAGGACAAATGAGGCTGCATAAGGGAAAGTGGGATTTGGTTTCAAAAGAGGGGCAGCTCCTCCAATTGAGAGACAGATGGGGACTACAGTAAAATCAGCATTACCACACAGTACATGCAGTAGCTCAGTTTTTGGCAGATGCAGCCGAGTACTCTCTTCGAAACAGCACAATCTTTGACCTGTGAAGTATGGCAGCTCTCCTCAAAGCAGCACAGGAACAGCAGTACAGGCTGCTGTTGGCATAGCACAGCAGCTCTGTGCTCACAGGTCTCAGTAGCACATTTTGTGCTCCCAGGTCCCAGCAAGAGCTTTCTGAAGGTTTCCTCAGTGACAGTACAGTACCCATGGGCATGCTGGGAGATGTAGCCCCTCCCTCTTTTCTGCAGCTCGGTACAGCACACAGTAGCCCAGTCCATCCTGCTGACCTCCACATGACTCCTGTATACAGTACAGAGCAGGCTCTCTGCCTTTCTCCCATCAGGTTTGGTGGGTAGGGTCACAGTCCTCCCCACTCAGCAGCCAGTCAGGATCCTTCTCTGCTATGGCTAGGGGCAGCTTACTCCTAGCCTGTGGGGGCAGTCAATCATAGTTCTTCCTTTCACTCGTGGTCTCCGCCAAAATGGCCAACACTCCTCTATGTAGATTCTACTGCTGATGCTGAACATCCTGGGTTTGGATTCAGGGGAGGTTTACTAAACATAGCTGGAGCTTGAATGTGGGATCTGATGTTGTCAAAAAGGGTATGGGTAACTGGGGACATGTCAACTGTGTGGCATGTATCAATGCAAAAATTAATAAATAAATAAATAAAAATACTGTTCATTTGGGAGCAGCATTTATAATAACGTATTGAAACAATAGCACTGCAAAATTATTTTGAATACATTTGTTTAGAGCTGCTATAAACCTGCCTGTGCATCTGTATAATAGGTAGAAGGTACTACAGCAAAAAAGTAACATTTAGAAAGAAAAGAAAGTAACTTAAATCATGGTAATTAACATTTCCCTTATTGCACCTAAAAACACGGGGACCCCCAAAAATACATACCACACCTTAAGCTGTCAAAATTCCCCTAGTTACTCATTTGGGAAAAAAAACATTGAAAAGTGAAAAAAACACACACGCACCTTAGAAAAAGTCCATAATTAAAAAAAAAAACATGTCCTTCTTGCATATCCAACATCACTCACAACATTCAGCGATCTAGATCAATGTCAGTCATTGAAAAAAACTGAATGGGACCAGGTGACATTACTGTTTGCTAAGGATTTGGTGGGTGCCAGAGTTCCATCAGGATCAGCGACCTGTCAGATTAGGTAACGGAAGTGACCTTCTGTCGCTACACCGTGACGGCCATCTTGGTACACCTTGCACTCGGCCACAGTAAGCCTGCAGTCAGAAGGGGGCAGCGGACATCTTTTTACACCCACCCAAGTCATTTTACACTTATTTTTACCAGTAAACTGAGGTTATATAGTGAAAGACAGTATTTTGAAATCAGACAGTTTTGATATTGAATTTTAACAGCAGCGGTGTTCTGTCAGATTAGCAAACCTGTGAGATCAGCAGGCTTGCTGCTTCTTATAAAATTCAACATCAAAACAGTGTTAAGCTCAGTTTACTGGTAAAATAAGTGTGAAATGCAAGACTTGGCTGAGTGTAAAAGGATGTCTGCTGCCGCCTTCTGACTGCAGACTTACTGCGGATGAGTGCGGAGTATAGTAAGATGGCCGTCGCAGTGTTTGACGGAACGTCACTTCTGTTATCTATTTTGATGAGTCGCCAATTCTTATGGAACACCCATTGCTGCTTTATCAACCATGACAAGGGAAGAAAAACTGTCAAATATAGTAGCTGTAGAAACAAATGCTACTGTGACGTTCAGCTCCTATTCCAAGGGTAAAACTGGGAGCTCATCCCTATTGTCCAACAATAGCAAAGGGGGAGCAATGAACTGCAATAGGGGTAAGGACTGTGGGCCAGGCTACATTAGGGTAACATAGTATATTTGGAAGGGCTTTCTCTTTCCGGGCTGGTATATCAGATAGTATTCAATTCATTATTAATTTCCTCTTTAATCTTATAGAGACCCTGCCACTTTGCCAGAAATGTACTCTCTGCAGTGGGCATTGAAATGAAGACTCTGTCTCCTGGGTTAAAAGTTCCAATTTTAGCAAAGCAGTTCTAAACTCTACCCTGTGCCTCTTAGGATTGCTGCATATGTTTTCGAACTATGGACATGACTGGTGTTACCCTATCCGGGAACTAAGCAATGTATTTGGTTACATTTTTATGAGATGTGGCTTCTTGTTCCCATGTTTCCCACACCTAATCCAGGAGTCCCTGGGAATGTCTAGCATTCAAAAGTTCAAATTGGCAAAAACCTATGGAAGACTATGGTACTTTCCTTCGGAAAAAAAATCAGCTTAACTCCAGCCTTACTTTTAGTCTTGCAGAGTTGTACAGGCTCCTCTCCTGTACTTAAATTACTTACTCTGATTTTACAGAAAACGGAAAAGTGATACTGGAATACAGTGCCACACTCATGTCTACAAACTATGCATATCAATGGCACACTTCATAGCAGCTATAGCTGTTTTTGACATAGGAAGTGCAAAGGATACTTGAAGAGTAATTTATGAAAGCTGTGACTTTGTTAAATATCTTTCACTTGTAATCCAATTTATTTATTTTATTTTTTTTTTATTTTGCTGTTATTGTTTGTTTTGTAATATTCTTTTATTTATTTTTTTTATTTATTGCACCTTTTTTTCTTTTCTTTCATTAAAACAATAAATAAAAATAATCGGGCTGAGTCTCTGAATGCTCTACATAAGAAATGAATCCCTGCCTCTTTAAAGAAAGTTATCGTGTTTTATAAGGTTAACTGAACACAGAAGCAGCATTAGGATTCCTGATTTCTCATCATTTGTGGCAAGACATTTTCCGAGTTATCTTTTGCAGTTATTGAAGGGGTTTAAAACCTTAACTGAGATGGTGACCTGGGTCACCTATTACTACAGAGAGAATTATTTGGATCTATACATTGGATATGCCCTCCCCAAAAGGGATAAATGAGGATAAAGATCCTGGCTATTATCATTCCCATCAGTGCGTGGTGGTGATCCTCTCAATGTGTCTATATATATATATATATATATATATATATATATATATATATATATATATATATATACACAGTGGGGACGGAAAGTATTCAGACCCCCTTACATGTTTCACTCTTTTTTATATTGCAGCCATTTGCTAAAATCATTTAATTTCATTTTTTTCCACATTAATGTACACACAGCACCCCATATTGACAGAAAAACACAGAATTGTTGACATTTTTGCAGATTTATTAAAAAAGAAAAACTGAAATATCACATGATCCTAAGTATTCAGACCCTTTGCTGTGACACTCATATATTTAACTCAGGTGCTGTCCATTTCTTCTGATCATCCTTGAGATGGTTCTACACCTTCATTTGAGTCCAGCTGTGTTTGATTATACTGATTGGACTTGATTAGGAAAGCCACACACCTGTCTATGTAAGACCTTACAGCTCACAGTGAATGTCAGCGCAAATGAGAATCATGAGGTCAAAGGAACTGCCTGAAGAGCTCAGAGAGTGAATTGTGGCGGCACAGTGGTGTAGTGGTTAGCACTCTCGCCTAGCAGTAAAAAGGGTCGCTGGTTCAAATCCCAACCACGACACTACCTGCCTGGAGTTTGCATGTTCTCCCTGTGCCTGCGTGGGTTTCCTCCGGGTGCTCCAGTTTCCTCCCACACTCCAAAGACATGCTGGTAGGTTAATTGGCTTCTGTCCAAAATTGGCCTTAGTATATGAATGGGGACCTTGGATTGAGGGTAGGGACTGATGTGAGTGTGCGATGTACAGGGTTAAGGACAAGGGTCAGGGTTGTAGACACACACTCACTCAGGTTGAACTGGATGGACAGGTGTCTTTATTCAACCTTACTAACTATGTAACTATGTAACTATGTGGCAAGGCACAGATCTGGCCAAGGTTACAAAAAAATTCTGCTGCACTGTTCCTAAGAGCACAGTGGCCTCCATAATCCTTAAATGGAAGACGTTTGGGATGACCAGAACCCTTCCTAGAGCTGGTCGTCCGGCCAAACTGAGCTATCGGGGGAGAAGAGCCTTGGTGAGAGAGGTAAAGAAGAACCCAAAGATCACTGTGGCTGAGCTCCAGAGATGGTGAGAAATAAGATTCTCTGGTCTGATGAGACCAATATAGAACTTTTTGGCCTTAATTCTAAGTGGTATGTGTGGAGAAAACCAGGCACTGCTCATCACCTGTCCAATACATTCCCAACAGTGAAGCATGGTGGTGGCAGCATCATGCTGCGGGCGTGTTTTTCAGCTGCAGGGACAGGACGACTGGTTGCAATAGAGGGAAAGATGAATGCGACCAAGTACAGGGATATCCTGGACGAAAACCTTCTCCAGAGTGCTCAGGACCTCAGACTGGGCCGAAGGTTTACCTTCCAACAAGACAATGACTCTAAGCACACAGCTAAAATAATGAAGGAGTGGCTTCACAACAACTCCATGTCTGTTCTTGAATGGCCCAGCCAGAGCCCTGACTTAAACCCAATTGAGCATCTCTGGAGAGACCTAAAAAATGGCTGTCCACCAACGTTTTCCATCCAACCTGACAGAACTGGAGAGGATCTGCAAGGAGGAATTGCAGAGGATCCCCAAATCCAGGTGTGAAAAACTTGTTGCATCTTTCCCAAAAAGACTCATGGCTGTATTAGATCAAAAGGGTGCTTCTACTAAATACTGAGCAAAGGGTCTGAATACTTAGGACCATGTGATATTTCAGTTTTTTTTTTTAATAAATCTGCAAAAATGTGAACAATTCTGTGTTTTTCTGTCAATATGGGGTGCTGTGTGTACGTTAATGAGGAAAAAAAATGAACTTAAATGATTTTAGCAAATGGCTGCAATATAACAGATTGAAAAATTTAAGGGGGTCTGAATACTTTCCGTCCCCACTGTAATTCACGGAAGGCTCCCAAGTTGCCTCAAATTTACATGCTGTGTCTAGGAGTGTGCTAACCATCTTCTCCTGCGCCATAATCCAGGAGATCCTACAGGTAATTTAATGTTTAGTGAGTGTCACAGCAAAGGGTCTGAATACTTAGGACCATGTGATATTTCAGTTTTTCTTTTTCAATAAATCTGCAAAAATGTCAACAATTCTGTGTTTTTCTGTCAATATGGGGTGCTGTGTGTACATTAATGTGGAAAAAAATGAACTTAAATGATTTTAGCAAATGGCTGCAATATAACAAAAAGTGAAAAATTTAAGGGGGTCTGAATACTTTCCGTCCCCACTGTATATATATATATGTATACAGTAAGCAGATATAGGTGATTATGGTTAATGTGGTATCCCTTGTTTGTGTATACATTTTTGACATTTATCTTTTGTCTCTTAGATGGTTCTTTACTCTATGCTGGTCCTCTTACACCAATTTATGAAAGTCACTGACTGTTAAATACCTTTCACTTGTAATCCCATTTATTTATTTATTTTTATTTTGCTGTTATTGTTTGTTTTGTAATATTCTTTTTTTTTTTTTTGCAAATAATTTATTGCACCTTTTTTTCTTTTCTTACATTAATACAATATGTAAAAATCATTGGGCTGAGTCTCTGAATTCTCTATATAAGAAATTATACAACCCCTGCCTCTTCGAAGAAAGCTACCTAATCCTGTTGTGTGCACACAGGCACCAAGGGGGATGAGGTCCACTGTATACTCACTGCAAATATTGTGGACTTGATTTGTCAAGTGCTTAGCCACCTAGGTGACCCAAGAGCATCACTCTGCTGCCGCCCGATCGCTCACACACACACCCGGTACCGGCGCACCCTCCTGCCGCCACGCCCCACCATGCTTACTGGGCTTCACTTGCCCATCGGCGGGCCCAAGAGCTTCATGGCGGGTGCCGACGGGTAGAGGGGAAGGGTGGACACACATCCGCTCTCCTCCCCTTCTTTGTGTGATCCGGAAAGCCAAGTATCTGACGTCACTTCCAGGTCAAGCTCTTGGTGTCCATAGCTAGCTCAGCCGGGGAATAATGTTTTGCAGTGCATTGCAAAACATTTAGTGGAGTACAGGGGAGACATGCAGGGTCTTTTAGACCCTGCATATCTCAATAAATAGTACCTGTCACCTAAAAAACATCACATAGCAGACTTTTTGTCCCCTATGTGATGAAAAAAGCTGAGTAAAAAAAAATAAAGTTACACCCAAGCACAAAACCCCCCACCCAAAAAAAATGTTGAGCCCCACCCCCACACATACATACGAACGTAAACGCATGCATCGGGGCTCCTACGCATGAAAACTTTGATTGCTATACACATGTTACATATTACACTAAACTGATACCTATAGGGGGCTTTTGAAGCATGCCGTGTGACATAAAAAATTGGAACTACCACTATTTTATTCTCTAGGGTATCTGCTTTCAGAAAATATATAATATTTGTGGGTTTTATGTAATCTTCAGGCCTAAAATTATTTTTTTAAACGTGTGCAAAAAACGCAAAAATTACTCTGGCAGTGAAAGGGTTAAAATAATCACATTTTGTTGCTTTGCAACCAGAAATGAAGACAGACACTGTTTCTGTTTTATCCAGCTGTCTTTACTAGTGTAACTTATAACATCCAAGTGAAAGATTTAACACCAACATGTCAGAAAAAATAAATAAAAAACAGAATCACTGAGTTGGAAAAAGGATCACCCCCCTTTATGTCAGTATTATGCTGGACCACATTTTGCTTTAATTACAGCCTTTAGTCTGTTAGAATATGTCTCTACTAACTTTGCACATCTAGATTTGCAATATTTACCCACTCTTCTTTGCAGAACTGCTCAAGTTCAGTTAAATTTGATGGTCACCGTTTGTGGACTGCAGTCTTCAGGTCATTGCACAGGTTTTCAATGGGGTTTAAGTCTGGGTTCTGACTAAAGCCTCGTACACATGATCAGATTTTCGGACGGCTGCTCGTTCATTTTTTGTTGCATGCTAGTCTCATGTTGAATGTGAAGAGGAACAAAAAGAACACAAATGCAGCCCAGCGCTCATGGTATATATTAGGGTATATAGGCTGTATTAAAAGCAACCTGCAACGGTCATAAAAATTGAGTAATTTAATAAATCAGTAATAAATAATTATAAAGTGACAGTAGTAGCTACTGATTGAAAAAAAAAAAAAAATTAAGTTAAAAAGCACTGTTACAGAAAAACCACAGTAACACAGTATTGAGAACCACAATCTCACAATAATAAAAAAGTTAATAGGTATTGCTCTAAGTTTCAACATATGAAGAGCACTTGAAATGGGATACAGTCAGCCTTGGAACAACAGGAGACCATCACAGGAGATCCTTGCCAAAAAACTACCCCAGCAGGAGATGGTGGGTGAGGTGGTCAGGGCGGAACACAGTGCTCACAGCAGGAGGCAGTGGGTGAAGTGGTGGGGGCGAAGCAGAGTACTCACAGCAGGAGAAAAACACTCACAGCTACCCCGTTCGTTGGGGAGGTTGGCATCATTCAGAACGGCTCACCGGCTCCAACAGGCTGTGAGAAGACCCCAGCATGGATGGTGACAGAGCTCCGCCGTGAGGAGAGCAGCCCAGCTGGAGCTCCGTGACGCTGAGAGATGACGTCAGCACGGGGGAGCCGCTGGGATGTCAGCGGATGGACAGCGAACCGCTGCTCTGCCAGATGGTGTCTCCACAGGGGTAAAAGCTCCTCAGTGAAATATGGTGACACTGCACCGGGATCTGTACTGAAACTGGGAGGCTAGTCAAGGGGGAAATGATGATGCCAGCAGGCTGATGGAGCTCTCATCTGCCTACACGGCCTGGGGTTCATCAGAAAAACGTAAATGCAATAAATCAATAAAAATAAAAAACTGAAAAATAAAGGGTAAAAAATAAAAATAAAAAATGAAAAATGGAACAACCCGGAAAACTGGATCGGAAGTCGCCAGACCAGGAAGGAGTGGTGAAAGTAATGATGCTGAGGGAAAGCCACTGCTGGTTGATGGGGCGGTATCACAAAAAAGATGGCTGGATGGATGGATCAAGGCTCACTGTGAAATGGCTCTGGCTGGGGCCACTGAACTGGGGTTGCCTTGACGACGCGTTTCGCGCATGAGCGCTTTGTCATAGTCCTGTGTGTGTCTTGAAAGTGAAGAGGTTACTCACCGTATGAAAATTCTCATATGACATAATTCAACTTCAAAAGTAGCGTAATGTGTTGAATAGTTTTGTATGTATTCTTTTGTTTCTGAGCATGTGTAGTCTTGCTCTTATGATTATTTTTGGACGAAAACCATACTAATTAAACAAAAATCGGACGTTGGGCTCACGTATGACAAAAATGTCGGACGAAAAACAGGAATCGGCTGTCTAAAGCACCATAATAACGATCCAAAAATCGACGAACTTTTACTTCCAATTTTCGTATTGTGTGTAGGAGCCTTAAGCCATGCAAGGACAGTCACCTTTTTCTCCTTCAGCCACTCTGTGGTCATTTTTGCTGTGTGGTTTGGTTCATTGTCATGTTGAAAGATAAACCTTCTTCCCAATGATAACTTTCTGGCAGGGGACAGCAGTTTTTCCTCAAGAATTTAATGGTGTTTTGCCCCATCCATTTTTCTTCTATCCTGACAAGTGCTCTAGTCCCCGCTGCAGAGAAACACCCCCATAACAGGATATTATCACCTCCATACTTTACTGTAGGAATGGTGTTATTTGGATGGTGAGCTGCATTGGATTTCCGCCAGATATATGGTTTAGTGTTAAGGACAAATAATTAAATGTTAGTCTCATCTGACCACCTTAAACGCACCTTAAAGATTCTGAAGACACATGGAAAAATGTGTGTAGCCAGGAGCTGGCTAAGTTACCTACCGTGACAGGGGGACAATATTCGCCACAGGGAGATTGTTTCCTTTAGTGCTCAGCATAGACTCTGTTGCAGTTTCCTAAATTCAGAGCAAGTAAAGCCCCATACACAGGATAGGACTTTGTACAAACTTTCCCTTGGATTTTTGTACAAAGGGCCTTGCCCAAAAGTTTATCTTGCATACAGAGGACAGGACTTTTCCAGCCAACTTTCACCATATCACGTGGTTTTTCAGCTGTTTACCACCACCCTTTGGTCAACTTGTGTATTGTCTGATATTGTGTCAATCTCACCACTTTTTTTTTGGCGAGATTGACACCTTGCGAGCCGGGTTGACACTGGTGCGGGGATCCGACTTGGATCCCCGCCAATGCAAGGCACCTTGTTTGGTATGACTCTTAAGGGGGAACTCCACGCCAAATTTTAAATAAAAAACCGGCATGGGTTCCCCTCCAGGGGCATACCGGGCCCTTAGGTCTGGTATGGATATTAAGAGGAACCCCCTACGCCGAAAAAACGGCATGGGGGTCCCCCCCAAAGTCCATACCAGACCCTTATCCGAGCACGCAGACCGGCCGGTCAGGAAAGGGGGTGGGGACGAGCGAGCGCCCCCCCCCCTCCTGAGCCGTACCAGGCCGCATGCCCTCAACATGGGGGGTGTCATGTCATCATATGACCACGCCCCCTTATGACCTCACAGTCCCAGCATGCCTCGGGACTGTGATGTCATATGGGGGCGGGGTCACCGCCTATATAAGTCCGTTGCAGAGCACACAGAGACCATTCCGGCTGGAGAGAGCGTCGTGTCAACATCTCTGGAAGAGAAGAGGGAAGAAGACGATCCAGAAGTCCAGACCACCGCTGGCAAAAGAGCGCCAGAAGATAGCGGTGGAGCCGGCAGAAGATGCGGACACCGGGAGAAGACGCCGGAGAGACCCCCGATGTCGGAAGAGGACCCCCGAAGTCGGAAGAGGACCCCCGAAGTCGGAAGAAGACCCCGGAGCTGCCTAATAAATTACTGTAAAAACCTGTGTACTGTGTTTTTTATTGACACTTTTCCCTAGGTGAATGGGTAGGGGTACGATGTACCCCATACTCATTCACATAGGGTGGGGGGCCGGGATCTGGGGGCCCCCTTATTAAAGGGGGCTCCAGGATTCTGATAAGCGCCCTGCCCGCAGACCCCGACAACCAACGGCCAGGGTTGTCGGGAAGAGGCCCTTGTCCTCATTAACATGGGGACAAGGTGCTTTGGGGTGGGGGTCCCACAGGGCGCCCCCTTCCCCCAAAGCACCCAACCCCCATGTTGAGGGCATGCGGCCTGGTACGGCTCAGGAGGGGGGGGGGGCGCTCGCTCGTCCCCACTCCCTTTCCTGACCGGCCAGGCTGCGTGCTCGGATAAGGGTCTGGTACGGACTTGGGGGGGACCCCCATGCCGTTTTTCGGCGTAGGGGGTTCCTCTTAATGTCCATACCAGACCTAAGGGCCTGGTATGCCCCTGGAGGGGAACCCATGCCGGTTTTTTATTTAAAATTTGGCGTGGAGTTCCCCCTCAAGATTCATACCAAACACAGTGTCTTGCATTGGCGGGGATCCAAGTCGGATCCCAGCACCAGTGTCAACCCGGCTCGCAAGGTGTCAATCTCGCCAAAAAAAAAGTGACGAGATTGACACAATATCAGACAACAATACACAAGTTGACCAAAGGGTGGTGGGAAAGAGCTGAAAAACCACGTGATATGGTGAAAGTTGGCTGGAAAAGTCCTGTCGTCTGTATGCAAGACAAACTTTTGGGCAATGCCCTTTGTACAAAAATCCAAGGGAAAGTTTGTACAAAATCCTATCGTGTGTATGGGGCTTAAGACTTGCAAGTATAGAGCAAAGAATCTTGGGACATATAGCCTGGTAAATGGAAAAATGGAAAAAACTGTGCTATGAAAAACATGCTTGACTTGAGTACAAAGTACCCAAGATAAATCGTAAGCTGCAATTCTCCTGTATAACACCAACACAGTGAAAATAAATTAAAAGAAAAATAGAATTGCACTAAACCCAATAGATCATGAATGATAACTTAATCAATACATCTTATACCAGTGTTCAAACCCAATATATAAATCCTAATTGATAATTATATTAATGTGAAAAAAATAATTGATCAAATAAATACCCCTAATAAACAAACTTAAAATAAATAAATACAAAGAAAAACAATAAAGTCCATCTGTAAATAATCCACCAGTGTTCAAATCTTAATCAGTCCATCTTTATGTGTAGTGATGACTCCAAATGCTAATAAAAACATGCTGAATCCACCACCAAGTTTAGAGGGAATTACTTCTTACCAGATGACCGTGATCTCATGTTACAGAGGACCAAGGAAAGCAAATATTGTAAGACGCAGCTTAATTCCAATGTGCAGCGTGCACGCTCAGGGTTCCTCAGACTGCCTCAACACCATTCAGACCGATGCATGGATGCACGTGGTACATATAAGATAACATGCTCCAATAGTATAAAACCTTTATAAATTTATTATAAAAAACAAAGTATTGCACTTACAGCAATCCGCATCAATAAAAGCCTTTAGTCTGATGTCCGGGCTGGCGCACGAACAGACAACCCGTCCCTTCTGTGTGCAGGGCTTGCTGTCCTTACCATAGATTCTGCTTCCAGGAACGCTTCCGGTGTGAGGAACCCTGAGCGTGCATGCTGTACATTGGAATTAAGCTGTGTCTTACAATATATGCTTTCCTTGGTCCTCTGTAACAGGGGGATCACGGTCATCTGGTAAGAAGTAATTCCATATAAACTTGGTGGTGGCTTCAGCACGTTTTTATTAGCATTTGGAGTTGTCACTGCACATAAAGAAGGACTTTATTGATTAAGATTTGAGCACCGGTGGATTATTTACAGATGAACTTTATTGTTTTTCTTTGTATTTATGTATTTAAGTTTGTTTATTAGTGGTATTTATTTGATCAATTAATTTTTTCACATTAATATAATTATCAATTACAATTTATATATTAGGTTTGAACACTGGTCTAAGATGTATAGATTAAGTTATCATTCATGATCTATTAGGTTTAGCACGATTCTATTTTTCTTTTAATATAGCCTGGTAAGCCTAATTTGCTTGGGAGACAGATCATTGTGGACTACAAGTTCCAGTTGGCTGGAGGGAGAAGAAAGAATGCTGGGAGAGAAGATAAATAGCCAGGAGAGAGGAGGAGCCGGTCTCATGGGACCACGGCCTGGATCTGAAAGCAGTGACTCCAGCAGTCGGGAGAGCGAGGCTGTGCTGCGGCCAATACAGAGAGAGAGAGAGTCACCACGAGCAGGTGTGGGCGCACCTGCTGTCAGCAACATCCGTTTTTTGGGTAACAGCCAGTAGGTCACCCTCATCCCCTACATCCCAGAACCAGCTGGACTACAGCACGGAGCGACGCAGGGTCGAGCGTGTTCCCTTGAGCTCAGGTTCTGCATGGGCCCCCTACAGAATCCCCAAGCCATTTCTCTTGAGTTGGATATCGCTAGGATTGGTAAGTAGGCATTTGCCCATCCACTTTACACCCAAGGACACTGCATGCAGACACCATTGCCCTATTCACTTTACCAAGCCCTACAAGGAGACACTTACAACCATTTTGTTTCTACATTGATGGAAAGTTGCATTCATCAAACTTGCCAAGTCACATTGGGCCCATTTAAAAGAGCTAGCTGAAGACACAAGACTACTACCTCAAAGGACTACTACACATTCCCCCTCTCACAAGGGACAGGAACATTTGGTACCTATCGAAGTCTGTATCAACCAAGTACTCTCTTTTTCAGAGACCAGGGTCAAAGTCCCAATAAGTTGCTTATTTCAATTGCATTTAGTGTTTGTGTTTTTAATGGGGCTGTGGGGCTGTGGCACATCACCCGGTGACCATGCCCCCTAAAACGTCACAGTCCCAGCATGCCCAGGGACTGTGACATCATAAGGGGGCGGGGTCTCCGCCTATATAAGTCACAACGGAGCCCTCAGAGAGCAGTCCAGCCGGAGAGAGCGTTGTGTCAACATCTGGAGAAGAGAAGAGGGAAGAAGACAAGAAGCCAAGAAGCCCAGAAGCCCAGAAGTCCGGACCTCCGCTGGCAAGAGAGCGGCCTGAAGACAGCGGAGGAGCTGGCCGAAGAACTGGAACACCGGGAGAAGAGGAACCGGAGGGACCCCCGAAGCCGGAAGAAGACCCCCGAAGCCGGAGGAAGACCCCCCGGAGCTGTTTAATAAATTATTTTAAAAACCTGTGTAGTGTGTTTTATTGACACTTTTTCCCTAGGTGAATGGGTAGGGGTACCATGTACCCCATACTCATTCACATAGGGTGGGGGGCCGGGATCTGGGGGCCCTCTTATTATAGGGGGCTCCCGGATTGCGATAAGCCCCCCGCCCGCAGACCCCGACAACCAACGGCCAGGGTTATCGGGAAGAGGCCCTTGTCCTCATCAACATGGGGACAAGGTGCTTTGGGGTGGGGGGCCCCGCAGGGCCCCCCTCCCCAAGGCACCCCCCCATGTTGAGGGCATGCGGCCTGGTACGGTTCAGGAGGGGGGCCGCTTGCTCGTCCCCACCCCCTTTCCTGACCGGCCGGGCTGCATGCTCGGATCAGGGTCTGATATGGATTTTAGGGGGGACCCCACGCCGTTTTTTCGGTGTAGGGGGGCTTCCATTTAAAATCCATACCAGACCTAAGGGCCTGGTATGACCCGCGGCGGGGCTCGCAAGGTGTCAATCTCGCGGCAAGATTGACTTCCTTTTCTAGTCCTGTCGCACCTGAGTCATGTTCAAAATGAACGGACTTGTCCATGTGTGGGCAAGTCCGTTCATTCTGAAAGTCCGCCGTAACTCCGGCGAAAGTCCGTCGGAAAGACGGGCGGACTTAGCCCGCCAGAAAGTCCGGTCGTGTGTGGGCAAGTCCGTCCGTTTTAAAGTCCGGCGCACCTGGCAGACAAAGTCCGGCGAAAAGTCCGCCGAGCAAAGTCTGCCGTAAAGTCCGCTCGTGTGTACGCAGCATAAGTGTTCATTTAGTATCTCAAATGTGTAATTTTTTGGGGAGAAATTTTTGGTTTTGGCAGGAAAATGGTTCTTATCTGCTATTTCTTTTTGTTCTTTTGTTGTTGTCTGCCATGTGACTACGGTCGGCCATTTTCCATTCCTTTGTGTGTGAACTTTAAAATATTTATCTATCTTGGTATTGAATTTCAGTTTTGGCGGGAAAATGCGCCATTTTGTTGGGGTCTGGCTTTTATTGTGGTCACCATGTGCATCGGTGGCCATTTTGAAAGACCTGTGGGTCTTCCTACAGGGGAAGCAGCTCCATTGTGTATTGCTTTGTGTGTGCAAAGCCATGTGCTTTAAGCTACAATCTGGCTTCTAGGCACCATTTTGTGAATTCTATTTTTGTACTGTTTACATACTTTACAAGGAAACTATTGCGTTTTCTGTATTGAATATTGGTTTTAAGTTGAAATGCCTGTTGCACATCCAAGTGCCCATGCATTGTTGGGACATCACAATAGGAGCTGTTTACACCCGGGGGGGATCTCAGGTTTCTAGGTAATAGCATGGGGGGAGTTCTAACTCTCTGAGTCAAATAGAGTGTATTGTTTAAGACGTTTTATTTCATGTTTTATGTAACTTTGGCGTTTTGGATATATTACATAATTGCATGGTTGGGTGGATACACCAGTTCAGCCTGAGTGAGTGTGTGTGTGTGTTTGCGGTTGTCCCTGTCCCTGTGCATTGTGTCTCATTGAGATGCTCATATTTGTTTAAAGGTACTCATATAGCACCATTGGTTTGCGCAGGGCTCCACACGTGCATCGCATGCTCACGTCGGTCCCTGCCCTCGGGGAGCCTGCAGTCCAGGGTCCCCGGTTTGCATTCATGTACTAGGGCCAATTTTGGACGGAGGCCAATTGGCTTGCCAGCATGTCTTTGGAGTGTGGGAGGAAACCGGAGTGCCCGGAGGAGATCCACGCAGGCGCAGGGAGGACATGCAGAGACCGGGCGGGTGGTGTCATGGTTGAAATTCAAGCCAGCTGTCCTTTTTGCTGCTGGACGGGGGTGCTAACCACTACACCACTGTGCCACCCAATATTGTTCAGTTATATACGCCTATATTTCAGTATAGGCCCTATGTGACATAGCCTAAAGTGTTTGTCTAGGGATAAGTGTTAAAATTGCTGACTCTATTGTATAGTCAGTTTTTGTAGGAAGAAATCCTGGTTTGTCTTGTCATTTGTTAATGTCGGCCATTTTTCTGTAGTCCGGGATTCATTCACCATTTTGCCGTGGACCGATTTTCGATTGCTGCAACTGCCTTTTTGTTTCTGCTGATTTTAGTCTTGAGCGAAATATCTCTGGTTTTGTACTAAATTCCATTTCCAGTAGAATCATTTATGTTTCTAGTGAAGAAATCTCGATTTTGGCGGGATCAACAACTAAATTTCATGTGTTAATGGCGCCATTTTGTTTGTGGCTTGCAGTGGAAGGGAAAGACTTTGGTTGAACTCCTTCAGCCGTCTTTTTGCAGGAGTTTCAGTTTTTGGCTTTTGTTACACTGTTGTGTGGTATTTCGGTCTCAAAACTTGTGGTTTGACTTCCCAGGGGATATGTGAGTCAAGGGGGATTCCCTCCCATTTGCAATATGGGGGCTTATTCCACCAACTCCTGGACAAAAGTTTTTATTTGTTGATGTTAGCCATAAATTTTTCTAATGTCTTGATAGACAAAATATGAAGCTATTCAAGGCTTCCTCTCCCCTCCCTCTTCCTACTCAGGTGTGCAACAGGAAGTTGGTGGGAGGGGCTTGGAGTCTTTTGACTTGTGTTTGGAAGGACAAAATCATTTTTATTTTTAAATTAAATTAAGGTTTATACTGTAATACAGTTTTGGGTAGAGAGCAAACAGGAGGCATCCAAGTTATTGTTGTAATAGCTAGGTACAGATAGAAGCCATAATATTGTTTTGAATAGTGGAGGATTTCATGGCGCTTTGTAGTTTGTCTGACAACACATTTATAGGGCTGCCGATAACCGGTTGTAGAGCATGTAAATGTGAGGAGTAGTATGCTAAAAGCCCCGCTCAGGCCGTGTATGATAATCGGAATGCGGGGGTCGATTATGGTGATAAAGGCGCAAACCATAATCGCTCCGAAAATAAAGCGCAGGGTTCTCTGGACGCAGAGTTTGCCAAAAAAGCGTTTCGAATCGTCATGGGTAATGTGCCGTCCATGCGTTTGGAGGAAAAAATGAGGCTCCACACCAGTCAGAGGGCTGCACCTCACATGAGATCTGGGTCTGGGGCTCCGGACATGAGACCCCTTAAAGATTGGCAGATATGGTCAGAGGGTACAGTAAGGTGTATTCCTTTGGAAGGTACTTTTGATGTCTGGAGGTACGAGACCCCAGAATGAAAGTAGGAAGTAGTTTAACTGTGGCTTCAAAAATCTGTAATGTTGAGTGAGTTGATGGATGCGTAGTACACGTTTGTGTGATTAAAAATACACAGGCCTGTTTTTGAACTTTTTGTGGCTGGTCCATGCAAAGATTTCGAAATGCTCTCGTGCCTTTCAAATTGTATTCTTTTTCTATCGCTAAAAGAGTGAAGGCAGCATTACATCTGGTCGTTTTTATTTTTTTTTCATGTTCGTTTTTGGGAACTATGAAATATCTCCCCCACATTTTTATCTAAATGTTTGTCTTTGTTTCATTGTTTGTATGTGGTAACAAGATGTTTAACCGGTTCAATACCGGGCAATTTCACCCCCTTCCTTCCCAGGCCAATTTTTAGTTTTCAGCACTGTCGCAATTTAAACGTCAATTGCGCAGTCGTGCGACGTTGTACCCAAAAGAAATTGACGTCCTTTTTTTCACCACAAATAGAACTTTTTTTTGGTGGTATTTGATCGCCTCTGCGGTTTTTATTTCTTTGCGCTATAAACAAAAGAAGAGCGACAATTTTGAAAAAAACACAATATTTTTTACTTTTCGCTATAATAAATATCCCAATTTTTTTTTTAAAAAACACATTTTTTCCTCAGTTTTGGCCGATACGTATTCTTCTACATATTTTTGGTAAAAAAAATCGCAATAACCGTATATTGATTGGTTTGCACAAAAGTTATAGCGTCTACAAAATACGGGATAGATTTATGGCATTTTTTAAAAAAAAAATATTTTTTTATTTTTTTTAGCGGCGATCGCGTTTTTTTTTGGTGACTGCGACATTATGGCGGACACATCGGACACTTTTGACACATTTTTGGGACCATTCACATTTATACAGCGATCAATGCTATAAAATTGCATTGATTACTGTGTAAATGTGACAGGCAGTGAAGGGGTTAACCACTAGGGGGCGGGGAGGGGTTAATATGTTTCCTAGGGAATGATTCTAACTGAAGGGGGAGGGGATGCACTAGGGGAGGAGACTGATCTGTGTTCCTCCGTTCTGGGAACACAGATCGCTCTCCTCAGAGCTGACAGGCTGTGGATCTGTGTGTTTACACACACAGATCCACATGCCGGCCCGGTTAATGGGCAATCGCGGGTGCCCGGCGGACATCGCGGCCGCCGGGCACACGCACCGGGTCCCGAGGAACGGGAACCCAGGATGGGAGATCCCATCTGTGGACGTCATATGACTATGGGCGGGTAGGGAAGTGGTTAAACCTACCGCGACAGACCTCTTGCGTGTCGCGGCTGTTTTATTTTAGAAAAAAAAAAGTGAAAGTAAGATTTACAGAGGGTTTAGTTATTATCGGTTTTGTGGAATGTCAGTGACAATTTACCAACGTACATGAATGTTGTTATGTTTACCATTCTTTGAAGGATAGAGTTAATAACTTTTGTTTATAAGTATCTTTTCAGGTCCAAAGAGTTTCTGGAAGTGTGTGTACAGGTGTATAAGAAGGTAAAAGTATCATAGGCTATTTCACTGTTTTATTCTGCACCATTCTAAACCCTGCATGTCTTCCTCCAGTTTGTAATGAGGAGGGAAGAAAAGGGGGGGATGAGAGTGGTGAGAATGACACATTTTCAAACCAACAATACTAACCTTTGTAATTCCAACCAAGTTTGTTCCAAGACTGTCTTTCTTTGATAGAATTTGAATCAGCAAGCAGCAGTCTGGTGAAGTAGGCTCCCATCCCAGATGCTAAGAACCTTTTTGTCACTGGTTCCAGGTATTACACCCCAGATGGTAAGCCACACACAGGTTATGCAGTGACCACAGTCCCGATGTCTGGGTTATTGTCATATGAGGTTTGTTTGGAGGTCAACCAAAAACAGAATTGTACTTTCCTCATTAGCTGTCACCTACATTCTCAGCTGATGGGGTAGGTGCAATCACTGTAACATGAATTTCAAAAGGTCCACCACAGGGTTCACGAGTCCATCCTGGACCCTGACACAATAACCAGTTTACATTCTTTCCAACCAGGTGACTGGGTCATTGTAAAGAAGCTTGAGGGATGAGACCACGCCAGCCACTGCAAGAAGCGGATCAACCACAAAGAGTAGAGAAGTATCTTCGTTAATTTATATTTTTTGTTTAATACATTTTGGCAAGGGTAACGATGAAAAGCATCCCAACTAGCTAAGAAAGAGAACAGGACACATGGTCGGGTATTAGTGCCCCGGCGATGACGGTGGTACATGCTATATGTGACGTTCATATTGGTGTGAGGAGTTTTGACAGACTAGTAAAATCCAAACAGACACCTGTCATTAGAACTTAACAGAACATTTCTAGAGGGTAAAATTAGTTATAATTTTAACAATAGCTCTGGATCTTGCCAGCTTTGGTATCGGGATAACTAGGTAGCTCACAAGTGTGCTTCAACTCTAGTTTGGTATTAATGCGGATCTACAGCTTATAAGGTAATTTCCCTTAAGGCAAGAGGTTCATGTGTGCTGGTGAAACTCGTCGCAGCATCTTATGTCGCGGCCGATTGTGAGGATCTGATGGTGCGAGAGAAGGTAAGAATGACAGGGACAGCTGGAAGGAAATTGCTTGTACACGGTGGGGGCTTGAGCTTATGAAACACTTGCATGTAACTGTTGAAGCTACAAGGAAGTTCCCACAGTCCAAGGGGGTTTCTGGGAATTCATAAGTAAAGATTGTTATATCTGGATCGGGGATAGTAGTGACAAAGTTCAGGCCCATATGGATAAGGTTTAGATCCCTACCAGGCAAAGCCAGAGCTATAGCTAGTGAAGGTTGGAATCCTTTTCAAGGGTTTGGGAATCGTTGGGGATTTAATTTTTATTTTGCAGCGGATCATAGTTAAGGAAGTAGGGGTATATATACTCATGTTGTTTTTGTTTCTATTCCTTCTATATGCCATGATGAGGTGCTCCTGTTGCCTGATTGGATGCGTAACCAGAGCCTGAGCAGATGACCACATCTTCCCTGATGAGATGCCCCGAAGCCCGAGCCACGTACAAGACACAGGGGATCCCAGAACGACCGGCGACTACTACAGCTCACCACGTCATCTCCAACAGAGTCTAAATGTCAAGCCGTGTTTTACTTTTTAAGGACTAAGAAGAAGATCAGGATTCATCGAGGGACACATGGGATCATATGACAAGAGGAGGGACTGTTGTGGAAAATTTTATGTTGATGTATTGTCATAAGAGTCTCCCAGTCTGTCCTCTCGCAGCCCGCTCTGAAGAGCTGACTGGGGCAGACTGACGCTGATTGAGACCTGTTAGGTAGTGGAAAATTTCCTGGTGTTTGGAGAGAGGTGTTTGCGGAGAGAGGACATGTCCGCTAGCAAAGGGCCCCTGTGCAATGCACAGAACGATCGTCTGGTGGGGGTGTGTTCGCTCTGCAAAGACATTATCGGTTTAGTGGTTGTTTGCTCTTGTCACCCCTGGTATGCCTGATCAACATGTTTGGGGTGCCGTGACATACACCTGCAGATAATCTCCCATCCACGAGGAACTCTAGTCATCATCATTTGGTTAACTGATTGTTGTATTTTCCTGTGTTGAAAGTCATGTCTTTATTTGGTCATGTCCTTATATGTTAATTTCCTGTGAGGTCACAAGCTTTGTAAGAGGTGTTTAGCTGTTGGAAGCCCAACCCTCGAGTTTTGGGACTTCCTGTTATGTTAATAAAGGGACTCACTCAGACAGCTGAAGGAGGCTGGCTGGCAGAGCAATATTGGAGCTAGTAACGTAAGGATGTGTTGTGTCTATTTGTGAGGATGGGGCACACACCAGAGGATGGCATACGATCAAAAGGTGAGATGCATTTATACCATTAGACGAAATTGTTATTATTATTAGAAACAAGAGATTTGGCTGTGTGCAGCCAAATTTCGCTGTCACAGTCAATCCACTTGTTGGTAATATTTTTTCCAGATTGGATGAGCAAGGTCACCGCATGGATCAGTTTGCCATGGCGTTACAAACGCTCCTGAGTCGCACGGCTCACCTGGAATCCCCCACTGTGGCTGCTCCGGTACAACCTGAGTTGCAGGCCATCCCTGCTGCTGTGCCAGTCTCTGTGCAGGCACCCGCCTTGAGTATTACCTCTATAATAGGTATGTCTTGTTCCTCCCTGCTTCCCCAGTGATTTGGGGGCGATCCAGTTCAATGCAGAGAGTTTCTCAACCAAGCTGAGATATACTTTGAGATGCTGCCCCAGGCGTTTCCCACGGACAGAAGCAAAGTAGGGTTCGTGATATCTTTGCTTTCTGAGAGAGCCTTGGCCTGGGCTAACCCTCTATGGGAGACGCAAAAACCTGCTGTCTTGAGTTACCCTGTGTTTGTGGCCTCCTTTAAAAGGGTATTTGACGTTCCCGCGTGCTCCGTTTCTGCTGCCAAGTGCCTCATGTCCATCAAACAGTGTACGAGAACTGTTGTCGACTACGCCATTGAGTTCCATACTCTGGCAGCAGAGGTTGCTTGTAACAATGAGGCCCTCGTGGCTGCATTTTCTCATGGTCTCTCAGATTCCATCAAGGATGAGATAGCAGCCCGAGATATACCCACTGAGCTGGAGAGCTTGATCTTGTTTGCCATCCTCATTGACTCCAGACTCAGAGAAAGACTTTCTTTTAAAGGGGTTGTAAAGATAAAAATTTTTTCACCTTAATGCATTCTATGCATTAAGGTGAAAAAACTTTTGACAGTACCGCCGCCCCCAGCCCCCCCGTTTTACTTACCTGACGCCTCGAATCTTCGCTGCTCGTCCTCATTGCAGCTCAGCCTGGTCGCTGATTGGCTGCAGTGGATGGATTGAAAGCAGCGCAGCCATTGGCTCGCGCTGCTGTCAATCACATCCGATGACGCGGCGCGCCGGGGGCGGGGCCGAGTGATACAGCGAGCGGCTATAGCCGCCGGCTGTATCACGGGAGCGCGCCCGCAAGCACTCACCACCATGCGAGGGAGCTCGCATTAAGGTGGTAAATGCTTGCGGGGAGGAGCTGAAACAGCCGCCGAGGGACCCCAGAAGAGCAGGTTCGGGGCCACTCTGTGCAGAACGAGCTGCACAGTGAAGGTAAGTATGATATGTTTGTTATTTAAAAAAAAAAAAAAAATTACCTTTACAACCCCTTTAAGGAGCGCTTGCGGAAGCCTCCTGTACGTTTGTCTCCGAGCTTTGCAGTCCCACCCGTGCCTCCCTCACCTCCCATGCCTCCTGGTACCGAGTCGGTCAGTGAAGATGAACCCTTGCACTTGGGCTTCACATGTCTCTCTGCGGATGAGAGTGCCTTTAGGAGGAGGGAGAGATTGTGCCTTTATTGTGGCCAGGCAGGTCACTTTTTGAAGTCTTGTCCTACCCGTCCTGGGAACACCCGAACCTTGAGGTCCTGACAGACCTTAGGTGGTGTTGTGTCATCCCCAGTTATCCAGAAGGATAATCCAATCCCAAGTGATTTCCTCTCCTAAGTTTCCGCTGGTTATTGGTTATCCTTGGTTACAGAGGCACAACCCCTCTTTTGATTGGCTCCATGCTGAGGTTCTCTCCTGGTCACCACAATGCAGTGAAACATTCTTCCAGAAGGTAGCCAAGGTCTTGTGTACCTCTTCACTCTCCTCCCTGCCAGAGGAGTACCGTGATTTTAGCAATGTCTTTGACAAAGGTCAAGCCGGTAGTTTGCCTCCACACCGGACGCATGATTGCGCAATTGACCTTCAACCTGGTGCCACTCCCCCTCGTGGCCGGGTTTACCCTTTGTCAGTCTTGGAGGATAAAGCCACGGAGGAGTATGTTGCAGACGAGGTTTCGAGGTTCTCGAGGTTTCATCCGCAAATCCTCGTCTCCTGCTGGTGCTGGTTTCTTCTTTGTGAAGAAGAGGAGCGGTGAACTGAGACCTTGTATTGATTAAAGCATTGTATTGAGCAACGGTTTTTACTAAGCTTGATCTGGGAGGGGCTTAGAATCTCGTGAGGATTAAGGAGGGCGACGAGTGGAAAACTGCGTTTAATACAAGAACAGGCCATTATGAGTATCTCGTAATGCCTTTTGGCCTTTGTAATGCCCCGGCAGTTTTCCAGGAATTTATTAACGATGTCCTCCGAGATTTGTTGCAGTTATGTGTGGTGTTTTATCTCGATGATATCCTCATATTTTCCAAGTCCCTGGAGAGCCACCACACAGATGTCTGTTGTGTGCTTAAGAAATTAAGAGAAAACAATCTCTATTGTAAACTGGAGAAATGTGAGTTCCATCGGGAACAGGTTAAATTCATTGTCATTCAATGTCATTCAATGTCATTTCCACTGCTGGTTTTTCAATGGACCCAGAGAAACTTTCGGCAGTCCTACAGTGGCCTCGACCCATGGAGTTACTTCCTCTGCAGCGTTTCCTGGGTTTTGCCAACTATTATCGGAAGCTTATGCGTAACTTCTCGTCTCTGGTCAAGCCCCTGACCGATATGACCAGAAAGAACGGTAACCCACAGAGTTGGTCTCCGGAGTCCATTAAGCCTTTGAAAGTCTCAAGGCTGCCTTTGTTTCTGCTCCTGTGTTGGCACATCCTGAGCCTGTTACCTTTTATACTTGAGGTTGATGCTTCTGACACTGGTGTTGGCGCCCTTCTGTCTCAACGTCATACTTCTGAGAGTGCTATGCATCCTTGTGGCTACTTTTCCAAGAAATTGTCACCTGCCGAGTGCAATTACGAGATTGGTGACAGAGAGCTGTTGGTTATCATTTTAGCCCTGAAAGAATGGAGACATCTCCTCGAAGGTACCACTGTGTCGGTTCTCATTCTTACTGTCCATAAGAATCTCACATTCTTGTCTGAGGCTAAACGCCTCTCTCCCAGAAGGGCGCGATCTGCTCTTTTCTTGTCAAGTTTCAATTACGTTGTCTCATTCTTACCCGGTACTAAGAATGTAAGGGCTGACGCCTTGTCACGACAATTTTCCTCCACTTCCAAGTTGGAGTCGGTTCCGGTTCCTTTGATTCCTCCTGATCGTATTCTGGCTACGGTTCGCACCAGTAGTACTTCTCCTTTGGGTGACAAAATTCTTGCTGCTCAGGTCGATGCTTCTCCTGAGAAACCTTGTGACCGCTGCTTTGTCCCAGAGTGTCTCCGTACTGCCGTGCTCCAGACTTACCATTCTCCCAAGGCAGCTGGCCACCCTGGGAAGAATCAACCCGTTTGGGCCATTTCCCAACAATTCTGGTGGCCTAGTCTACGTGCTGATATAACTGCCTTCATAGCTGCCTGTTCCGTGTGTGCTCAGAGTAAGACTCCACCACACCTTCCAGTGGGCCTCCTACAACCCATACTCAATGGAGAGAGGCCCTGGACCCACCTGTCTATGGATTTAATTGTGGAGTTGCCCAACTTCCAAGGCAACACAGTTATCCTTACGGTGGTTGATCGGTTCTCAAAGATGTGTCATTGTATTCAACTTAAGAAGTTACCCACTTCTAAGGAACTGGCTCTGGCTTTTGCTCGGGAGATCTTTCGCTTACATGGGCTACCCAAGGTGATTGTCTCTGACAGGGGTAGTCAGTTTGTGTCCCGGTTCTGGCGAGCCTTTTGTGCACAGCTGGGAATTCAGCTTGCTTTCTCCTCTGCGTATCACCCGCAGTCTAATGGGGCTGCAGAACGAGCCGTCACTGACGCCAAATTAGTTAAACTCAGCTGGCTACATACCACTAAGAGATGTCAGCTGTTTATCCATTTAACTGTGTTTAACAAAAAGGGAAACAATAACCACATCTCCTTACCTGCTGCATGTTCTTTACTGTTGACCTTATTTACAGCAGAACTTTGAATGAACAAATCCAACTGGTTTACTGAGAATTATCATGTGTTTGCATTCAAGTTTCTTTGCCTACAAAAAAATGTCTGAACCCAGAGTGTCAGAAGACTTGCAAGGTCAGGGCAACCATTGGGGTGCAGCATTTTTAAGTGGCCCTCACAGGTGTAGCTGTACAAGTGTTATGGTCAGATGAGACTAAAATTTAATTATTTGGCCTCAATACCAAACAATATGTCTGGTGGAAAGCCAATAAAGCTCACTATCTAAATAACATCATTCCTACAGTAAAGCAAGGAGGTGGTAATATCTTATCATGGGGGTGTTTCTCTGCAGCAGAGACTGGAGAACTTGTCAGGAAGACTGCAGTCCACAAATAGTCACCATCAAATTTAACTGTACTAGAGCAGTTCTGCAAAGAAGAGTGGACAAATATTGCAAAGTCTAGCTGTGCAAAGTTAGTAGAGACAAATCCCAGTGGACTAAAGGCTGTAATTAAAGCAAAAGGTGGTTCAACAAAATACTGACATAAGGGGGGGGGGGTGATCCCTTTTACAACTCAGTGATTTCTGTTTTTATTTATTTATTTTTTTGACATGTTGGTATTATAAATTTCACTTGGATATTATAAGTTGCACTAGTAAATACAGCTGGATAAAATAAAAACTGTGTCTGTCTTCATTTCAGGTTGCAAAGCAACAAAATGTGATTATTTTAAAGGGGGGTGATTCTTTTATATACCCACTGTGTATATATATATATATATATATATATATATATATATATATATATATATATATATATATATATATATATATATATATATATATTGTATATACACCATATTACCAAAAGTGGGATGCTTGCCTTTACAGGCACATGAACTTTAATAGCATCCCAGGCGTAGTCCATAGGGTTCAATATTGAGTTGACCCACTCTTTGCAGCTTTAACAGCTTCAACTCTTCTGGGAAGGCTGTTCACAAGGCTTAGGAGTGTGCCTATGGGAATGTTTTTTTTTTTTTACTTTCTTTATTTTTCACATATTATATATTACACTCCACATAGAGCATTTATCATATTCTTCATAACATCTCATACACCTTATCACATCCCCATATCTTCAAATTATAATATCATTATACATTACATATTCGGTGCTACTCAATCTAGTCTACTCAATAAACATATATATATATAATTTCCTTTTCTCTTTTCCTAGCCCTCCCCCCCCCACACCCTCTAA
This sequence comes from Aquarana catesbeiana, assembly GCF_042186555.1. Classification (NCBI taxonomy): domain Eukaryota; kingdom Metazoa; phylum Chordata; class Amphibia; order Anura; family Ranidae; genus Aquarana; species Aquarana catesbeiana. Next base: position 433,863,221 of record NC_133327.1, on the reverse strand, counting down.
AACCCCCCAAAAAGGGGGGGGCGCCCCCTACCTTTCCCATTCGATCAAGCATGACCTACCTCTCTTCTTCTCCCCTTCTATAAGTTAAGTAGGGGGCCCATATCTTCCAATATTTCTCATCCTGTTCTTGCAACATCAAAGTCAAATTCTCCATTTGTTGGATTTCTACAATTCTGACCCACCACTGTGCTCTAGTCGGCGAGACTGTACTTTTCCACAGGGCCGGAATACAGGCCCTCGCTGCCATGAGGAGATGTTTAAGCAGGGAGTTTTTTTATATTTTTCCACCGTCATGGGGACATCGTTTAATAAAAATGCTGCCGGATTTTCTCCAAGAGACACACCTGTAATGTCCTTAACCGTTTCCTCAACCATTTTCCAAAATCCCCTAATCTTATCACATTCCAAAAAATATATGCAGCATCGTGCCCTCTGACTCCATACAGCGCCAACATACACTTGGAACCTGTGGGAATATTTTATGTAGTACAGATGGTGTTCTATACCATCTGGTGAGGATTTTATATCCTCCCTCCTGATATCTGCTTGCCACTGATGTTTTATGAATAGATTTTAAAATCTTATCCTTCTGCCTTTGGGAGAACGTAGTCCCCAAGTCTCTTTCCCAGGCTTGAATAAAATTAAGATCTTGAGGTGCCTCCAATCTCCTTAGTACCTCATAAAAATACGATAGGGAGTGTCTCAAACTTTCTCCATCTAGACATATCTGTTCAAAGCTATCCCCACTACCGAGAGGTATATTCCATCACCCTCAATTACAGGCCTACGTTAGTTTCCACCTCTACTTGCCTAATCACCATGCCACCCATTCTGAGCCACAAACCTCCCCACCACCTGAGGGTTAGGCAACCGTACGAAGTTATGAAATATCTGACTCGACGTCCGAGATCAGCTCCCTGATCGTCCGGACCCTAAAGCATTACCCCTGCATGCATAACCCAAACGACTGGCGGTCTATCCCGCGGCGCCTACCGTTCCACTTCCGATATCACCTTGCTTCACCTCAACCCGTAAACCCCTAGCCAGTAAACACATGCCTCCCCCTCCTCTAGATACCCAACTGTCTGCTAACCGGTCTCGCATCTGCTCTCTTGGCCCCCCAACAAACATACAAATAATGAAGAAATCCAGACAAGGCGTATGAGTCCTCCATCTGGATGATAAAACCTCCAAAGTCAGCACCAACTTTAAAGTAAACCAACGTACCCCACTCCACAAACCACATGGCTTGTACGTACAGCCCACCCCACCCTCTACTTTTTCTTTTTTTTTATATATATATTCAAGGGGTGTGGGGTGTGCTGGAGGGGCTATTGATGTTGGCTGCTCAGGGATCTATTGTCATTGGTGGGGATCTGATCTTGTATGAGGGTCTATTGTTGCTGACGGGGAATCTATTGTTGCTGGGGGGTCTTATGTTGCTGGAAGGGATCTACTGTTGAGGGAGAGGTCTATTTTTACTGGCTGCTGGAGGATCTATTGATGCTGGCTGCTGGGAGATCTGTTGTTGCTGCTGGGGGGTCTAATGTTGCTTGGGTGGATATTTTGTTACTGGGTGTGATATTTTGTTGTGGGTGGTTCACTGTTGCTGCGGGGAATCTATTGTTGTTGTGGTGGAGTCCAATGTTGCTGGGGGAGTCTATTGTTGTGTGGGGATCTATTGCTAGGATTATATTGTTGCTGGCTGCAGGGGATCTATTTTACTGCTTTTCTTTTTATCATTAACATGTTCCATACAAATGATTAAGGACCACAAAATGATACTTGGTTCTGTGTTCTCTAAAAGGGAGAGTGGAATCAAGGGACGGTGGTCAGAGGTGAGTAGGGGGCAGAGACAAGGGTGACTCAGACTGGGGGAGTTCCTGCACCTATTCTCTGAGAAAAAAAGCCCTGCCATCACCCCATGAAGGCATCTGTAAGTGCGGAATCTCCTCGCTTCCCACCTACCAGTCCTCCTTACCACCGCCAAATCCAACCCACATCTGGCAGCTTCCACAGCCACCCCGATGCGGAAGGAGTGTGAAGCGTATTATGCACCATCCAACCTTGCGTCCCAGCGGTATTTTCAGAACACTCACATGAACTGGAACCTCGCCAATACTTCCCAGTCTTTTGCCCATGCCATCTGTTCTAAACCCTAGAAACACCCTTACCGTTTTTCCAGTTTTTTTTTTTTTTTTATTATCCTGAAGCCTGATAACACAAACTTCAGCACCTCCATCCCTCTAAACTTTTTTTTTTATTTTTTAAAAACTGTCCAACCAAAATCCTTTTTCCAATCCACCCTGCCCAGCCGCTTAAACAAAAACCAAAATCCACCAGTTTCCACTCAATGGCAGACACCGACCCCCATTTAACCAAGTTCCTGGAACCACATTCCCAACCAACAACCTTACCCCCCACACAGCCATGTTCGACCTCAGACTCCTGCACCGACAAACCCACCCTTCCGTGCATACCTTCACGTAAGTTGCCCAAGTGTACTCACTGACTGACTACCCGGGTACCTCCCATGGTGACTCCAATGCCATCTCCCATATCCCGCTCGAGTAGGGAACTCCTCCCTCCTCTGTGGCCGGCTAACTCTCTGAACCTGTCCCACTGAAAATTGGGGCAAGGCGTAAGCCCCCGTGTTGTTGATGCCCGTAAAATGAATAGCATATAGAAAATGTTCAACCGCACCCTGTGCAACACTAAACGGCGCAGCCGCCGTATGACCAGTTGTGACAACGCAGACATGCGGTATCCCCCATGAACCACACCCACATAATCACAATTCAGCTCCGTGTCAGGTCCCTGCATGACCTATACCCCAGCTCCAGAGCCATAACCACTGTAAAATTCCAATAGCACCAGTTTACGAATGAAAACCCCACTACCACCCAACAAAATTGGGCCAAGGTTCCGCCCCCCATTACCCCTGAGAGAAAAAACCCCCAAACCCGTTGACCCCGCCGTGTTCGTGACCCCTTCCCTATCGAACTCACTCACCGGGCCGACATCCACACCGATTGTCCGTTGTATGCGGCCGAAAACTCGCACCAAACCTTCTAACCCTCCCTATATTCCCCATTCAACCGTTTAAAATGGGTCGGGGCCCGAAACCCCCACTGTAGCAGACGGCAGCCATTTGCCCAAACCCACTCAGTGGAATAAAACCGGCAGGCAAATTTGCACTTACCCAGCAACGAATGCAAAGTCCTCAACTGTACCTAGCGCCGTCCCTGGGCCTCTCGAATCCCCTTCTATAGTGCCTCCAACTTGGTCGCAGGCAGACGACACTCCGTATCCCCTGAAACAATCACCATGCCAAAACAAAATAATATAATATCCCTCGTCGGGCCCCCTGTTTTCTGGCTGCCAATGGCACTACGAACCTACCCGCCAATGTGCTGCAACGTATAATCGCACACACACTTGAGGAAGGCGGCCCAACACACAAAAAACGTCCAAGCCATGAATGATTGAATCAGAGACCAACATGACTCTAACCCCCCACTCCAGTAAAAAACTAAACGTCTATCCATGGCCGACTAAATTGAGCAACCCATGGGCAGGCACCGATTCAAATAAAAAACTCCTCTTGCCAGCATCTATCCAGCAGCCGAAGCTCTCCGAATAAACTGTAAGCAAGGGGAACCCGGATTCTATGTCCGATTACGCCATAGCCGCCCTTTTCGTCATGTCCAACCCACCTTATAGCTGTGTACCTTAAGTATAGGACACAGTACACCACATCGGAGTTATGACCGAAACCCCTTTTGGAAAGATAATCGGTGAATGAGCCGAAACTTGTTCAGTTCCTTCTCCTGCACCACCCCCACTGGATACACCCTTAACAAACCTGGTGGCAGGCAGCCTCACTATTTCCTTAACCGAGTATCTAAATAGGAAAAGTCTGCAACCTCTTCCACCCCCCCTTTCCAAAGTCATCCCTCATGTGACTAGGCTCGTCCGTCCATTGTCCTTTCTTGCAGCCACGAGACAATGGATGGGGTCCCCCCACCCCTTAAATACTCGTGTTTAACAAAAACAACAAGACCCCCCGAACTTACATGAGCTCTCGTTGTACTGCCAACCCACCCCCTTTTCTTTCTGGCCGTCAATCCTGAGGAGAGTGTACCCCCTCCCCCCTTGAAGAAACTGATACGGGGCCCTCGCCAACTACATAACTGCATCCATAGGCCGATATCTGTTTGATCCCAGTGAAGAGACAGTCGTACCGCCCTGCACTGTATAAACTGCTCTTTACACCGTAGCCAAGCCAATCCCCCTTTATAACCCATGCACCTCACCAACGATATCCATATAACCAGGGTTCTTCACGTCAATGACACTCGCCGTACTGGCGAACGCTTGCAGTCCCTTAACAAATTCCAGCGAAATAAATCTGTACCTCCTCTCCTCCTAATTCCTATCTTGGAATCTTCCTGCTTGACCCTATTCCACTTTAAATCTAAAACATTTTTTTTTTTTTTTAAAGGGCCATACCGAGAAGATCTCCACTTACTCACCTTTGCAACTCATATCCCAGACCCCCTATTTGAACTGTGCACCCCAGCGGACCCTCAAAGCACCCGTACATCTCACGTTTATTTTGCGTCCACAATCTTTACCACCTCCGTCCTACCAGCACGTCTTCTCCCGCCTTATCGCTGCCTGACAACCCCACCGCTGCGCCCCTGTCCCTAAACTGGCGGGCACACTGCCCGCCACTTGTGGGCCAGCCTACTACCGCCGCTATCCCTGGCAACCGCTACCGTCCTTGCACCCCTTTTTTAGCCCCCCAACAAATCCCACCATACAGCTTACCAAAAACAATATAAACATTAGTGGACTCACCGGGCTGACATGTAGCATCCCCCCACCACCACCGCGCGTGCTTCTCTCGCTGGCACTCGTCCCCCCGGCACCTCTTCCTCCGACACTAAACCTTTTGCCTATTCTCATATCGCAGGTGTCGCTGCTGTAGGGCCTCGCCTCTGAAGCTCCGTTCCACGCAACCCCGTCTATGTTGTGCCCTGGCCAGACTGTCCCCAGCTTACTTCCGCCATTTCTTTTTTTTTTTCTCATTTATTTATTTTATTTATTATTATTTTTTTTTTACTTGCTCCCAGCTACCCTGCCCACTCGTGGAACTGCCGGTCTCGTCCATTACCGGCCCGAAAGCCGTGACTGTGGTGGTTTCTTTTACCCCCTGCCGCCCCTCCCCCTAGTAGCACTGAGGCAGAGAGGGGGGAGGGAAGGGGGCCGAGTGATCTTCAGTCCCACGATGCACGGACGGGGAAGCAGCGCCATGACGGCCCCGCCACTGAGCTTGGCTGGCGCTGATGTGTCCGCCCGGGCCCCGCTGTGGCGTTCTGCCGATTCCGTTTTACTTGGTGAGCGGATTGTTCCCCACAGAGGGCTCCTGGGATGGCACAATCCCGGGGGGAAGGCCCCAGCGAAATACGCTCCAGCAGCCTAGACCGTCGCATGTTTATGGGCACCTCCACTTTTTCTGCGGTCCGCCCGCCTGTTCATCCATCACTGCTGCCACCTGGCTGTGCCGTCCTCTGGTCCCCTGCTCGCTGCCGCCGTTCCAAACTGTGAAAAATCACTGAGAAGCCATGATGGAGGAGCAGTGAGGGAAAAATCTGCCTCCTCCTTTTTTTCTCCACACTTTTTGTTCTCCAGCCCAGTTCTGCCTCCTTCTTATATAATACCACTCCCCCCCCCCCCCAGACTTTAATCACTATCCCCTCCCCTCTTAGCTCTACATATTAACCCCTGCGTTGTCTCCCCTTTCCACACTGTCATGCCCGGCCCTGCACTACTTTTTCTTTCTGTCTTCTCCGTTCCGGGCCTCACTGTAAGTCCCCCTCGGGGTAGAGAAAATGGTTGATTTGTTTCTTTTGTTTTGTTTTTTAATATGTTTTTATTGGGATTTTAATTGAAAACATTTATAGGAGTTTACATAAAAGAGAAAAGGAAAGGAAAAAATCACTTTTAACAACGTATAGATGTACAAAAGTGCCCATTGATACCCTAAGCATACAGCAATTAGAGAGCTGCCCTTTGTACGCCAACGTGCAAAACATTAGGAATAATTTACAGGTGTACATTAATGATTGAACAATAATGACCATAATTAAATATAAAGAGAGAAAAAAGAGCAGAAGAGAAATAAGGGAAAAAAGTAAAAAAAAAAAAGAAAAGAAAAGGGCTGACTTGGGCCTATCGACAGAACGTCCTATAATATAGAATAAGAAAAATGGGTGTCGCATGGGAAAGTTTTAGGTTAATAGGGTCGCAAAATCAGATTTTTCCTTAAAAAGTAAGGGAATCATACGTCTTGAAAATGGGGTATCGGTCGTACAACTGCGCTGACAACGCTTCCGTTCTCATAAGCTTTTTTAATTGAGTTATCCATTCTATTATGGAAGGAATATGTTGAAATTTCCAGTGTCTCGGAATTATCGCCCTGGCAGCCACTAGAAAGAAACGGAAAATCCCCTTCTCACGTTTTGAGGCAGATTCTGGGAACAGGATTGTTTTTTTAATATGCTAATCCAAACTCATGTGTTCTGATCGTAATTAGTGCATGGGTAACTGATCGATCTTCCAATCGTATTTTTCTTCCAGACATTAAATTGGCTGGTTTGTGTATGATCAATGGCACATCAAACAAACATTTTTACCGGGGGGTAAATCAATCGACAATGCGATTGTATATAAAATCATTTCTTGCATGGCCAGCATTGCTTTTAGGGCTCAAATCACACTTGTGCAGTGTGTCATGCGACTTTGGACATCAAAGTCGCATGACAAGTTGCACCCCATTCTTTTCAATAGCACCCGTTCAAATTGCTGTGGCTTAAAGAGGTTGTAAACCTCCCTGTGTAAGTTGTACCTATAGGTAAGCCTAGAATAAGGCTTACCTAAAGGTACTGTAAATATCTCCTAAATGTGCGCCGTTTAGGAGAAATTTACTGTATACTGCGCCGATGATGTAATCGGAGCATGAGCTCTGAAGGAACGGCCGCCTGTGCTGTTTCTTCAGGAGCCTGTGCCATAGGTCACACAACTGGAGTCTGCGGCCCTGGAAGGAAGACAGGCAAAGATGGATTATGCCTTTACTTTGCAGGGAAGAAGAAAGGAAGAAAAACCCACCAGGGTTTACTTCCTCTTCAACCACTTGCGGACCGCCCACCATCATTATATGGCGGCTGTTTGAAGTGGAATACTGTTGTTATGGCAGCAGATAGCTGCCATAACCCTGGTATCCTCTTCAACGGCGGACGGTCCTCTTTCAGATCAAGGTGGTCTCCACGGTAGATTCACCGCAAGATCACTTATCGGGGGCGGGAGAGGGCCCCCCCCTCCTGACTCCCCTTCCAACGTGCTCTGGTCGTCTCCACTGTTTACCGGAGCCGTCGGTAGTGGCGGAGAAAATCGGGTTCTTTCCCCTGTGAGGCTTGATGCGGAGTGAGGGAAAGATGGCCCCTGCTCCATAAAATTTGATGACGGAATCAACATCAAACGTCGCTTCCGCCCAGTGGTCTTAAAGGGAATTTTTTTTTTTTTGCAAAAAAAAAAAGTAATTTATTTATTTTTTTTATTGCATTTAAGTGTAAATGTGAGATCTGAGGTCTTTTGACCCCAGATCTCACATTAAAGAGGTCCTGTCATGCTTTTTTCTATTACAAGGGATGTTTACAGTCCTTGCAATAAGAATAAAAGTGACCCAATTTTTTTTTTTAAAGGACAGTGCAAACATTAAAAAACAAAAAGTAAAATTATTTAAAAAAAAAAAAATAATTTTAAAGCTCCCGTCCCGCCGAGCTTGCACGCAGAAGCGAACGCATACATAAGTCGTGCCCACATATGAAAACGGTGTTCAAACTACACATGTGAGGTATCGCTCCTATCATTTGAGTGAGAGCAATAATTCTAGCACTAGACCTCCGATAAAAATTGCTGATCGTCGCCATAAAAAAAAATTATTAATAAAAATGCCATAAAACTATCCCCTATTTTGTAAACGCTATAACTTTTGTGCAAACCTATCACTAATCGCTTATTGCGATTTTTTTTACCAAAAATATGTAGAAGAATACGTATTGGCCTAAACCGGGGGAAAAAAATTGTTTTTTGATATATTTTTGGGGGATATTTATTATAGCAAAAAGTAAAATATAATGCGTTTTGTTTTTTTCAAAATTGTCGCTATTTTTTTGTTTATAGCGCAAAAAATAAAAACCGCAGGGGTGATCAAATACCACCAAAAGAAAGCTCTATTTGTGGGAAAAAAAGGACGTCAATTTTGTTTGGGAGCCACGTCTCACGACTGCGCAATTGTCAGTTAAAGCAACGCAGTGCCAAATCGCAAAAAGTGCTCTGGTCAGGAAGGGGGTAAATTCTTCCGGAGCTGAAGTGGTTAACTAGTTAAAGTCACAGTGATTTTGAAAAGGTGTCTGCACTACTTTGGTGCGACTTTTCATGTGACTTTGAGCCATAGAATGTACAGCCAGATCAAAAATCGCACCAAAAGTCACATCATAGTCGCATTCCAAAGTCGCAATGGAAATTGTGCAACTTTGGAGATGTGCTAATGTAAATGGAGCCTAAATAAACATTTTTTTTTTCATTTCAAATTCTTTACCACTTATATCCTCTGTCCACCATAAGGAGCAGGGCCCTCTAATTCCTACTGTATAAAAGTGTATTGTATTTGTACTGTCTACCCTAAAGTTGTAAAGCGCTACGTAAACTGTTGGCGCTATATAAATACTGTATAATAATAATAATAATAATACCTATTGAACCGCCTATGTTACTTTTTTAAACATGCTCTAAATCTAGCTGGATCTAAGGGGGAAACTACAACTTAATTTTACTCCCTATATTTGTGTTTTACAATAACTATAGGGTGTAAAATAGAATATACTTGAGACTCGTTGCAGTCAGTGTGTTTTTGCTTTCTTTGTGAAGTGGCTAAATAAAGCTTTGAGGAAGAAAAAAAACTCCAGTGAGGACTGAGCATGTGCAGAAGAGGTGTCGCTAAGGAAGAGATGTGTTGCCTAGTTACAGGTCACTATAGTACACATTCAGGACTGTCACGGCTTCTCAGAGCACATCTGATTACTGCAGAGAGCTGGTGAGAGTTGTTTGTAGAGGTAAGTGGAGGGATCTCTGGGAAGTCTCCCTCATGCAGGGGAAAATAGACATGTGCAATTAGTTTCGTACTAATCAAAAATTCGGACGAATTTCCGGAAATTCGTACATTAGTGAGAATCCGAAATACAAATTTTCTATGCATACAAATTTTATATGAAATACGAAATTTCGTGTACGAAGTTCGGATCCAAATTCCGTTACCACAGAATCGGACAAAATAAGAATGTTTGTTAATTACGATTATCCGTTATGATGAAGTTCAAAACCCAGGAAGTCAGCACAGCACAGGGATGGTGGGAGCCCCTCTTAATGGGCACAGCAGGTGTACAGACCTGGGAACTCAGCACAGGGATGGTGGGAGCCCCTCATAATGGGCACAGTGGGTGTACAGACCTGGGAACTCAGCACAGGGATGGTGGGAGCCCCCCATAATGGGCACAGTGGGTGTACAGACCCAGGAACTCAGCACAGGGATGGTGGGAGCCCCTCATAATGGGCACAGCAGGTGTACAGACCTGGGAACTCAGCACATGTATAGTGGGAGACCCTCATAATGGGCACAGCGGGTGTACAGACCTGGGAACTCAGCACAGAGATGGTGGGTAAGGATGAGCTCCGGCGTGTTCGCATGGCGCACGTGCCGAGCCCGCCAGGAAGTCGGCACGGCGCAGCGCTAATCACAGGCAGGGAGACATTTCCCGATCTCTGCAGCCGCACATCGGGAAATGTCTCACTGCTTGTGATTAGCGCTGCGCCGTGCCGACTTCCTGGCGGGCTCGGCACGTGCGCCATGCGAACACGCCGGAGCTCATCCCTAATGGTGGGAGCCCCTCATAATGGGCACAGTGGGTGTACATACCCAGGAACTCAGCACAGGGATGGTGGGAGCCCCTCATAATGGGCACAGCAGGTGTACAGACCTGGGAACTCAGCACAGGGATGGTGGGAGCCCCTCATAATGGGCACAGTGGGTGTACAGACCTGGGAACTCAGCACACGGATGGTGGGAGCCCCTCATAATGGGCACAGTGGGTGTACAGACCCAGGAACTGAGCACAGGGATGGTGGGAGCCCCTCATAATGGGCACAGCAGGTGTACAGACCTGGGAACTCAGCACAGGGATGGTGGGAGCCCCTCATAATGGGCACAGTGGGTGTACAGACCCAGGAACTCAGCACAGGGATGGTGGGAGCCCCTCATAATGGGCACAGTGGGTGTACAGACCTGAGAACTCAGCACAGGGATGGAGGGAGCCCCTCATAATGGGCACAGTGGGTGTACAGACCCAGGAACTCAGCACAGGGATGGTGGGAGCCCCTCATAATGGGCACAGCGGGTGTACAGACCTGGGAACTCAGCACAGAGATGGTGGGAGCCCCTCATAATGGGCACAGCAGGTGTACAGACCTGGGAACTCAGCACAGGGATGGTGGGAGCCCCTCATAATGGGCACAGTGGGTGTACAGACCCAGGAACTCAGCACAGGGATGGTGGGAGCCCCTCATAATGGGCACAGTGGGTGTACAGACCTGGGAACTCAGCACAGGGATGGTGGGAGCCCCTCATAATGGGCACAGTGGGTGTACAGACCCAGGAACTCAGCACAGGGATGGTGGGAGCCCCTCATAATGGGCACAGCGGGTGTACAGACCTGAGAACTCAGCACAGGGATAGTGGGAGACCCTCATAATGGGCACAGCGGGTGTACAGACCTGGGAACTCAGCACAGAGATGGTGGGAGCCCCTCATAATGGGCACAGTGGGTGTACAGACCCAGGAACTCAGCACAGGGATGGTGGGAGCCCCTCATAATGGGCACAGCAGGTGTACAGACCTGGAAACTCAGCACAGGGATGGTGGGAGCCCCTCATAATGGGCACAGCGGGTGTACAGACCTGGGAACTCAGCACAGGGATGGTGGGAGCCCCTCATAATGGGCACATCGCGTGTACAGACCTGGGAACTCTGCTCAGGCATGGTGGAAACCCCTCATAATGGGCACAGTGGGTGTACAGACCCAGGAACTCAGCACAGGGATGGTGGGAGCCCCTCATAATGGGCACAGCGGGTGTACAGACCTGGAAACTCAGCACAGGGATGGTGGGAGCCCCTCATAATGGGCACCGTGGCTGTACAGACCTGGGAACTCAGCACAGGGATGGTGGGAGCTTCACAACACTGCAACCCCTCACAGATACTCTAGTTGGAGCGCAGGAACAAGCCCTGCTGCAAAGTATTGCATCAAAAATTGTAATTACATGCCCCTGTTAAACAGGGGCTGAAAAATTGGGCCTTAGGCACTGGTGCTGTTGCCACAACACTGCAACCCCTCACACATACTCTAGTTGAGTGCAGCAACAAACCCTCCTTGCAAAATATTGCATCAAAAATTGTAATTACACGCTCCTGTTAAACAGGGGCTGAAAAATTGGGCCTTAGCCACTGGTGGCGGCCCCCAGAACCAAAAATATTCTTACAAGCTATCAGCATGATCATTGAGGAGGAAGAGGATAGTCACTCAGCATAACAGGATAGTCACTCAGCATCAGCATAGGCAGTCTTGAAGGGATCTGACATTTAAAAAAAAATTATTCGGTTACTTCAGCATCAGGTGCTTGGTAGCTGGTGGTGATCCAAGACTGATTCATTTTTATGAAGGTCAGTCAATTGACCGAGTCGGTGGACAGGCGCACCCTGTGATCGGTTACAAAACCACCAGCAGCACTGAATGTGCATTCCAAAAGAACGCTGGATGCAGGACAGGCCAGTAGCTCAATTGCATACTGTGCAAGCTCTGGCCAGTGATCCATCCTCAAGACCCAGTAACCCAGAGGATTTTCGGTGGGAAAGGTGCCCAAGTCAGATGTTGCCCCTAGGTATTCCTGCACCATGTAAAACAGACGCTGGCGATGGTTGCTGGAACCGATCATACCTTGGGGCTGCGGACTAAAAAATTGTCTGAACGCATCGGTCAGACAGCCACCTTCTCCACCGCTCCTTCTTTGACTGACCGAAGCCTCAGCAACACGTTGTCCAGGAAAAGGAGTTTGTAACCTCCCAGTCTCTGGGAACGCGTTGCACAGACCTTTCTGCAAGGCCTCCTGAAGATGTTTCATCCTCTGCTCCCTCTGCAATGGCAAGATAAGGTCCGCAACCTTACCCTTGTAACGTGGATCAAGGAGGGTTGCCAGCCAGTATTGATCCCTCTCCTTGATACCACGAATACGAGGATACTTCTGCAGGCTTCGCAGGATCAGGGAGGCCATGCAGCGTAGGTTTGCTGAGGCATTCGGTCCGGAGTCCTCTGGGTCACTAAGGGCGACATGATCCGCAGCCACCTCCTCCCAGCCACGTACAAGTCCATGGGTGTCTTGGGACTGTAAATGATCCCTTAAAGACTGCTGCTGATGCTGAGTGCCAGGATGACACAATCCTCCTCTTCCTCGTCCTCTCCCTGTGTGATCGGCGGGCACGCAGGAACACTGTCTAGATAAAGGGGGCCTTGAGAGCTAAGGAAGTCCTCCTCTTCCTGCCTCTGTTCTACCTCAAGTGCCCTGTCCATTATTCCACGCAGCGTGTGCTCCAACAGGTGGACAAGGAGGACAGTGTCACTGATGCATGCACTGTCACTGCTCACCATCCTCGTGGCCTCCTCAAATGGTGACAGGACAGTGCATGCATCCCTGATCATGGCCCACTGGCATGGGGAAAAAACCAAGCTCCCCTGACCCTGTCCTGGTGCCATTGTCGCACAGGTACTCATTGATGGCCCTCTGCTGCATGTGCCTAATCTGTGCATGGCTGCAGCATGGCCAACTTTGAGTTCCACCTGGTGGGCATGTCACAGATTAAGCGGTTCTTGGGCAGGTTAAATTCCTTTTGGAGGTCAGCCAGCCGAGCACTGGCATTATATGACCTGCGGAAATGCACACAGACTTTCCTGGCCTGCCTCAGGACATCCTGTAAGCCCGGGTACCTGCCCAAGAACTGCTGCACCACCAAGTTAAGGACGTGAGCTAAACAGGGCACATGGGTCAGTTGTCCCTGTTGGAGGGCGGAGAGGAGGTAGGTGCCATTGTCGCAAACCACCATACCTGCCTTAAGCTGGCGTGGCATCAACCACCTCTGAACCTGCCCCTGCAGAGCTGACAGAATCTCTGCCCTAGTGTGGCTCCTGTCCCCCAAGCACACCAGCTCAAGCACCGCATGGCATCTTATGGCCTGCCTGCTTGCGTAGCCCCTTGAACGCCTACGGAGCACTGCTGGTTCCGAAGTCAAATCAGCACAGGAAGAGGCCATGGAGGAAGAAGAAGAGGAGGGGGTGGAGGAGAGAGGTGTGGCAGAATTACCACTTGTAGTATTTTGGAGGCGTGGTGGCAGAACAACCTCCAACACTACTGCACCCTGTCCTGCATCCTTCCCAGCTGCCAGAAGAGTCACCCAGTGCGCGGTGAAAGATAGGTAACGTCCCTGTCCATGCCTGCTGGACCATGAGCCAGCGGTAATATGCACCTTACTGCTGACCGCCCTGTCCAACGAGGCCAAGACATTGCCTTCCACAAGCCGGTAGAGAGTCGGAATCGCCTTCCGTGAGAAAAAGTGGCGTTTGGGAACCTGCCACTGAGGAACTGCACATTCCACAAACTCACGGAAGGGGGTAGAGTCTACCAACTGAAAAGGCAGCAGTTGAAGTGCTAGCAATTTAGCTAAGCTAGCATTAAAACCGCTGGGCATGTGGATGGCTGGGAGCGAACTTCTTTCGGCGGTGCAGCAGCTGGGGCAGGGAAATTTGCCTGGTACAGTCTGACATTGGTGTACCGATAGCAGATTGCCCCCAAGTACTTGGCTGTGACACACCTAATTCTACACCTTCATTCCTCTCAGTGCAGGTCTCAGAGAGGACTGAAGGTATAGTGGGGTTGGAGATCCCAGCTGATGAGGAGCAAGGAGAGGTCCTCTTTGTTCTTTGGTGTAGGTCTTTTACGTACGCTTGCCAACGAACTGCATGGCAGGTCAATATATGTCTGGTTAAGCATGTGGTGCCCAAGCGGGAGATGTTTTGGCCACGAGAGATACGCTTGAGACATATGTTGCAAATAGCAGTGGTGAGATCTAATGCACTTGTCTCAAAAAAGCCCCACACCAAAGAACTTTTGGAATAACACGCAGAGACAGCAGCGCCCTGCACATGCGGAGCTCTGCGGTGTGATGCAGTCGGTGTGTTGCCCTTAAGCTGGCCCCTGGAGTGCATCCTGCCTCATTGGTGATGTGCCTCCTCCTCCTCCTCTCTCCTATCAGGCACCCACGTGGAGTCAGTGACCTCATCATCCCCTCCCTCCTCATCACTGGAGCAAAGCTGGCAGTATGCTGCAGCTGGGGGAACATGACTGCCAGATTGCTGTCCTTCTTGGGCACTCCCTCTCTCTGGGCTCACGTTACTGCCTTCCTCTAGCTGGGTACCATCATCGGAGCCTTCAAAACGCTGGGCATCCTCCTGGAGCATGTACCCAACACTGTGGTCAAACAGTTCGGGGGACTCCTCAGGAGGACATGGTGGGGCTAGGGAAGCCGAGGGAAGAGGCCGCGTTGGCAGCTGCTTTGCCAGACAAAGTACCCTGAGCCTGGGTGAGAGAGGATGAGGAGGATGAGGATGGCTTGGTCATCCACTCTACCAAGTCTTCCGCATGTTGCGGCTCAACACGGCCAGCTGCCTGCCTGTGGTATTAATAGGAGCAGAACAACAGCAATTGTCTCCAGGTAGCTTTAGGTGCACACTGTGCAGAGGACGCACTACACTAACTGTAAATACTGTAGCTGCCTGCCTGTGGTATTAATAGGATCAGAAGAACACCACTAATTTTCTTCAGGTAGCTTTAGGTGCACACTGTGCAGAGGACACAGTGCACTAACTGTAAATACTGTAGCTGCCTTCCTGTGGTATTAATAGGAGCAGAACAACAGCAATTGTCTCCAGGTAGCTTTAGGTGCACACTGTGCAGAGGACGCACTACACTAACTGTAAATACTGTAGCTGCCTGCCTGTGGTATTAATAGGATCAGAAGAACACCACCCATTTTATTCAGGTAGCTTTAGGTGCACACTGTGCAGAGGACACAGTGCACTAACTGTAAATACTGTAGCTGCCTGCCTGTGGTATTAATAGGAGCAGAACAACAGCAATTGTCTCCAGGTAGCTTTAGGTGCACACTGTGCAGAGGACGCACTACACTAACTGTAAATACTGTAGCTGCCTGCCTGTGGTATTAATAGGATCAGAAGAATATCATAAACAAAGAGAGGGGGGGGGGGAATAGGGATACCCCCTCCTCAAATAAATGGGACTTTAGAGGAAAATACTGAGTCTAGTAGGTGAAAATCAAACAAGTTTGATATAAAATTAACAATATTTATTGAGATATAATTAAAAATAGCATTGTCAAAAACATATACAGACATATGACCATCCAGTAGTAAACTTCAAGATTCATACGTGACTAAAGCCAACATGTTTCGCAAAAGGATTTTCGCTTCATCAGGGCTAGACACGATGTCATTGATTCATTTAAACTGTGTAAACAATGAACAGTCTCAAATTATATAATGGTCATACATAAAATCAAATCATAACAATAGAAAAACATTAATTACATAGAGTTATTGCTCACCTACTATTAAAATTTTGAAAAGAGTAAGGCTATTACCACCATTCACCGGACATCAACCGCTGAACCAACCGGCACGGATTGTCCCTGGGTGCCAGATCCCAGACGGACAATACCAGTAGGAGGACTGGACCACACACTTAGGGCAATATAGACTGGTAACCCGTACTGAAACAAAGACGGGAAACCCATAAGTTCCTCTGATTCAGAATAGATCATACATAGTACTAACGATGACCATTGATGGTCAAACAAATCAAATATATTGTATGTTAATAGAGTTTTTATACGACGCCCAAATAGGTACATTATACATACATACATAGCTTTAGGTGCACACTGTGCAGAGGACACAGTGCACTAACTGTAAATACTGTAGCTGCCTGCCTGTGGTATTAATAGGAGCAGAACAACAGCAATTGTCTCCAGGTAGCTTTAGGTGCACACTGTGCAGAGGACGCACTACACTAACTGTAAATACTACAGCTGCCTGTGGTACTGTACTAATAGGATCAGAAGTACACCACTAATTTTCTTCAGGGAGCTTTGGGTGCACACCGTGCAGAGGACGCACTACACTAACTTGTAAATACTATAACTACCTGCGGTACTGTACTGATAGAATCAGAAGAACACTAATGTTCTTCAGGTAGCTGTAAACACAGAGATTCCGGTTCTCTGAGGGGACAAGTGACAGATCGTCTGTTTATACAGAGTATGAACAGTGACCTGTCATCTCCCCTAGTCAGTCCCCTTCCCCCTTCAGTTAGAACACACACTACTAGGGAACACAATTAACCCCTTGATCGCCCCTAGTGTTAACCCCTTCACTGCCAGTGACATTTTTACAGTAATCAATGCATTTTTATAGCACTGATCGCTGTATTAATGCCAATGGTCCCAAAAATGTGTCAAAATTATCTGATGTGTCCACCATAATGTCGCAGTCACGATAAAAATCAGATCGCTGCCATTACTAGTAAAAAAAAATAAATAAATAAAAATGCTATAAATTTATCCCCTATTTTGTAGACGCTATAACTTTTGTGCAAACCAATCAATAAATGCTTATTGCGATTTTTATCACCAAAAATATGAAGAAGAATACATATCGGCCTAAACTGAGAAAAAAATTAGCTTTTTTAAAAAAAAAAATTGGGATATTTATTATAGCAAAAAGTACAGAATATTGTGTTTTTTTTTCAAAATTGCCTAAAGCCTCATACACGCGGTTCGATTGTTGGCAGGGAATTGTCTGTTGACAGACTGTTGTCCTAAAATCGTACCGTTAGTACGTTCCTTTTGACAACTGGTGTCCAACTTTCTTCCAACAAATGTTGGATGGCAGTAAATTTTCGGCAGACAACGGTTTGAGGTCTGATTTTCGTATGGTCAGTACAAAAGTCGAAAGTACAAATGCGCATGCTCGGAATCAATGCTCACCAAACACGACATTAGCAGAAGGGGCCCAAAGGGTGGGGCCCAGAGCTGAAATTCCTCGTAGTACATCACTGCGTTTGTGTTTGTTGCACAACAATTGTGTACCGTAATGCCGTGTACACACGACCGGACTTTTCGACAGCAAAGGTCCGACAGAACGAATCCGTCGGACAATTCGATCATATGTGGGCTTCATCGGACCTTTGCTGTCGATTAATCAGACGGACTCAGACTAGAAATAGAACATGTTTCAAATCTTTCCGACGGACTTGAGTCCGGCCGAAAAATCCGTTCGTCTGTATGCTAGTCCGACGGACGAACAACGATGCAAGGGCAGCTATTGGCTACTGGCTATGAACTTCCTTATTCTAGTCCGGTCGTACGTCATCACGTACGAATCCGTCGGACTTTGGTGTGATCATGTGTAGGCAAGTCCGTTGCGTCGGAACTCCATTGGAACTCCGTCTAAAGTCCGTCAAAAAGTCCTTCGGAGTTCAGTCCGTCGAAAGTCTGCTCGTGTGCACACGGCATTAGTATGCAAGACAAAATCCTGGCACACGCCTTTTTGACAAAAATCAGACGCTCGGTTGGCCAACAATCGTACCGTGTGTACGAGGCTTAAGAGTTGAAATTTGTATGCAATCGGGCAGGCCCTTGCACTATATGGTTTTGGTAAATCTGAAGACAAAAATCTGCAGAAAATCTAATAGTGTGTATGGGGTCTTACTATCTGATCGTTCAATACAATGCTACAATAAACTTTAGATTTACCAAAACATTGTAATATGATCACCTACCTATTCTATTTAACCACTTGACCTCCGGAAAATTTACCCCTCTTCCTGACCAGGCCATTTTTTGCGATACGGTACTGCGTTACTTTAACTGACAAGTGCCACGCTGTACCATAATAAAATTGATGTCCTTTTTTCCCCCACAAATAAAGCTTTCTTTTGGTGGTATTTGATCACCTCTGCAGGTTTTTGTTTTTTTTTGTTTTTTTTGCTATTGACAAAAAGAGACAAACAATTTTGAAAAAAAAAAAAAAACAAGATTTTTTACTTTGCTATAAAACATAGCCAATAAAAAAAATGGAAAAAAAACTCATTTCTTCATCAGTTTAGGCCAATATGTATTCTGCTACATTTTTTTTTTTGGTAAAATAAATTCCAATAAGTGTATATTGATTGGTTTGCGTATAGTTGTAGTGTCTACAAACGATGGGATATTTTTATTTATTTCTATATTTTACTAGTAATGGTGGCGATCAGCGACTTATAGCGGGACTGCAATATTACGATGGACAATCGGGATACTAACTGACACTTTTGACACTTTTTGGGCACCAGTGATCAGTGCTAAAAAAAATATGCAATGTCACTGTACTAATGACACTGGCAGGGAAGAGGTTAACATCTGGGGCGAACAAAGGGTTAAATGTGTGCCTGACAAGTGCTTTACTACTGTGGGGGAGGTGCTTGTACTAGGAGAAGGCATGGATCGGTGCTCCTGCTTAGCAGAGACACAGGATCCATGTCTTCTGTGTTGACAGAACAGCGGTCTGCCTTGTTTACATAGGCAGACAGCCGTTCTGCCTGTTTACAGAAGCATCGACGGGTGCCAGCAGACATCAAGCCTACCGTACCCACCAACTAGCTCCCGCTGTGTCTAATCACAGTGGGAGCGGGCCAGCAGTGGCGTGCGCCCCAGACCTGGAAGTACAGGATCACATACTAGGAACATGATCCTGCACAGGAGAGCTGCCGTATATATACAGAATACTGTTGGCAAGTGGGTAATCAGTCCTGTATCCAATCAGGCAGGCCCCTGCACTACATAGTTGACTGTAGATCTAAAGGAGATTGTACAATCAGGTTGTAACGTGTGTGGTGAGCGTTATGCCGTGTACACACGATCACACATTCCAACAACAAAATCAATGTTTTTTTTCCGACGGATGTTGGCTCAAACTTGTCTTGCATACACACGGTCACACAAATGTTGTCGGAAATTCCGAACGTCAAGAACGCGGTGACGTACAACACGTATGACGAGCCGAGAAAAATGCAGTTCAATAGCCAGTGTGACTCTTCTGCTTGATTTCGAGCATGTGCGTCAGAATTGTGTACACACGATCGGAATTTACGACAACGGATTGTGTTGTCGGAAAATTTGAGATCCAGATCTCAAATTTTGTTTGTCGGAAATTCCGACGGAAAATGTCCGATGGAGCCTACACACGGTCGGAATTTCTGACAACAAGCTCCCATCGAACATTTTCCGTCGGAAAATCTGACCGTGTGTACGAGGCATTAGACTGAGCACACAAGTAATGGCTTTCTCCCTAGAATAGTGGATGATAGTTGCTTTTCTTCATCATACTTGTGTTATCTGCAGTCACATGGCAGAGCAGACAAAGCATATACCTGCAAATATCTTTATTTTTCAAATGTGGCTTTTGGACACCAAAATGACTTTTAACCATTTAAATAGATCATATCATCTGTGACATGATTTGACCTCAGAACAGGCACTGTAGAGGGGTCAGGTTTATTGAGAATCTGCTATGACAAGAAGCAAAGGATTCAAGAACTCATAAGAACATTTCATTCATCTTTACTCACCGCAGCGCATGCGATTCCTGTGTAGTGCGTCTTGTAATGTAATGCAGCATGCTGTACTCTCTTTCAGCACACATCCCCGCAGAAATGACCCAATAGGCAACAGGGCAAATTGTGTTATCATGCATTGGAACTGCACTGGGGCAAGGCTGTCCAACACAGACCCAAGGCGCGTGGTGTAAACATACCGGAGGCATTGAGGAGTTACATGTTTTACTGCAGTGCATCTAACTAGTCTTTCTGGAACGCATGTATCTAGTTCCTACTGAATTGCACATATGTAGTCCTTTCTGCAGCACATGCACCTAGTCCTTACTGCAACGCATGTATGTAGTCCTTACTGCATTGCACATATCTAGTCCTCAATGCAAGGCTTACTGCAAAGCATGTATGTAGTCCCCACTGCAATGTATGTACCTAGTCCTTACTTCAATGCTTATTGCAACGCATGTATGTAGTCCCTACTGCATTGCACATATCTAGTCCTCAAAGGAGGTTCAACCAGTTATATGTAACTATGTAGTCATTACTTCAATGCTTATTGCAAAGCATGTATCTAGTCCTTATTACAACGCATGTATCTAGTCCTTATTGCAACGCATGTATTTAGTATCTACTGCAATTTATGTATCTAGTCCAGGGGTCTCAAACTGGCGGTCCTCCAGCTGTTGCGAAACGACAAGTCCCATCATACCTCTGCCTGTGGGAGTCATGCTTGTAACTGTCAGCCTTGC
This sequence comes from Aquarana catesbeiana, assembly GCF_042186555.1. Lineage (NCBI taxonomy): Eukaryota > Metazoa > Chordata > Amphibia > Anura > Ranidae > Aquarana > Aquarana catesbeiana. The sequence continues at coordinate 433,842,582 of NC_133327.1, read as the reverse complement.
AATGCCTCATGGGACTTGTAGTTTGGCAATAGCTGAAGGGCCGCCAGTTTGAGACCCCTGATAGTCCTTACTGTAACTCATGTATCTAGTCTTTATTGCAATGCATGTATCTAGTCCTTAGTGCAATGCATGTATCTAGTCCTTACTGTAATGCATGTATCTAGTCCTTACTGTAATGCATGTATCTAGTCCTTAGTGCAATGCATGTATCTAGTCCTTACTGTAATGCATGTATCTAGTCCTTACTGTAATGCATGTATCTAGTCCTTAGTAACGCATGTATCTAGTCTTTATTGCAATGCATGTATCTAGTCCTTAGTGCAATGCATGTATCTAGTCCTTACTGTAATACATGTATCTAGTCCTTAGTAACGCATGTATCTAGTCTTTACTGTAATGCATGTACCTATTCCTTACTGCAACGCATGTGCCATGTTAAAGTGAATGCAAATATTTTTTTTTTTCTGTTTCAGTTTTGAATTTAATGGAAAAGGGTCAGTCTTATTTTTTATTTTTGTGTCCATACCCATTGGGGAGATTCAGACCTCTACTTGTCCTGGTGACAGGAGAAAATGATGGGAAATGCTAATTTTTTGTGTTGTCACCAGAGCAAGAAGTGAGGGAAAATGTAATTGAGACACCTCTTTTAAAGATGGTTATTCTGTTCACTTTGGGGTTAATGCACAAAAGCACTGAGTACACCATGAAAAATAAGCCTTTCTCTGCACCCGGGACTGAGGGGACCACCGTCTGTACACTTGCGATACAAGGATTAATGTGTGCCCCTGGATGCAGACAGTTCAGGACCACTCACCTGTCCCTGTACACATATCCTGTGGTAACCAGTGTACTGCTACAGCCTGTCAATGATTTGAATCTCTTTATTGGATCTTTTCTTACTAAGATGTATTTATTTACTATGATCCTAGGCTCCATCTAGTGGCCAAAATGCAGTATTTTTCCAATTTATGAATAAATGAACCTTTACTACTGCCCATAATATTTGAAAAGCAGTCCACCAGATTTTGCCCTATTCATACAACAGCTGGTTAGTTTTCATAGAAGGACTGCCCGTTCAGTTTCGCTGGACAAATACCTATGCACATTTTTTATATAAATAAACCCTTTAAAGTTGACACATTATAGACACAATATTGTATTGTTGTCACAATAGTAAAAATGTACATATAAGGCAGAACTTTTTTTTAACTATTTTTTTATTTTTTTATTTGAGGAAGTTGTTGCCTTATGAGTTGATGTGAAATCTCCATTAATAGCTGTAAAATATTGTAATTATAAATATAATTAATTTAGCTTGTATCTATGTAGGGCGGAACATATTATCTTCACAGAAATCTCTGGTAGACCAAACAAGTCGGTGCCTAGGCTTGTGTATACAAACAATGGGATCCAAACCTCATTGTTTTACACATACTCACTTCAAAGGATCCCATGCTGGGATATGCAATGGAGGGAGGCCAACCCATAATCAATACTTAACTTCCCGGGAAAATTCAAGTTAATCTCCTGCTCAGAATAGTCACAAGGATTTGCAATAAAGGGGGCTGACTTATGCAAAGTATAGGGATTGGAGATGTAGCCAGTCCTTAACCAGGAATAGGGAAGCTCACCAATCTAGCCACGCTATGCCAACCAATGAGGCATCAGCCTGTAATGTTATACACAGACTAGATGAGAGGGAAACACACACTTTTATGGGAGAGCAGCCACCAGAATGGAAACTGACATTCCCCATGCTTCTCAGTGCATGGGGAATGCCAGCACCGCGATGTATATCCGAGCTCCTGACTGCGAGCCGCATGGCGGCAGACAGGTTGTTTTACCTGCTGACAGCCTGGCTGGAAGCCATGCGTGTGGAGGGGCGGGACTTATGTGTTCCAAGCTGACCCACAAGAAGTACCTGGTGGGGTCATTTCTGGGGCATGTGACGTCATCAGCAAGTGCCGGAGAAGCTAGTTTCAGTCTCTAATCGGTACGAACAGGGACTCTGGGAGGCTGGTGTTTAAAACAGTAAAACCCAGCAGAGGCTGCGGACCACTACAGGGGCAGGATAGACTCCTCTGCGATACCTGCACAGGCAGCGGAAGCAGGCCCTAACACCGGCACCTCACAGGTAAGCCTGAAGTGTTTTTACTTGCTTGCACATCCTGTGAGTGTTCTCCCCATTGTAACCAGTAGGGACTAGGTGAAGGGGGCACATTTCTTTTCCTCCTGCACTGGGTGTTATGGAGTGTATGTGGCATAAATTACATCAGGGCCATTTGTTTTCTTGAAGGCCAAGACTCAGGACAAGGCCCAAGCGCAGCCACCAAAAAGGAAATTTACGGTTTGCAGAAACAAATTGAGCTCCTCATGGAGCAAAGCAGTTTGCCGCACCTGTATAGACAGCCTAGTTAAGGATGACCTGGTAGTCTCCTGTCAGAAAATGCTGACTTCTGTTAGAGATGAGCTTACATCTACATTCAGCTCATTTAAAACTCTAATTGCTAAAATCCAAGACTCCTCAGAGGGTCCATCTCCAGTCAGGACTCCAGCCAGTCCTAGCGCTTCACAGCAGAGTGCGGAGAGTGAAGACTCTGAGGCTGAAGCCAGATCTACCTGTTCTTCTCTGGAAGAATCAGGGTCAGATACAGGGCCCAGGGATAGAGAATCCGTAAAGGGCTTGAGGTATAAGTTATCATTGGAAGATGTAGATGACTTATTAAAGGCTATCTATACGACACTTGATATAGAAGAGGAGAAGGTACAATTGTTTAAACATGACTTTATGTACAAAGGTTTGCATAAGAAAAAGGCTAGAGTTTTTCCCGTACATAGTTCCCTTCTTGATACTATGAAACTGGAGTGGGAAAATCCAAAAGGAAAACCCTTCTTCTTTATCGTACATCACGGGACACAGAGCAGCCATAATAACTAACTGGGTTATACACTAGGGATGAGCTTCGTGTTCGAGTCAAACCCATGTTCGACTCGAACATCGGCTGTTCGATCGTTCGCCGAATTGCGAATGATATGGGCAGTTCGCGCCAAATTCGTGTGGCGCGTCACGGCCCATAATTCACTGCGGCATTGCAGTGCATTTCTTGCTGATGATTGGCCAAGCATGCACTATGACCCGCATGCTTGGCCAATCACAGCGCCGCCTTAACAGAGAGCCATAATTGGCCAAAGCCAAGGAGGCTTTGGCCAATTATGGCTCAGGGGATTTAGTACACGCCCCACACTATATAAGGCCGCCTGCACGGCGGCCCTGTGCAGTGTGTTCCGGTGTGCTTAGAGAGAGAGAGAGACAGTGTCATTTCATTTGAGTTAGCTAGATTAGGCAGGACAGTCAGTCAGTTAGCTGCACTTAAAGTGTATTGTGTATATATATGCATCCCAGGTGTTGCATATATATATATATATATATATATATATATATACACTGTATTCAGTTTAGCTAGATCCGTTCCTGTTATCTTCTAGACTATTTACATTTAGTGCAGTGCGTCCTGCTCACAGTGTTCAGCTAGATCCGTTCCTGTTATATTCCTACTGACAGGCAGGCTTGTCTTGTTACAGTATTTTGAAGAAAATTACTGGTGTTCTTTTGATCCTATTAGTACCACAGTCAGGCAGCTAGACTATTTACATTTAGTGCAGTGCGTCCTGCTCACAGTGTTCAGCTAGATCCGTTCCTGTTATCTTCTTACTGACAGGCAGGCTTGTCTTGTTACAGTATTTTAAAGAAAATTACTGGTGTTCTTTTGATCCTATTAGTACCACAGTCAGGCAGCTAGACTATTTACAGTTAGTGCAGTGCGTCCTGCCCACAGTGTTCTGCTAAATCTACAAGTAAGTGGGGTGCGTCCTGCTCACAGTGTTCAGCTAAACCTACAAGTTAGTGGGGTGCGTCCACCTCACAGTGTTCAGCTAAACCTACAAGCTAGTGGGGTGCGTCCTGCTCACAGTGTTCAGCTAGATCCGTTTCTGTTATCTTCTTACTAACAGGCAGGCTTGTCTTGTTACAGTAAATACAGCTACCTGAAGAAAATTGCTGGTGTTCTTTTGATCCTATTAGTACCACAGTCAGGCAGCTAGACTATTTACAGTTAGTGCAGTGCGTCCTGCTCACAGTGTTCTGCTAAACCTACAAGTTAGTGGGGTGCGTCCTGCTCACAGTGTTCAGCTAAACCTACAAGTTAGTGGGGTGTGTCCACCTCACAGTGTTCAGCTAAACCTACAAGCTAGTGGGGTGCGTCCTGCTCACAGTGTTCAGCTAGATCAGTTTCTGTTATCTTCTTACTGACAGGCAGGCTTGTCTTGTTACAGTAAATACAGCTACCTGAAGAAAATTGCTGGTGTTCTTTTGATCCTATTAGTACCACAGTCAGGCAGCTAGACTATTTACAGTTAGTGCAGTGCGTCCTGCTCACAGTGTTCTGCTAAACCTACAAGTTAGTGGGGTGCGTCCTGCTCACAGTGTTCAGCTAAACCTACAAGTTAGTGGGGTGCGTCCACCTCACAGTGTTCAGCTAAACCTACAAGCTAGTGGGGTGCGTCCTGCTCACAGTGTTCAGCTAGATCCGTTCCTGTTATCTTCTTACTGACAGGCAGGCTTGTCTTGTTACAGTAAATACAGCTACCTGAAGAAAATTGCTGGTGTTCTTTTGATCCTATTAGTACCACAGTCAGGCAGCTAGACTATTTACAGTTAGTGCAGTGCGTCCTGCTCACAGTGTTCAGCTAAACCTACAAGTTAGTGGGGTGCGTCCACCTCACAGTGTTCAGCTAAACCTACAAGCTAGTGGGGTGCGTCCTGCTCACAGTGTTCAGCTAGATCCGTTCCTGTTATCTTCTTACTGACAGGCAGGCTTGTCTTGTTACAGTATTTTAAAGAAAATTGCTGGTGTTCTTTTGATCCTATTAGTACCACAGTCAGGCAGCTAGACTATTTACAGTTAGTGCAGTGCGTCCTGCTCACAGTGTTCTGCTAAACCTACAAGTTAGTGGGGTGCGCCCTGCTCACAGTGTTCAGCTAAACCTACAAGTTAGTGGGGTGCGTCCACCTCACAGTGTTCAGCTAAAGCTACCTGTAGAAGGTTGGTGGTGTTCTCATACTACAGGCAGGCAGTTGATTTTGCTAGCTGCAGTATCAGTACATATATATATATATATATATATATATATATATATATATATCCCAGCTTAGTGCAGCTACAGGCCATTAGTATGTCTGGAAGGCCAAGAAGGAGAGGCAGACAGTCACAAGCCAATAAGAGAGGGCAAGCAGGCTCTGTGTCTAGTGCTGGTCGTGGAGACGGTGCATCCTCATCAGCACGTGGCCATGGGACACGCTTGGCCTTTTTTTCGGCAGCTGGCCATGTTGAGCCGCAACATGCGGAAGACTTGGTCGAGTGGATGACCAAGCCGTCCTCATCCTCCTCATCCTCTCTCACCCATGCCCAGGGTACTTTGTCTGGCAAAGCAGTGGCCTCTTCCCTTGGCTCAATGTCATCAGTGACTCCTTCCCTAGCCCCACCATGTCCTCCTGAGGAGTCCCTCGAACTGTTTGACCACAGTGTTGGGTACATGCTCCAGGAGGATGCCCAGCGTTTGGAAGGCTCTGATGATGATACTGAGCTCGATGAAGGCAGTAACACGAGCACGGACAGAGGGGGTGCCCAAGAAGGACAGCAATCTGGCAGTCATGCTCCCCCTGCTGCAGCATACTGCCAGGTTTGCTCCAGTGATGAGGAGGGAGGGGATGATGAGGTCACTGACTCAACGTGGGTGCCTGATAGGAGAGAGGAGGAGGAGGAGGAAGAGGAGGAGGAGGCGGCACATCACCAATGAGGCAGGATGCCCTCCAGGGGCCAGCCTAAGGGCAGCACATTGACTGCATCACACCCCAAAGCTCCACATGTGCAGGGCGCTGCAGTCTCTGCGCGTTATTCAAAAAGTTCTTTGGTGTGGGCCTTTTTTGAGACGAGTGCATCAGATCGCACCGCTGCTATTTGCAACATATGTCTCAAGCGTATCTCGCGTGGCCAAAACATCTCCCGCTTGGGTACCACATGCTTGACCAGACATATGTTGACCTGCCATGCAGTTCGTTGGCAAGCGTATCTAAAAGACCCACACCAAAGAACAAAGAGGACCTCTGCTTGCTCCTCATCAGCTGAGATTTCCAACCCCACTAGACCTTCAGTCCTCTCTGAGACCTGCACTGAGAGGAATGAAGGTGTAGAATTAGGTGTGTCACAGCCACGTACTTGTGGGCAATCTGATTTTGGTACACCGACGTCAGATTGTACCAGGCAAATTTCCCTGCCCCAGCTGCTGCACCGCCGAAAGAAGTTTGCTCCCAGCCATCCACATGCCCAACGGTTGAATGCTAGCTTGGCAAAATTGCTAGCACTTCAACTGCTGCCTTTTCAGTTGGTAGACTCTGCCCCCTTCCGTGAGTTTGTGGAATGTGCGGTTCCTCAGTGGCAGGTACCCAAACGCCACTTTTTCTCACGGAAGGCAATTCCGGCTCTCTACCAGCATGTGGAAGGCAATGTCCATGCCTCGCTGGACAGGGCGGTCAGCGGTAAGGTGCATATTACCGCTGACTCATGGTCCAGCAGGCATGGACAGGGACGTTACCTAAGTTTCACGGCGCATTGGGTGACTCTGCTGGCAGCTGGGAAGGATGCAGGACAAGGTGCAGTAGTGTTGGAGGTTGTTCCGCCACCACGCCTCCAAAATGCTAATGATTGTGACACACCTCTCTCCTCCACCCCCTCCTCTTCTTCTTCCTCCATGGCCTCTTCCTCGGAACCAGCGGTGCTCCGTAGTCGTTCAAGGGGCTACGCAAGTACGCAGGCCAAAAGATGCCATGCGGTGCTTGAGCTGGTGTGCTTGGGGGACAGGAGCCACACTGGGGCAGAGGTTCTGTCAGCTCTGCAGGGGCAGGTTCAGAGGTGGTTGACGCCACGCCAACTTAAGGCAGGAATGGTGGTTTGCGACAATGGCACCAACCTCCTCTCTGCCCTCCGACAGGGACAAATGACCCATGTGCCCTGTTTGGAAAAAAGTTGAATAAATCAGCGCATATATGCAAAAAACTACAAAGCAGCTGTACACCAGGGTCAACACAATCAAATCCCTTAATCAAAATATATAAAATAAGGTGCAGCGCTCAAATAATAATAAACTAAAAAGAAAAAATGCAAAAATAACAATGAAACAAATAGTCCCTCACAGGGACATAATGAACAGTCCTGTGGTAATTAAAGCACTATAATTGTCCAAAAACGATTTAGTGAGTGTCCTTCACACGTGACAACATGCCAAAATATAGTGACTGATGGATGTGCCCAACACCGGTGAACAGAATGGCACAAATCATTCTGGACACCTTACTATAGTAGCTGTTGTACTATAGTAAGGTGTCCAACCATTTTAGGATTTGTTCCTTTGCCGGTGGTGAAGGATCACAAACGGAGCAAGAACTCTTTGGGTAAACTTTGGGCGTATGCCTGGATATTGTCTGTTTGGGAATGTTGTCTTGAAAATTGTCTTGATGATGAGAATCTGCTGACCAATGAAGAGAAAACCACTCAGGACCCAATGAGAGAACATAGCCGAATCAACATTTCCTGGCGGGAGCCTCATAGAGATGCCATGTGAGAGCCACCCTCACCTACAGCTCAGCCTAGAGCCATCTTGACTCACAGCCCCAGGGTTTTCCTGACGGATAAGGATTTCGTGCTGACTGACCCTTTCTGGGAACGCATTATTAACCTGTTTATCAAGTGAGAGGCCATTCTGTTCACCGGTGTTGGGCACATCCATCAGTCACTATATTTTGGCATGTTGTCACGTGTGAAGGACACTCACTAAATCGTTTTTGGACAATTATAGTGCTTTAATTACCACAGGACTGTTCATTATGTCCCTGTGAGGGACTATTTGTTTCATTGTTATTTTTGCATTTTTTCTTTTTAGTTTATTATTATTTGAGCGCTGCACCTTATTTTATACATGTGCCCTGTTTGGCTCACGTCCTTAACTTGGTGGTGCAGCGGTTCTTGGGCAGGTACCCGGGCTTACAGGATGTCCTGAGGCAGGCCAGGAAAGTCTGTGTGCATTTCCGCCGGTCATATAATGCCAGTGCTCGGCTGACGGACCTCCAAAAGGAGTTTAACCTGCCCAAGAACCGCCTAATCTGTGACATGCCCACCAGGTGGAACTCAACGTTGGCCATGCTGCAGCGGCTGCACACGCAGCAGAGGGCCATCAATGAGTACCTGTGCGACTATGGCACCAGGACAGGGTCAGGGGAGCTTGGTTTTTTTTCCCCACGCCAGTGGGCCATGATCAGGGATGCATGCACTGTCCTGTCACCATTTGAGGAGGCCACGAGGATGGTGAGCAGTGACAGTGCATGCATCAGTGACACTGTCCCCCTTGTCCACCTGTTGGAGCACACGCTGCGTGGAATAATGGACAGGGCACTTGAGGCAGAACAGAGGCAGGAAGAGGAGGACTTCCTTAGCTCTCAAGGCCCCCTTTATCCAGACAGTGTTCCTGCGTGCCCGCCGATCACACAGGAAGAGGACGAGGAGGAAGAGGAGGAGGAGGAGGAGGAAGATTGTGTCAGTATGGAGGTGGAGCCTGGCACTCAGCATCAGCAGCAGTCTTTAAGGGATCAGTCCCAAGAAACACATGGACTTGTACGTGGCTGGGAGGAGGTGGCTGCGGACCATGTCGTCCTTAGTGACCCAGAGGACTCCGGACCGAATGCCTCAGCAAACCTACGCTGCATGGCCTCCCTGATCCTGCAAAGCCTGCGTAAGGATCCTCGTATTCGTGGTATCAAGGAGAAGGACCAATACTGGCTGGCAACCCTCCTTGATCCACGTTACAAGGGTAAGGTTGCGGACCTTATCTTGCCATCGCAGAGGGAGCAGAGGATGAAACATCTTCGGGAGGCCTTGCAGAAAGGTCTGTGCAACGCGTTCCCAGAGACTGGGAGGTTACAAACTCCTGTTTCTGGACAACGTGTTGCTGAGGCTTCGGTCAGTCAAAGAAGGAGCGGTGGAGAAGGTGGCCGTCTGACCGATGCGTTCAGACAATTTTTTGGTCCGCAGCCCCAAGGTATGATCGGTTCCAGCAACCATCGCCAGCGTCTGTTTTACATGGTGCAGGAATACCTAGGGGCAAGATCAGACTTGGACACCTTTCCCACCGAAAATCCTCTGGGTTACTGGGTCTTGAGGATGGATCACTGGCCAGAGCTTGCACAGTATGCAATTGAGCTACTGGCCTGTCCTGCATCCAGCGTTCTTTCGGAACGCACATTCAGTGCTGCTGGAGGCGTGGTAACCGATCACAGGGTGCGTCTGTCCACTGACTCGGTCGATCGACTGACCTTCATAAAAATGAATGAGTCTTGGATCACCACCAGCTACCAAGCACCTGATGCTGATGTAACCGAATAATTTTTTTTGAAATCTCAGATCCCTTCAAAGACTGCCTATGCTGATGCTGAGTGACTATCCCTGAGTAATTATCCTCTTCCTCCTCAATCATCACGCTGATAGCTTGTAAGAACATTTTCGGTTCTGGGTGCCACCACCAGTGCCTAAGGCACAATTTTTCAGCCCCTGTTTAACAGGGGCGTGTAATTACGATTTTTGATGTAATACTTTGCAGCAGGGCTCGTTCCTGCATTCCAACTAGAGTGTCTGTGAGGGGTTGCAGTGTTGTGGCACCAGCACCAGTGCCTAAGGCCCAATTTTTCAGCCCTTGTTTAACAGGGGCGTGTAATTACAATTTTTGATGCAATACTTTGCAGCAGGGCTCGTTCCTGCATTCCAACTAGAGTGTCTGTGAGGGGTTGCAGTGTTGTGGCACCAGCACCAGTGCCTAAGGCCTAATTTTTCAGCTCCTGTTCAACAGGGGCATGTAATTACAATTCTTGATCTAATATTTCACAGCAAAGCCCTGTGAGGGCTTACAGTGTTGTGGCCACAGCAACACCTAAGGCCCAAATTTCTGCTGAGTATATAGGGCAGGACCCTACTTTCAAACAACTAACTTACAAACGACTCCTACTTGCAAACGGAAGGAGACAACAGGAAGTGAAATCTACCCCTAGGAAGGGAAATTCTCTCCTGTAAGAGTTAATATGGGAAAAACATTTCTCCTTTCCACTGATGCTTTCCAATCCATTGGGACAAAAAGTGAGGTGAAATCTTCTGAAGAGGAGGAAAGACAGCAAAACAAATGTCACAGGGGTGATAACCCTTCCCTATGTTTTCCAAAAAGCTTAAAAAAGATTTTTTGGCTGGAGCTAAACACGTTAAAAATGTACCCGTTCAAAATTACAAAGAGATTCTACTTAACAACAAACCTACAGCCTGTATACTGCTGTTCAGAGTATATAGGGCCTGGTGGCCCCACACCTTTCCTTATTTTAATTTGGGTGCGGGGTTCCCCTTAATATCCATACAAGACCCAAAGGGCCTGGTAATGGACTGGGGGGTACCCATGCCGTTTGTCTCACTGATTTTCATCCATATTGCCAGGACCCGACATTACATTAAACCCGCAAGCAGTTTTAAATGAGATTTTTTCCTTTAAAAATGACATTTGGTGCAGGGACTGTTCTAAACACGGGAAACACGCGTCACTTTACAGGCATACTATAGACACCCCTCAGGTACGATATTTAAAGGAATATTTCACTTTTTTTTTTTTTACTTTAAGCATCATTAAAATCACTGCTCCCGAAAAAACGGCCGTTTTTAAAAGTTTTTTTTGCATTGATACCTGTCCCCTGGGGTAGGACCCGGGTCCCCAAACCCTTTTTAGGACAATACCATGCAAATTAGCCTTTAAAATGAGCACTTTTGATTTTGAACGTTCGAGTCCCATAGACGTCAATGGGGTTCTAACGTTCGTGCGAACTTTCGGTCCGTTCGCAGGTTCTGGTGCGAACCGAACCGGGGGGTGTTCGGCTCATCCCTATTATACACTATTGGTGAATGGACACTGGTAACTCAATCAAACAAGAAGTCCTCCCCTATATAAGCCCTCCTACACAGGAAGTACCTCAGTTTTTTAGCCAGTGTCTGTTAGGTGGATGGTCACTGATGTGACATGTGCTCCTTGGAGCATACTCGGAGGTCTGGACGATTCTATTTGGAATCATGGACTTCAGTCGGATCCATTCAAAAAATCAGCCAAAATGGATGGTACCTGAGCCTCATTGGAAGGAGAGAAGATTCTTTGAGGTTTTGCCTGTAATGCAGCCGTATGGCGCTGGACCCTGCGTAATGGAAACTTGTGCAGTGTTTGTTCTGACCAAGGTGCTTTCCTGCAGGGTGCTATACAGGTCCAGGGGAGTGGACCGCAGATTAAGGGGGGCCCAGTCTCTAAAGGTCTTTTATGGATGTGAAGGGTATGCATGGATGTGAAGGGTACGCATTGGAAATCATGGGGTGCAACTTCTCAGGCGACCTTGCAGTCCCAAGTCGCAGGACAGGTCGCATAGGTGTGGAAGTGGCCTTAGACTGTTGAAGCAGCATAGAGGCTGCATTGGATGCCCGTGTACTTGGCTAATCCTGACTATAACTAGTATGGGCCCAGGTGCAGTTGAGCATGTGAAGCTTAGTATACATGCTTGCTTACTTGCATAGAACACAAGCCTGCATAGGCACATGTTCGCAGAGGGCCCCGCCCCGTGGCCCCCGCACTGACAAGCGGGCGGCGCTTAGCATACAGCCCCCCAAGGCTGGCCATGACGGTGCGACTGCATGGACGCATGTTGTGTAAACGCAGGTTTTTAGAAGCATACGTGTGTATGCATGTTGCATAAATATACGTGTTTGCGTGGATGCATGTTTGCATAAACACATGGTGCATAGATACATGTTTGCATAGATGCCTGTGGCATAATATATGTTGCATAAACACGTTTCATAAATGCATACTTGCTTATTCCATAAATGCAGATTTCCATGGGCACGTATTAAGTGCATGTTTGCATGGACACGCTCTTTCATGTTTTTGCCTAAACGCATATTTGCTTAAAAACATACCAACATGCTTCCATAAACGCATGCCTCCATAAATACATATTGCTTAAACGCATGCTGGCAGGTTTTTATTTATACTGCATACATATATGCTTGGTTTAAACTGTATACATATGTGCTTATTTACAGTAAACTGTATACATATGTGCTTAGTTGCATTAAACAGTATACATATGTGCTTGTTTGCCTAGGACTACATACACACGTGCTTATTTGCTTTGGGATACATACAGATGTGCTTATTGCCTTGAGCTGCATACATAAATGCATTAAGGGCAAGAATACTTGTATACCTGCATGTTTGCATAACGTGGGTTCCTACATAATGGCATGCCTGGGTACCTGCATACTTACATATGTAAGGCATTGCATAGCAGTAAACCAACATTGTTTAGGCCTGCATCCTTGGAGGATTGTGTATTAGGTTGGCTTATATAGTTGCTGCGTTATTTATCTGTTATACCAGTTAAATGGTTCCAGAAAGGAGAGGCAGCCAGGGGAGGCAGGTACACCGTTCTCAGGTTCAGTGATCTGGCGGTGTCCACATCATTTTGTATGGAGACAGTGTTCTCAATCAAAAACCTGCTTTACCCAAGCTTGGCCACTTTGGATTTGAGGGATGCCTATCTGCACATCCCTATTCATCCAGCCTTCCAAAGATTCTTGAGACTAGCCATCAAGATGGGGACAGAGATCCTGTACTTTCAATTTCAAGCCCTCCCCTTCAGTCTGTCTTCAGCCCCACGCATATTTACAAAGGTGTTGGAGGGCTGGCTCTGCTAAGGTTAAAAGTGATAACTATTATCCCTTACTTGGACGATCTACTAGTGGTGGCAGAGTCATACCAAAAGTTATTAGCGGATCTCCAAACCGTACAGGACTTCCTTCAATCTCTTGGCTGGTTAATAAACAAAGAGAAGTCTTCCTTAATATTGGCCCAGAAAGTGACATATCTGGGATACGAATTTTGCTCAGTAGACCAAAAAGTTTTTCTCCCGCAGGAAAAGGTCTCAAAGATGATGCAAACAATGTCAGCCTTACAGTCCAATCAGGTGGTCTCGCTGAGAGAATTCTTAAGAGCAGTGGGTCTGATGACCTCTTGCTTTCCCACAGTGCCTTGGACAAGATTTCATCAACGCCCATTACAACTGTTTCAGCTAAGGAACTGGGATGGAGACGCAAGTTCCCTAGAATCAAGAGCCTTGTTACCCTCCACGGTAAAAAGAATCTTGTGGTGGTGGAGGACACACCTTCACCCAATAAGAGGTGTACCATGGTCCATTCCAATATCCCAGAGGATCACAATGGATGCGAGTGCCTGGGGATGGGGAGCCCATCTCAGCAACACAATGGCGCAGGGAGAGTGGTCCTCAAGGGAAGCAAGAGCTTCATCGAATCAGAGAGAGCTTCTAGCGGTTCAGAGAGCCTTGCAGGCATTTCAGATGGAAATCAGGGGTCACAATCTCCAGATTCTATTTGACAATATCGCTACTGTTGCATATTCAACAAACAGGGAGGTACAAAGAGTCAGATACTTCAATCTATCGCCCAGGAGATTTTATCATGGGCAGAAGGAATTCTAGCCTCAATTACAGCAGTGCCCCTAAAGGGGACAAAAAACTGTCTGGCAGATTATCTCAGCCGCTACTGGGTATGTCGAGACAATTGGTCCCTTCATCTGGAAATCTTTGCGGGTCTCACGACAGATGGGCATGTCCCGAAGCGGATCCATTCACAAATCAGAGTAATTGCAAGTCGGAGAAGTTCTTTTCCCAGAAACCAGCAGATCAATCGTTGGATCGAAACAGATCTTATCCTAATAGCCCCTTTTTGGCCCAAGAGGCCATGGTTTTCCCTGTTACAGATTCTGGTCTCAGAGCCTCCACTCGGTCTTCCGAAGAGACAAGACTTATTTCGCAGGGTCCAGTTTCGCACCCACAGGTGGCTTCCTTAAACTTGACGGCCTGGTATCTGAAGAAAAGATACTAAGCGCTCAGAGGTTCTCTGACAAGGTACCCTGCTAAATTGTAGAAAACCGGTCACTAGAGCCATATATTCCAAGGTCTGGAAGAAATTTCATTAATGGTTATCTGAAAATCAAAGATTAACTCATGATGTTCCATCAATTTTGGATTTTTTTTCAAGAGGGTGTTGACAAAGGTCTTTCAGTTAGAACTTTAAAAGTACAGACGGCAGCTATCAGTGATTTTCTCTAATTTTCTCTCTTGGAAAATCCCACTATAGCTAGATTCTTTAAATCAATTTCTACATCCAGGCCAGTAGTGGTTAGAAGTTGTCCAACCTGGGACCTGTCCCTGGTGCTTCAAAGTCTGGTGGAATTCCCTTTTGAGCCCCTGGGGGATATTTCAGTTAAGTTACTTACCTTAAAAACATTTTTCCTTGTGGCGATTACCTCAGCACGTAGGGTAAGTAAGTAAGTTACAGGCCCTTTCAGTGAGGGAGCCTTTCTTCACAATTTTTGAGGATCGAGTTGTTTTGAAGACAGATCCAGGATTTCTGCCTAAGGTGGCCAGTACATTTTACAGATTTCAGGATATTGTACTGCCAACCTTTTGTAGTTCGCCAAAGGGCGACCAAGAAAGGAAATTTTGTTTTTTAGACGTTAGAAGAATTCTTCTCGTCTACCTTGAGGTCACCAAGACCTTTAGAAAAACAGACGCTTTGTTTGTCCTTTTTTCAGGAGCACACAGGGGAAAGAGTGCATCTAAAGCCACTTTGGCTAGATGGATAAAGCAAGCTATTTCTGAAACTTACAAAATTAGGGAAGTTCCTCTGCCTTTTGCCACTGCGCACTCAACAAGGGCCTTGTCTGCGTCTTGAGCTGAAAGGGCTGGAGCCTCACCAGAACAAATTTGCAAGGCTGCCACATTTGCCAAGGCTGCCAGTTTTTCGACCTTCATTAAACATTATCGCCTGGATCTCCTATCTGCGCAGAAGCATGCATTTGGTCGTAAGGTCCTTCAGGCAGTTGTCCCTCTCTAGAATGGTAAGTTCTGGCTCATCGTCTCATGGCTGTCCTGGTAGACGCATAGAGAAAAGCTGAGTTAGACTTACCGGTAACTCCTTTTCTGACAGTCTTCCAGGACAGCCGGATTCTCACCCGGTTTTGTCTTGAAGTTATGTGTATTATGCATATGTTTTACAGGTACGTCCTACGGTTCTTGAGACATACTGACATGAGGCCTAGAGGACAGCCCTTTTATCTGGTGGGGGTTAATGTGTTTCCCGTCCAGGTAGGAGGAGCCCTAGGTCTCATGGCTGTCCTGGAAGACTCTCAGAAAACGAGTTACCGGTAAGTCTAACTCAGCTTTTTTTCTCCATTTAAGTCTATGGAACCAAAAAGAAAAAAAGAAAAAAAAGAAAAAAAGTCCCTGGCCCTTTAAATAAAAAAGAAAAAATGTGAACTACATCTATAGAAAACCATGCTAAATGGACTGTAGAGCGCTTCTGCAAAACCGAAAATGCATTAAAAAATGCATAGGTGTGAAGCAGGCTTAAGAGGAGACCCAGACAACAGCAGAGTCATGGAGGTCAACGAATGAAGTGGTCTAATTGCAAGAATACAGAGTTGTGATCATTTGTTTTTATATTTAGTACGTTAGTGAGTTTCAGGCTTCATGTATACTGCAGCTGGTAAACAGAGGTTTAGGAGCAGTTGGGCATTTTTTTGAGCTGCCCCTGAACTCTCCTCTACAGTCCCTGACAAAAGTCTTGTCGCTTGTGTACAAATTGACCTGAAGTGCCGCTAAAATATATTTCTAAGCAAGATTTTGTTACAAGAAATGGGTCATTTTAATCCCAACAGCTTTTGTAATAATGTTTCAGTGCAAAACGAAACTGACAAAAAGTATTCTAATATTCATAGCTTGGTAAAGCCCATTGAGTCAGTTTTTGCCAAGACATAAGTGTTGTCGCCTTGTTATATGAGCTTTACCTGTGACTAATAATGGATCAATTAGGTCTCAGGTGTGTATAAAAAGAACACCAGTACACTAGACCTTCTCAACTGAAACTAGACCTCTGCAAACATGCCTAAGATTCACCCGGAGACTAAAGTGTTGATTATCAAGAGGCTGAAGACCAGATCCACTGCTGATGTGGCAGACACCTTCAATGTGTCTCAGCATCAAGTTCAGAGGATAAAAAAAAAGATTTGAAGAGACTGGAGACATTTTGGACAAGGCCAGGTCAGGCTGACCCCGCAAGACAACTGCTCGAGAGGACCGTTTGTTGGCTCGAAAATCCAAGGCCAGCCCATTTTCCACTGCAGCAGAACTCCACGAGACCTGGTCACCTGAAGTCCATGTGTCAACCAGTACAGTTTGTCGGATTCTGTCTCGAAATGGCCTCCATGGTCGAATCAGTGCCCATAAGTCAGCACTAAACAAAAGACAATTGAAAAACCGTGTGGCATTTGCCAAGGGCCACAGCCTGCTAAAAGGATGGACTCTGGAAAAGTGGCAGAAGGTGGATTTTTCAGATGAATCTTCTGTTGAATTATACCACAGTAGCCACAAATATTGCAGGAGACCTACTGGAACCCGCATGGAGCCACGATTTACCCAGAAAACAGTGAAGTTTGGTGGAGGCAAAATCATGGTCTGGGGTTACATCCAGTATGGGGGTGTGCGAGGGATCTGCAGGGTGGAAGGCAACATCAATAGTCTAAAATACCAAGAAATCTTAGCTACTTCTTATATTCCCAACCATAAAAAAGGCCAAATTTTGCAGCAGGAGGGTGCACCATCGCATACTTCCATCTCCACATCAAAGTTCCTTAAGGCAAAGAAGATCAAGATGCTCCAGGATTGGCCAGCCCAGTCACCAGACATGAGAATCATTGGGCATATGTGGTGTGGTGTAGGATGAAAGATGAAGCATGGAAGACGAAACCAAAGAATATTGATGAACTCTGGGAGGAATGCAAGACTGTTTTCTTTGCTATTCCTGATGACTTCATCAATAAATTGTATGAATCCTTGCCAAACCGCATGGATGCTGTCCTTCAAGCTCATGGAAGTCATACAAGATATTAAATTTGGATCTCACAGCACCACTACTTAATTTGCTGACATATTTTTGGATTTTCAGTAAAGTTGTTCAATTTCTGTATAGGCGACAAAACTTTTGTCTTGCCAAAATTTGACCTGTCTGTCTTGATTAAATGATAAATCTTTTTTCAGTGAAACTAATTTATTTCAGTGCATTAAACATCATTTGTGAGGGCTTTAGCTTTTCATATGAGCTATTTCTAATACCAATTGATTAATTAAAAGTCAGGTTAATAGCAGGAGTTTCTACAAAATAGAGAAGCGACAAGACTTTTGTCAGGGACTGTATATTATCTTATCAGTACATGGACACAGGGTGATGCGTTCAGGACGGTTATTCAGAGGCAAATTTGAAACGCCAAATGCCTGTAATAGCATGTAAACGTGGTAACTCACGTTTAGTTTACAGGCATTTTTAATTTTTGACTATTTGCAATAAATAAATAAATAATCAAAAAACGCTTCTAAATGCAAACGCGGCTAAACGCTACTATCTGTCAAGTTAAATCATTCAGGAGAGGTTTTAAAATGTCCGTGTACATTAAGCCTTAAGAGAGCAGTTTCTGTGGAGTGTTGTGGGTGAAATCCAGACTGGAAGTGGTCAAGAAGGCTGTTATCAGTGAGATGGTAGCTCAGGTGGTTGTAGAATAGGAATGGGATTGCAGACTGTATGCTCACATACAATAAAATACCATAGGACCTCTTTCACACTGGGGCGTTTTTTCTGGTGCTTTTGGGCTAAAAATAGTGCCTGTAAAGCGCCTGAAAAACACCTCCCCTGCAGGCCCAGTGTGAGAGTCCGAGTGCTTGCGCTTGCAGGACATTAGAAAAAGTCCTGCAAGCAGCATCTTTCGGGCGCTCCTCCACCACCCCTATGATTGAAATCAATGGGCACCGCTGCCAAAGCCCGTGCAAAGCGCTTCGGCAGCGGCGCTTTGTGGGCGCTTTTAACCCTTTTTTCGTCTGCTAGCGGGGGTGAAAAGAGCCGTTATAACAGCGGTAAAGCGCCGATAGAAATTAGCGACACTTTTACCGCTAACGCCCCCCGCCCCAGTGTGAAAGTAGCCTTAATGAAAATAGACACAGACCAGAAAATGGGTGAAAATTGGCCGTGGCACTTTATTGGTTATAAAATAAGATACATTTAATTAGATTGACAACAAATACAAATAACGTATTCTATTTAGGCTTAGTCAAAGAACTCAAGCCAGATAACACAACAGTCTTTTACTTACAAGTCCCCTCCTGGATTCAAGGGTGACAAACCACATAACAGTAAAATTTTAATCAGAGCTGCAGCCGCAAGACCATGATGGTGGGCCCACATTGTGGCCACTTTAAAGTGGATGTAAACCTCAATTTTTTTTTTTTTTGATGTCATAATGTAGAGTATAAGATTTCTTATCATTTGAGCTCAGTCTTGCCACAAAGAGTTAATCCAGCTCTGAGCAATCCTCTTTTATTGTTCAGTGAGATAAAACTTGACTGAGAAAAACGTTGTCAAATCCTCCCCCTTGCTGTGAGTGACAGGTGATTTACATATCTCATGCACTAGCTTAAGACATGCATTATTTTTTAATTCCCACCCCCACTCCTTTCTTCAGCAGCTCTGCAAGGATTGGCTGTTCCACACCTCAGCATGATTTAGCATGCTGAAGTCATGTGGTTACTTTCCTGTCTTTTCACTGGATGTTAGAGATCATAGCAGAAGTTCAGTGTTAGAAATACACAGGAGAAAATGCATATTGACAAGGGGAGTGTAGAGGTGGGCGGGGAGTCTACTGACATCATGACTCCACCCACTGAGCTCCAGACAACAGACCCACCCACAGAATATGACGTTTTTCGGGTCTAATAACAGACTGAGGGAGACATTTGACAGGTAAAGATACATGCAGGAGGCATGTATATCCTTACTACCCCTTTCACACTGGGGCGGTTTGCAGGCGTTATTGCGCTAAAAATAGCGCCTGCAAACCGCCCCTAAACAGCCTCCGCTGTTTGTTCAGTGTGAAAGCCCGAGGGCTTTCACACTGAAGCGGTGCGCTGGCAGGAGAAGAAAAAATCTCCTGTCAGCCGCTTCTTTGGAGCAGTGAAGGAGCGGTGTATTCACCGCTCCTAAACCGCTCCTGCCCATTGAAATCAATGGGACAGCGCGGCTATATCAATGGGATAGCTGCGCTATATGAGGGGTTTTAACCCTTTTTCGGCCGCCAACGGGGGGTTAAAACCACACCGCTAGCGGCCGAATACCGCTGTAAAACAGCGCTAAATATAGCGCTGTTTTACCGCCGACGCCCCCTATCACCCCAGTGTGAAAGGGGCCTACAGATAACCCCTATGGCAGTAGTTTAGAAAGGATGACATTGGGTTTACATCCACTTTAATTATTTCTATGGGAGCATAGAGATGGGTCCTAGGTTGTTAAGACAAGTGGGGTTCCAGTGAGGGCTTTTTAAATGTGGGGGTGACCAGTGCATGTGTTAGAGGGTTAAGGAAGATGCCAGTAGAGAAGGAGAGATTTAAGATGTTAGTTGGAGAGTGTAGGATAAAGCAAGAGAATGACCATAGTAGTTGTGAGGGAACAGGATCTAGGTGTCTAGGTGGGTGCGTTAGAAAGAAGTTTAGCAACCTCTATGGTAACAGGCTAAAAGAGGAAAATATTACATGTGGAGGTGGACATGGCATGTTAGATGGGGGAAATCCCTGCACAGTGGAGATCACTAATTGCTAAAGTCTTATTTTTGAAATGATCAGCAATCTTCTGGGCAGTGAGTTAGTGGGTGAAGACAGTGGAGGCCAAAGTAGAGAGTTAGGATGGCCATACAAGATTCAAACCATTAATGGGCAGGCTGAATGATCCATCGATCAACTTGGGTACAACCAGCATGCCGAATTTTCTTCCGATTATTGCAAGCGACTGCTATAGCCACTAGTGGTGATCACTGTCGTCTCCCGGTGGGGGCAGCTTCCACAGCCCCTCCATCAGGAGCAAACAATAGCTCGGCAGGAGGGATTGCGCTGTCAGAACTGTCTATGCTGATAGGGGAATCATACAAATTTCTTTTCTGCAGCCGGTGACTACAGGAAAGAAATTTGCACCGTTTATGGCCTACCTTAACCACTTTAGCTCCAGGCCTTTTCTGGCACTTTTTGTTTACATATGACTATCCAGTATTTTTTGCTAGAAAATACTTATAACCCCCAAACATTATATATTTTAAAGCAGAGGCAATCATTTTTTATTTCAATGCAAAAAACACAATACATAACCCAATTTTTTGGTAAGATATAAAAGATGATGTTACACCAAGTAAACAGATACCAAACCTGTCACGTTTTAAAATTGCGCATGCCTGTGCAACACGACAAACGACATAAATTTTACTATCCATAGGTGATGCTTTAAATGCCTTTACTGGTTACTAAGGATGAGCTCCGGCGTGTTCACACACTCCACGTGCAGAGCCCATTAGAAAGTTAGCACGGCGCTGCGCTAATCACAGGCAGTGAGACATTTCCCGATTTCTGCAGCCGCACATCGGGTAAATGTCTCACTGCCTGTGATTAGCGCGGGCCGTGCTGACTTCCTGTCGGGCTCTGCGCGTGGAGTGCGCGAACACGCCGGAGCTCATCCTTACTGGTTACCACTTTATTTTTTGATAGAAGGTCTAGTATGAGAATTACTGCCCATGATCTGACGTTTGTGGTGATACCTCACATGTGTGGAATGATCGTTGTTTGGGTGTGTGTGGGACTAAGTTCACTTTTGCGTGCAAGCACGGAGGGGTGGAAGCACTTTTTTCTAAATTTTGTTATTATTCCTTTATTTTATTTTTATGATCAATTTTATTGCTGCCACAAGGAATATAAACATTTGTGTTAACTTGGATAACCATGATAAAATAAAGCAAAAAAGATTAACAAACAAATACAGCCATCACATTTAAGGGTTGCAAAATATTAGTTTTATTTGGGTCTAGGATCACTCTATCAATCCAGATCTCCCCGCACACTGGTTTGTGATCTATGCAATCAATATATATATATATATATATATATATAAATATATAAAATCTGAGACTGGTTTGTGTTGTGTCTACATAAAGCTTTGAGGAAGAACAAAATCTCCAGTGAGGGCTGAGAATGTGCAGTGAAGGTGTTGCTAAGGAAGAGCTGTGTTGCCTAGTTACAGGTCACCATAGTACACAGTCAGGAATTGTCACAGCTCCTCAGAGCACATCTGATCACTGAAGAGGGCCGGTGAGATCTCTGGGAAGCCCCATGTAGCTCTGCTATTAGAGGTGACATTGTATGCTTACTAACAGTATTTGACTTTCTGCCTCTTCTTCCCTGCACTGAATACATGAGTGTTTTCCTTCTGATGGGAGATGTGCTCCACTACTACTATGTTTTTCTCCATACTTCTGCTGTTTCTGTACTGTCTAGAAAAGATGAAAAGATTCCTGTTTTTCAAGAATTTTTTTTTTCTAACCATAACCCCACCCCCCTTTTTTCTTTTTAAATAAATCTAATTATCTATTAGGTGAATTATAGTTCTGAGGCTGGAGATATTTAAAGAGGTTGTAAAGGTTCAATTAAAAAAAAAAAAGTAACAAACATGTTATACTTACCACTTATGTGCAAGGGTTTTGCACAGAGGGGCCCACGATCATCCTCTTTTGTAGTCTCCCAGCGGTGCTAATGGCTTCTCCTCTTCTTGAGTGTCCCCACGGAGAGCTGCATTCCATGGGGGGCACTCGTGTGGGCACACTCCCGTGTCCTGCTCTGCTGCGTTCATTGATACAGACAGCAGGACTGGGGGGGGGCGCAGCTCCCGTGTCGCTGGCTTTGGTGGACAGCAGCGGGAGCCAATGGCTCCTGCTGCTATCAGTCTATCCAATGAGGACCCGAGATAGCGGCTGAAGCTGCTCTGCTTGTCCCCCGTCGCTGGAACGATCGGGTTCAGGAATTAAAAAGGGGCTCTGGGGGGCAGCTGCACTACAGAAGGTTTTTCACCTTAAAGTGGTGTTCCGGCCGAAATTATACTTTTTAAATAAAAATACCCCTATAATACACAAGCTTAATGTATTCTAGTAAAGTTAGTCTGTAAACTAAGGTCTGTTTTGTTAGTTTACAGCAGTAGTTTGTTATTTTATAAACTTACAGCAGGCCGTGGCCATCTTAAGTGTGGGCTTCTGAAGCCAGACTGTATTTCTTCCTGGATCTCATCCTTGCAGATCTCGCACATGCTCAGTGCAGCACAAGCAGTGTAATAGGTTTCAGGTCAGGTTTCCATAGCAACGGCAGTTTCAGAGAAAGTTGCTGCCCCTTCCCAGAAGGCATTGCAAACAGGAAATGATGTGATGGGCCGCGGCCAGGGAGGAGGAAGTGAAAACTGAATACAGCAGATATACAGTAGGTGCTGAGAAAAAATTTTTTAAAATATCCAATTTGTTTACAGTGCGCAGTTTTGCGAGGGATGCTGAAGAGTTGTAAAAGTGGGTGGAACTCCACTTTAATGCATAAAATGCATTAAGGTGAAAAACCTTGAGGGTGTACAACCCCTTTAAGGGCCAGTTCACACTATAGAAGCGCATTCCGGATGCTTTTCTGCATGTGCGTTTTTGATGCATTTTTGGTGTGTTTTTAATGCATTCCAGTGCATTTCCCCCCCTCTTTTTACTTCACCTGTGTGTTTCAGTTCTTTTGGTGCACTTAGGTGTGTTTCAATGTGTTCTTGATGCATTTTACCACGTTCCAGTACATTTCAGTGCAGATAAAATGCAGCACGTTCTAATTTTTTCTGGAACTGACCACACTGATGTCATTGAAAACCATTTAACTACTATCCATGCGTTTTTGATGCAGAAAAAAAAACGCACTGACTGCATGTGGTGTGAACTGGCCCTAACGCCAATGTAAAATGCTTCTAAGGCCTTATGCATACAGGGCATTTTAAAAAATTAGCTGCAAATCCATACCAATGCCAGGAAAAAGTGGCTGGAAAAACACGATTTTTGAAGCATTTTGCATTGGCGTTATTGCGTGTTTAGCCGCAATAAAATTAATCAGCGTTTCTCTGCCCTCTTCTATTTTCAGCTGTAACACTGCTGCTCCAGAACGCACTGGCCCATGGTTTTTTTGCAGCTTGAAAATGCCTATGCCACTTACAGCTCCTAAAAGCCTATGTGTGCATGGACACAGAATAACATGGAGAGGAGTTTTTAAGCAGTAATAAAAAAATGCCTGACGCCCCTAGGAATGCCTGACACCCCTAGGAGCCACTGTAAAAACATCCTGTGTGCATGAGGTCTAAAAGCGCATTACAGCCACTTTTTCCTGGTCGTCATTACTGGCTTTGCAGCTCCGTTTTTAAAACGCCCTGCGTGCACGAGGCCTTGCAGTAATCCCAAAGAAAAATCGCATTAGGAACATTCCATCTGAAGAGTTAAAGAACAATAATAAAGAAAATAGCCTAAGGGTCCCATCACACCAGCTGCTGCATTATAATGTCGCACTATTTATTTATTTTTTTTAAACAAACTTTATTGAATTGTCACACTGTTATTTCCTAAAGTTCAATTGGCTGCGAGGTGTTGCAGTGCAGGTCCCCCCCCTGGGCAGATCAGGGGTGGATGCGGGGTCTGATAAAACTTTGCTTTTCCCAGGGAGGATGTTGCCCCCAAGGAGTACTCAGGAGGAGCAGCAGGATTCAGAAGAGTCCCCCTGAGAGCTGGAGGCCCTGGACACAGTGAAGGTGTGTCCAGAACTCCAGGGACCACACTCCCACACTCTCCTCCTACCTGATAGTGGTGGACGGGATGGAGGAGTAGCTCTGCACACCCCATCTGCCCAGGGGGGGCGAGAGGCCCCTGCCCGTGCGGGATCCCTGGCATGCATGTTCGGCATCTTCCGGCGCTACTGCGCAGGTCTTGATGCTGGGCAGAGGAGCGAAGGGCACGCATGGCGTCGCTTCTGCCAGGTCATTTCCGGGGACGGAGGCTCTGGCTAGATGGCGGCGAACGGCGCTGATAAGCGAGTGCTATAGCGGTAGTGGAGAGGGGGCCTGACGTCCTGGTGCCTTCTAAAGCTGCCTAAGATGATCCTTCCCTGCACGGTCGGAGAGCCTGGGATGGATAGAGAAGGTGGACAGGCCGAGTGCGGCCACAGCATTTGAGGAGACCACAGGGGGTTAGTCTACCCAGCTGGTGTGGGGGTAGGGTTAGGGGTGGCCTTATTTCCTCACCCCCGCAGGACACCTTGAAGGGGCTAGGCTAATGAGGATTTATCTTTTGTTTTTACAGAAACAGAATGCCTTGCCCAGGGGACTGCCAGTAGATCCAAGTCCAAGGGCCCCTCTAGGTCAAAGCGGTGTGGGTACTGCAATGAGAAACTCCTGCAGGACCACACCAAGCTGTTTTGCTTCAAGTGCATCCCTAATTTAGCAGGCAAGGAAACGGCACAGACCATGAAAGAGTGCCTTGCTCTGCAGTCCGAGATGCTAGAGACTCTCCAGTCATTCAAGTCTACAGCTGGGGCCAGTGGGCAGGCGGAGGCCCCTTCCTGTAGGGAGGGCTCCCCCTCTCAGGAGGGAAACTCGACAAGTAATGCAGGGGAGTTCCAAAGAATGCTTGCTCCTTGTAACTCTGATGAGGAGGAGGCAGAGGCCTCAGAGCAGAGCTCTACAGAGGAGGGGGAAGATCCGGACCAGGATAGCCAGAGCGAGGAAGCTAGGCCTGGAAGGCACATCTTCTCAGCCGAAGACACGGAGGGTCTTCTCAAAGCAATCTATGCATCTGAGGATATTCAGCAGCCATCCACGCAGGTCTCGGCTCAGGATAGAATGTATAGGGGGCTGGGCAGACCTCAGGCTAAGTCCCTTCCGGTCCACCAACCTCTCAAGGACATAATCCTGAGAGAATGGAAGGAACCCAAACGAAAGGTACTAAGGCTCAAGACGTGGAAGCGCAGATGTCCCTTCAGAGAGACCATGTCTCGCGAGGGTCCAAGACCAAGCAAGTATTGGTTTCCCTGGAGGTAATCGGAAAGGCGGTAGCCTATCTGGCAGATGCAGTGGTAGAAACTGTAAGAACGACTGCCAAATCTGCAGCCCTCGTGAATTCTGCCAGGAGAGCTCTTTGGGTAAAAACGTGGGATGGGGATTATACCTCTAAGTCACGTCTTTGCGGTATACCCTTTGAGGGCTCTCTGCTCTTTGGGACTGGCTTGGATCAAGTCCTATCCTGGTCGGCGGAGAAGGGCAAAAAGTTCCCAATCAAACCCAAGAAGGACAAGGTTAAAAAAACATTTGAGGCCCCCCCTTCAAAAGACCGTTTTAAGGGTAAGAGGGAGACGGGTAGAAAGTGGGGGTTCGGGAAGGGCAAACAAAAGGGGGGAATCCTTTTTTCCGGGCCCGGACCTTCCAATAAGGAAGCAAAATGACACCAGCTTAAAGGTTGGTGGAAGGCTCTCGTGGTTTCTCCCTCAATGGGAAAAGATCACTCAGAGCCCATACTTTTTAAACCTCGTAAAAGAGGGTTACAGATTGGAATTCCTGTCCACCCCTCCTCTGAGCTTTGTGCTTACCCATCTCCCCAAAGTCCCACAGAAAGCAAGGGGCCTGTTGGAGAGTTTCCGGGAGTTGGTGGAACAGGAGGTCATCATCCCTGTTCCAGCAAATCAGATCAGCAGGGGGTTTTATTCCCACATATTTGTGGCTCTGAAACCCTCAGTCAAGTTTCGACTGATTATAAACTTACGGAAACTGAATAGGTACTTGCAGTACAAAAAATTCCATAGGGAAAGCATCTACAAGGTCAGGAGGCACCTCCAGGGGGGGTCTTTATGGTCTCAATGGATCTGAAGGGTGCGTATCTCCATGTCCCCATCGCCCAGAAACACAAAAGGTTTCTGCGGTTCGCGGTTCAGTCAGGTAAGTGCGTCCAACATTGGCAGTTCAGGGCACTCCCCTTCGGCCTGGTGGCCAGTCCGAGAATCTTTACGAAGGTTCTCGCCAAGGAGGTATCATTCCTTCACCTCCAAGGAGTAGCCTTGATTCCCTATTTGGATGATATGCAAATCTACAATCTGGCCCTGCAACAATTCCGGTCAAACCGGGACAAGGTGATGTCCACCCTAGAATCTCTAGGTTGGATGATCAGCCGGGAGAAGTCCTCCCTGGACCCCTCACAGTCCAAGGTGTATTTAGGATACCTAGTGGACTCGGTGGCTCAAAGCATTTTCCTTCCACAGGAAAAGATCACAAGGGTGCTGGGGGCATTGTCCGTTCTCCACGAACCCGGGAGGGTCTCTCTGAGGACCATCATGAGAATACTGCGGGTAATGACATCATGCATTCCAGTGGTACCCTGGGCCCAGCTCCACTTTCGGGTTCTCTGGGATTCCTTCTCTCGTCCTGGGACGGGAGAAGGGAATCCCTGGACGTAAGGGTATCCCTCCCAGGGGAGGTAAGAGACTCTCTGGACTGGTGGCTCAGTCCGAGCAACCTGTCGGGTGGGTTGATCTTGGCCCAACAAGATCCGTTGAGCGTGACAACCGACACGAGTGCCTGGGGATGAGAAGCTCACTTAGGAGATCTCTGCGCCCAGGGTCCTTGGGACCAGGGTCAGAGCAGGGCCTCTTCCAATTTCAGGGAACTCCTGGCGGTCGGAAAAGCCTTAGAGTTTTTCGAGGACCAGATCCGGGGGAGAGAAGTACAGGTCTTCTCGGACAACGCGGTGGCTGTGTCCTACCTAAACCACCAGGGAGGAACAAGGTCCCGGAGGCTAATGGAGTTAACCCAGGAGATGTAATCCTAGATGAAGCAGAGAGGAGAATCCCCTCAATCTCAGCGGTCCAAATAAGAGGGACCCTCAATACACAGGTGGACTTCCTCAGCAGGCAGACCATCCATCAGGGAGAGCGGGAGCTAAACAGCGAGGTGTTTTTGCTGATAAGCTAACACTTTTGGCAGACCGGAAATAGATCTGTTTGCTTGCAGAAAAAACAGAAAAGTCTGGAAGTTCTTTTCTTTCGCCAGGGCTCCCAGGGGGTGGATGCTTTTGCCCAGAGCTGGAGGTTCGGCCTGGCATACGCGTTCCCTCCCCTGGTACTCATCCCCTGGGTGTTACAGAAGTTGTCTCAAACAGACTGTTGTCTCATTCTAATTGCACCTTAGTGGCCACCTTAGAAGGCATAGTTCCCCACCCCAAAGAGGTGCTCGGTCGCCCATCCATTACATCTCCCGTCCAGACGCAATCTCCTCTGTCAGGGACCAGTTTTACATCCCGACCCAGGGTTCCTTTCCCTGACAGGGTGGTGCTTGAGAGGGAGATCCTCAGGAAGAGGGGGTGTTCAGAAAAGGTGATTGATACCCTCTTGCTTAGCAGGAAACCAGGCAGATTTACACAAAGTTTTGGAAGGTCTTCTCTCGTTGGAACAAAGCTATAGAAGGCGCTTTCCAAATGATCCCGACGGTCCTGGACTTCCTCCAGGAGGGGGTTGACCAGGGCCTGGCAATTAATACCCTCAGGGTCCAGGTTGCGGCCTTGTACCAGGGACTCGTCCCTGATACTGGATGCCCTAACTAAAGGGCCTTTTGAGCCGGTGGCTCAGATTTCAGTTAAATTCCTTTGCCTTAAAATGGCCTTCCTTCTGGCAATTACGACAGCCAGGAGAGTTGGTGATTTACAGGCTCTGACGATTAAATAGCCTTTTTTGTTGCTCCTAGAAATAGGGTAACCCTCAGATAGGACCCCCTGTACCTGTCTAAGGTGACCTCAAATTTCCACAGGTCACAGGTAAATTGTACTTCCCTCATTTTGTGAGAACCCCAAGAATGATAGGGAGGAAAAATGTCATTTGCTAGACGTTAGACGGTGTCTACTAGTCTATCTGGAGAGAGATGCTTTAGGAGATCCAACCATCTATTGGTTCGTTTCTGTGGCCAGAGAAAGGATCTACAGGCCTCCAAACCGACTGTAGCAAGGTGGATAAAACAGACTATCTCAGTAGCCTACGAGTACTCGGGTAGGCCAATCCCAGCTCACCTTAAAGCTCACTCAACTAGATCATTGGCGACTTCCTGGGCAGAGAGGGCAGGTGCATCAATTGACCAGATCTGCAAGGCAGCCACATGGACAAGCCAAAACACCTTTCTGAGGCACTACAGGGTGGAGCTGTTGTCACCTCAGGACCTGGCGTTCGGCAGAAAGTCCTACAGGTGGTGATCCCACCCTAAGGTAGGCCTGAGCTTGTTGTTCATCGTCTCAGGTGTGCCATCCTGGAAGATGACTGGAGAAAATTACCAGTTACACTTACTGGTAACAGTGTTTCTAGGAAATCTTCCAGGACGACAGGCCTACTTCCCTACCCTTATTTGTCAGGGATGTTCAGTTCTCACAAAATGTACCCTCTTGCACTGGTGTGGGCTAATACTTTGTCAAAACTGAGGGATAGAGGGAAGGGTGGGGCCTTTTAAACTCTGTTGTTGATTGTGTTTCCTGTAAGGTGAGACCAGTCATCTCTCAGGTGTGCCGTCCTGGAAGATTTCCTAGAAAAACAGTTACCGGTAAGTGTAACTGGTAATTTTCAGTGCATCATGCCGCACACCACCGCAACGCAGTGGTGTGAACCAGGCACACAGGAGACAAGGCATTTTGCCTTGTCATGTGGTGGGACTGCACTGGATAAGCCTCCCAGCACAGTCCCACCACATCGGTGTGAATGGGCCCTAAAACTATAGGCTAAAAACATTTGACCAGAAGAATAAATAGTACGAGGGAGACCTCAGCACTGTGTATGGAGATTCCTATTCTCACCATGGACAGTGTAAGGCAGTGATAACAAATCGGGCTCAGAGTAAAAGAACAACGGAGAAAAACGGTTCCCATGTTAATCGCTTCTGGACTGCACGCAGTACATTTACTGCAGGTGGGTATCCTGGGCAGGGTGGATCATGTACCTATATGTCGTCCAGCCTGTTAGGGATGTGGTGTGCTGCTTCTGTGACCGCTGTGTCCACCGGACACATCAAATTACAATTACTGATAACCATTCCGGGTATCATGTGATCGTTATGATTGGTCATAGCGATCGCATGGTAACAATGTAAATAAACTGTCATGAATGGATTTCCATACATGAACAGCTTACTTACAGTTTTGATCCGTGATTGGCCCACAGCAATCACATGGTACCTGGATACCTGTACCATGTGATTAACTGTAGCCAATCACAGATCACAACTATTAACAAGTTGTTCATGAATGTTAACAAAAAATAAATAAAATGTTAATGAAATATTTTTTTAAACATTACCTATTTATATTTTATTTACATACTGTCACCAGTCAATATCCCTGATCACCACCACACCATCATATGATGACGCTGTACTGCAGAAAAAAAAAAATTGTGAAAAAAAAAAAATATTTTATTTGATTTCTTAATTTTCCATTGGGGGGGGGGGGGGGGCGGTATTTGTAGTACTGTCCTGACATTTTAAGGGCCTCAAGAAATGAGATGGGCAGTTAGTACATCAGGACTGATCAATTTTCAAATATATATACCAAAGTTTGTAGACCCTATACCTTTCACATAAACCAATTAAAGAGGAACTGCAGTCTGCTCACATGATTTGTAACTCTGTACTTGCCAAATATGCTGCAGAAATCTCCCTCCGCTGAGTCTGGCTGCATCCATTTTAACTGTGGGCAGTTGAAGCTGCTACCTGTTCACTTCCTGGATTTACACAGAGGTACACCTCCAGCTCTGCAGCTCTCATTGGCCCTCATATGACTCATTTCCCCCCCCCCCCCTTCCTGACAAACTCTCACGAGAGTGAGAGATGTTCATGATGTCATAAGCCTAGGCTAATGACTTACTATCCAAAGTTAAAACAACAAGGGCAGAAGATTTAATAGATGGCAAGTTGAAAAAATGACTGAAGTTCCGCTTTAAAGTACATTTATTGGCATTTTATTTATTTATTTTGGCCTAAATTTCTACAGAAAATATTGTTGGCTATGTTTTATAACAAAGTATAAAATATTGGGTTTTTTTTTTCTTTAAAAGTTTCAGTCTTTTTTTCCTTTTGTATAGCAAAAAATAGAAAACCTAGTGATGATCATATACTACCAAAAGAAAACTCTTATTTGTGTGATTTTATTTTATTGTTTTAAATTTTTCACCACGCAATTGCCAGTTGCCTTGGTCATGAAGGGGGCAAAACCTCCGGAGGTCAAGTGGTTAAGTGATAGAGAGGTCAGCAGCCATGTTTGAGAAGGTTACTAGACTGAAACCCCTCACAGATGAGTAACAGATAACTTAGGATAAATAACCGAGGTCTGTAATTCCGGATAACCTCTGCTGTGAGACTAGAAGAATAAAGTGTACCTAGTTGCTTGCTGTTAGAGGGTGTAGGAATGTAGCCCCCACCTCTTGTTTGCTCCTGAGATGGACTATGGGATTTGTAGTGTACATAGAGCACTGTACATGACAGCAACTAACAAACATTGCTCATTCCAAACAAAAAGGAAGTGAGGAGGAAAGAGAGAGATTTGGGAGCTCATGGAAGACCTTACAAGAAGGCAGAAAAATACAAGAAACTATTTCATTAAAAATAGATTACAGGGCCATTAAAGCAGAACTGCAATCTCTTAACCTCCCTGGCGGTATTCCCGAGTGTGGCTCGGGGTTAAATTTCAGCACCATTAGCGGTAACCCCCAGCCACACTCGGGATTGCATTGCAGGATCCTGGTGCAGTGTTACTTACCTTGTCCCCAGGATCCTGCGATGTCCCCCCACTGTGTCTGTGGGCTCTGTCCTCCGCCCGATGCCGGGGTCCATTCCCTGCGAGCATCGCGATGCGCGGGGGCGGAGCCTGGCGGCAAATTCAAAAAGTACAAAATTCATAACACATACTGTACACTGTAATTTGTAAGATTACATTATTGTGTGAAATCATTTCACATCCCTTTTGTCCCCAGTGCTTTGTCCAGTGCCCTGCATGCAGTTTTATGTTATATATACTGTTCTTTCTGCCTGGAAACTTGAGATTGTCCATAGCAACCAAAAAGTGTCCCTTTATGTCAAAAGTGGCTTTAGACCAGCTAGAAAAGCTTAAACCAGCTAGTGATAGTAAATTAGAACACTTGCAGAAGTGAGCGATAGTGAATCGTGGGGGAATTCATTTTATTATTACTATAAATTAATTATAAAAAATAGTAATATACTTTATGATTTCATGTTTCAAACTTTATCATACCTGGGATGCCTACTAGACTCTTGGACAGATTTAAGTGTGTTATTACTAAGAATTACAGGCCTACAATATAAAACGCCAAATTTCCATGCGAAACAATGTACCACTGTAAGATGCAAAAATTTGACATAATCATACCGTCAGGGAGGTTAATCAGCATTGACTAATGTTAATCCCTATGCTGCTACTATTAGTAAATACTGACTGTGGGTTTCACAAACATTTTACATTTTTACTTTATACTTACCTGCAATCAATCTTGATCCAGCACTACGCCCACCTACAGCTTTCCTCTCTGTCTCCTTACAGGTTCAGAGACAGCAGTGGGAGTAATTGGCTCCTGTTGCTGTCAATCAAATTCTGAGAGTGTGGGGGTGGGGCCGAACCTCGCTGTGTGTGTTGATGGATGCACTAAGGAGCCTGCAGGTGTGCCACCATAGCAAACGGCTTTATATGATGGCACACAGAGAAGAGGAGGAGGAGCCAAGAGTGCCAATGGGGGACCCCAGAAAGGAAGGTTCCAGCCTGCTCTGTGCAAAACTATTGTATAGAGCAGATAGGTATAACATGTTTATTATTTTATTTTAAAAAAATACCCTTTACAACTAGCTTTAACTAGTTTTAATCATTATGCTGCTAGCCTTGGGAAATAGACAGGAAGGATATTTTATTTATGCATTTTTAAATTTTTTTTTAACATTATTTCAGTTGCTTCCTGGTTTCTGGCCTAGGGCCAAAATGATGTCATACATCCTAGTAGTCTTCATGAGCATTTTTTTTTTCCTTTCGTCTGGAGGAGAGGAGGAGGGGAGTAGGGGAGGAGGGGCTTTCTCAGCTAAGCACGCCCTCCTGCTTGCATGCCTTAGCTTGCAAAAGTGTACTGGCAGCTCTTGTAT
This sequence comes from Aquarana catesbeiana, assembly GCF_042186555.1. Classification (NCBI taxonomy): domain Eukaryota; kingdom Metazoa; phylum Chordata; class Amphibia; order Anura; family Ranidae; genus Aquarana; species Aquarana catesbeiana. The sequence goes on along the minus strand of NC_133327.1, from coordinate 433,810,255 downwards.
ATTGTACCGTGCATACATGAGATTTTCTTGGGCGTCATCACAAGGGCAGATGGATTACAGGAGGTTAATACTGCATGAATCATCTGCGCTTACTCAAGATGGCAGCAGATAGAAATGCTAGGGGGTGTTTTTCAATATGATCTCTCAACAAAATAAAGCATGGAGTTTGGGTGAGTTTGCTTTGAACATTAAAAATGAATTAATTTGCATTTTCAGTTTGTGGTGCTCAAATACAGTGAAGTTCCTCTTTAAGGTTGGGTTCACATTTATGCAAATTTATGCAAATTGGTTGTTTCGACACATCCAATTCTAATGACAGGAGACTGTGACCGCCTCTCAATGGAGGCGGTTCACACAGCTCTGGGGCGGTCGCGGTTCACACTGGTAAAGGGTCCTGTGTGTCTTTGGCTTTGTTTCAGGTACGAATTTAGGCGAAAATTTGGACCTGATTCACACCTGAATAGGTGAACAGGGACGCACCAGACCCCCTGCTGTGAACCACGGCCGCATCAGTGTGAACCCAGCCTTAGACATTGGTTTTAGCAATATAAGGGTCCATGCACACTAGGCGCCAGAAACTCTGGCAGAAAAAAAGCAACATAAAAAAAACGCTTATAATGGCTCGTATTGCACATGCGTTTATAAGGATTTTTTCCAAAACATTTCCTTCCGCTCATTTTTCGCTATAATCAATTTACACTTGAAAAATGTGTGTAAACGCAGAGTTTATCTGAGTCAACCTTTTTTTTTCTGCCTGGAAGCTCATCTCAAAAATGTGCTTGTGATTGTTTACAGGCTAAAAAAATAGATAAATTAAACAAACACTCTCCTTTTTTCAGCCTGTAAATGCCCAAATGTGCATGAACACTATACAGTGCATCTGGAAAGTATTCGCAGTGCTTCACTTTTTCCACATTTTCGTCATCAAGACGTCATATCATCTTGAAGGGATTACTCCTGCCTGCACCGCTCACACATCACACTGCACATCATGTGCTGTAAACAATTTACAGCACATGATGTGCAGTGTGAGTGGTGCAGGCAGGAGTGATCCCTCCAGGGTGATATGACGCCTTGATGAAACGCGTAGGGAGGTTTTTCTAGCGGCTTTGCGTCAATTTTGGTCTGAAGCCGTGGAATGCGAATCGTCCCAGACTTCCTAATTTTAAATGTTTTTTGAGAGGATGTGAGTATGTTTACAACTGTGTACATTCAATAAAACTTTTGAAAACGGTATCATGCTATGGGAGCACCTTTTCTCTGCATGTGGATGAGAGGGAGGGGATGAATGAAAAGGAAAGTTATCTAAAGGTGTGGATCTGGGATTTGCTGCACAGTGGCATACACTGTGAATGTGGAAAACCCCTTCGAGGGGTGAATATTTCAAAAATAGGTGTGCCAAGCCAATAGCATCATACTCAAAAAGACTTGAGGCTGTAATTGGTGTCAAAGGTGCTTCTACAAAGTATTGAGCAAAAGCTGTGAATACTTGTGTACTTTGGGATTTTTTTCCCCTTTTTTTATTTTTAATAAATTTGCAAAGATTTCAAATAAACGTATTTCACGTTGTCATTATAGGGCATTGATTGTTGAATTTTGAGGAAAATAATGAATCCATTTTGGAGTAAGGCTGTAACATAACAAAATGTGGGAAAAGTGAAGCGCTGAGAATACTTTCAGGATACCCTGTAGGCCAGCATAGAGTTGCTTCTATAGGCTGAAAAAAAAAATCCAAACGCCTGTATAAGCAAGATTTTTTTATTCTCAGTGTGGCCTAAATGAAATTTGCTTTACCTTTTGTGTAATGACAATAAAAGCTTCTAATTCAATACAGAACTTGTAAAGATGGCTGACATAGCTGAGCTCTCATGCGGTGTTGAAGACCAAGCTAGGTTTAGGACAATCACACACACTGCAAGTGATGTTACGAAGGTGTACTAGCACTATTTAGGGGAGTCAAACAATTACATAGCTCCCAACGGTCTCTGATTTCCAGGGACTGTCCCTGATTTGGAACAAAGTCCCTCTGTCCCTCTTTCCTTCTCATTTGTCCCTCATTTTGGTCTGATCTACATAGTTGTGTAAACAATGCACTATTTATCTTTCAAAAAGTGTTTCCCAGTGCTAAACCTTACATCACATTTGCTGCATTTGTAAAATCCAAAAGCCAGTATAAAGTAATAATAGTGGTAAAGCACTTGTGGGCTTAATCTATCATTTTGTTTTTGTATAATTCTCCTTTAAGGGGGTGTGTCCTATGCCTACATACTTTTGCTAACAGGTGTCCCTCATTCCCATCTCAGAAGGTTGGGGGGTATGGCATTGCACCTTCCTTCAGTAAATGCATGTCAACTTTCTCAAATAGTAATAGCCACCTAAAGTAAATTGAATTTTGATTGTTACGTGTTACAAAACTTTACTCATTTGTATTGACGGTACTTCTGGTGGATGAAAACGTTTTGGATCCTTATGGCTCAACATATAGACATGTGGTGAAGGGTTTGTGCTGCGTTGTATTAAAATAAAAACACTAAGTTTATATTCAGTAAAGTATACAGTGCTTGCTCCCATGATTGGAGAGCAGCATAATTCATGTTTTGGTTAAGCCAGACACTAAGCCATATGTACTCCAACAATAAAGATTAATGGTGGATGAGGCTGTGTTTAGGTAGCTGGAGACAAGCCAGGTAAATGGTAACTGCCTTGTAGCCCCAGTATATGCTGGACTATCAGGTTTCCCCTACCCAATGATCCAATTGTTAGCTGATGTGTGTGCTTTTAAATTCATAATCGGTTGGATTCACTGTAGAGCTAATTCAGTCTTTAATTTTGTAAGTATTAAAGCAAAAGTTCCACAAGTTCCACAATAGTACTAAAAGGAGCACAGTACTCCTAGGGAGCTCTAATGTGCAACTTTTTAGAGTTGGCCACCCATTATTCCCCACAGTCCTTCCACACCTCTCCCGGTTCTCAGTGCTACCGGGAAATCTCAGAATTCAGATAGCAAAACATCTGAAGTTATGTGAAGGAACCTTTTGATGTCTGCATGGTGGTGCTCCAGCCTGTTCAGTACCAATATGGCACTGACAGGTTTACATTAAAAGAATCCTGTCATGGGGGAAACACCTGGTTTGTCCTAGCTAACTTCGTTATGAATGTGCTAGGTGCCCAACTGTCTCTGCTTTCAGTTCTTTTTCAATCAAACATGCAACACATGGAGTCAGAACTTCTAATATGACAGTAAGTGACTAAAGCCGGTCATAGATTATGTGATTGTCTTTTCTGCAATCCAAATCCGTCTATTCCCCCATCAACACTGTCTGGGGAGACATCTCTGCTGGGAGAACACAGTAATTACTGCTAGTGGCTATAGCTGCTGGTAATAATCGCATGCTAAAAATCGATCGAATGGGCTCAAATCACACTGCACTGCATCAAAAGTAGTGCATGCACTGCTTTTGGAAACACACTGCAACCGAATCACATGGTACTTCTGTACTATGCGATCTGGTGCAGGCAAATGCACTGCGTTTGCAACCTGTATTTGGGGCATAATTTACTAAAAGCAAAACTTCAGAAGGGGAAGTTCAGCCTGTTTGCATCCCCCCCCCCCCCTGCACTGCCACATTTGGCACTTTTTGGGGGGGAGCGGATACCTACTTTTATTTATTTCAGGTACTTGTATAGCGGCGTCAATTTACGCAGCTCTCTACATATACATTGCACATCAGTCCCTGCCCTCAAGAGGCTTGCAATCTAAGGTACCTAACTTACATTCATACATACACGTACTAGGGCCAATGTAGCCAGCATCCAAATAACCTACCAGCATGTCTTTGGACATGTACTCAGAGGAATCCCAGGAAGAACATGCAGATAGTGTCGTGATTAGGATTTGAGCAACCGACCTTTTTGCTGCTAGGCGAAAGTACTAACCACTGTGCTGCCCTGGTTTTGACAGATACCCGCTCCCACTTTCGGTCAGATATGCAATGGCGATCTAAGCCGAAAGTTGGGCCCCTCCTCCTTCCCCCCACAGTCTTCTGGAACACATCACAGGTCCCAGAAGACTACGGGACAGTTCACAAGGTGAAGTGTGGCTCACGCATGTGCAGTAGGAAATAATCTGTGAAGCCGCAAGGCTTCATTTCCTGTTTCCCGTACTTGAGATGCTGGCGCCTGCACCCGAAGCTGATTGAAGAATCGGCTTGGGTAAGGACATCGCTGGATCCTTGAACAGGTAAGTGTCCTTAGATTAAAAGTCAGAAACTACAAGATTTGTAGCTGCTAACTTTTTTTTTGGGGGGGGGGGGCCTGGAGCTCCTATTTAACATTGACCTCCACTGCAGATCACAACTGCAGTGCGGTTTGAACGTGGTTCAGGAAACATGCACTGAACAAGGGTTTCCCGCACCATATTCTGGTGTGTATCGGTGCTCACTTTCAGGCCGAGTTCACATATGGGCGACCGTGGGTTCATGCCTGGGGTCCGGTGTGCGTCTGTTCAGTGGTTCAGGTGCAATTCAGGTCCAAATTTTTGCCTGAACCAGACCCAAACACACACAGGACCCTTTTGGAATCTGCTCTATTGAGTGCCGGTCACACTCGCCTGTAATGTGAATTGGATGTGGTGAGATCCACATCCAATTCGCACATCTGTGAACCCAGCCTCAGAACTACAATGTGGAACCCTGGATTCAGTCACTCCCAGTACATGGGGCTGTATCTTCTGAACCATTAGTTTCATATTTCTAAAGGACAGTATTGATGAGAACAATAGGGTGATATATAACAGTACTAACATTCCAACAACCATACACGGGGATCAATCATCCCGCAAGGACATCTGCCAGAAAGTACATTCCTTTAATTTGATATTTTGGAACCCAGAACAAAAGTTTGACGGGATCTGGGGAATCGGATTCACAAATCGGCACCATTCAAATAAAATTTAGGAAAAGTTTGCCTGCTTTATACTAAGACTGATAGCCTTGATTTGTGTGTGCTGTCTTGTACGTACCATAACTCCAACTTCTTTTTCTTACAGCATCTTGTAATATCCCAAGCATACTACAAAGATCTTTAAGCTCTTTACAGCCATGGCATCTCTATTACCATCTCAGAAAGAAATGGGAAGTGGAACATATACATTCTCCAGCCAACCCAGGGTGGTTCAAAACCGCCATAAATACAGGACAATACAACCACCTACGTAAGTGAATGATTTATTAACTACAAATGTTGTATATTATATACCGTATTCTGGAAAACATAATCAAAATAATTTAAATGACTGAACAAATTCACATAGTATTTCTTTAAGCGATTGCCGCCCACCCACAGTATATTTCCTGTAGACAGGCGGGACAGTCAGGCTAGGCAACGTACTTGTATGTTGCCTAGCATATGCGCACTAGCTCGCCCCCTGGGGTGCGCAGCAGCGCGATCCCGTAACTGCTGTGTCCAGTAGTCACTGTGAAAAATATATACAGTATCTCACAAAACTGAGTACACCCCTGACATTTTTATAAATATTTTATTATATCTTTTCATATGACAACACTGAAGAAATGACACTTTGCTACAATGTAAAGTAGTGAGTGTACAGCTTGTATAACAGTGTAAATTTGCTGTCCCCTCCAAAATAACACAGCCATTAATGTCTAAACTGCTGACAACAAAAGTGAGTACACACCTAAGTGAAAATGTCCAAATTGGGACCAATTAGCTATTTTCCCTCCCTGGTGTCATGTGACTCGTTGGTGTTACAAGTTCTCAGGTTTGAATAAGGAGCGGGTGTGTTAAATTTGGTGTTATCACTCTCACTCTCTCATACTTGTCACTGGAAGTTCAACATGGCAACTCTCTGACTATCTGAAAAAAAGAATTGTTGCTCTACATAAAGACGGCCTAGGCCAGTGATGGTTAGCCATCACTGGCCTAGGCTATAAGAAGATTGCCAAGACCCTGAAACTGAGCTGCAGCGCAGTGGCCAAAACCATACAGCGCTTTAACAGGACAGGTTCTACTCAGAACAGGCCTCGCCATGGTCGACCAAAGAAGTTGAGTGCATGTGCTCAGCATCATATCCAGAGGTTGTCTTTGGGAAATACACGTATGAGTGCTGCCAGCATTGTTGCGGAGGTTGAAGGGGTGGGGTGGTCAGCCTGTTAGTGCTCAGACCATACGCCGCACACTGCATCAAATTGATCTGCATGGCTGTCGTCCCAGAAGGAAGCTTTTTCTAAATATGATGCACAAGAAAGCCCGCAAACAGTTTGCTGAAGACAAGCAGACTAAGGACATAGATTACTGGAACCATGTCCTGTGGTCTGATGAGACCAAGATAAACTTATTTGGTTCAGATGGTGTCAAGCGCGTGTGGCGGCAACCAACTGAGGAGTACAAAGACAAATGTGTCTTGCCTACAGTCAAGCATGGTGGTGGGGGTGTAATGGTCTGGGGCTGCATGAGTGCTGCCAGCACTGGGGAGCTACAATTCATTGAGGGATATATAGGGAAAGAAAACCGCGCTTAGATATATATATAACAAACTTATTGAGATAAAAAATATTGATAATAATCAGAAGTAAAAAGAGTCCAAAAAGCAGCAGCATAAGCAAAAATGCACGTGATAAATGGAAGGAAAAAGCTGCGCTATATACGATGCGGGTCAACAATGCATTATGTGATCCAAAATGTTGAAGTGCAGTTAAAACATGCGACACCCGGGTGAGCTATATCCTTATCAGTGCCACCACCTAATAAAAGACTCGCTTACCAGATTGTAAGCAAGGAAGAGCGGATGGCTATATCCCAGCCAAGGCCTTTGTATAAACAGCAGGAACGTCCAGGCAGGGCTAGTCACTGAATTGAATACGTGCTCCAATCCCTTTATGCCATAGATAGCCCATAGACCTCAGTCAGCTCCCGAAAAGTTTTAATATCTATACTTGACTGCTCGACTAGGAGTCAAGTGAAGATATTAAAACTTTTCAGGAGCTGACTGAGGTCTGTGGGCTATCTATGGCATAAAGGGATTGGAGCACGTATTCAATTCAGTGACTACCCCTGCCTGGAGGTTCCTGCCGTTTATACAAAGGCCTTGGCTGGGCTATAGCCATCTGCTTTTCCTTGCTTACAATGTGGTATGGTGTCGCATGTTTTAACTGCACTTCAACATTTTGGATCACATAACGCATTGTTGACCCACATCGTATATAGCGCAGCTTTTTCCTTCCATCAATTCATTGAGGGAACCATGAATGCCAACATGTACTGTGGCATACTTAAGCAGAGCATGATCCCCTCCCTTCGTAGACTGGACCGCAGGCCAGTATTCCAATATAACGACCCCAAACACACCTCCAAGACAACCACTGCCTTGCTAAAGAAGCTAAGGTTAAAGGTGATGGAATGGCCAAGCATGTCTCCAGACCTAAACCCTATTGAGCATCTGTGGGGCATCCTCAAACGGAATGTGTAGGAGCGCAAGGACTCTAACATCCACCAGCTCCGTGATGTCATCACGGAGGAGTGGAAGAGGACTCCAGTGGCAAATTGTGAAGCTCTGGTGAACTCCATGCCTAAGAGGGTTAAGGCAGTGCTGGAAAATAATGGTGGCCACACAAAATATTGACACTTTGGGCCCAATTTAAAAAATTTCACCTACTCACTTTTGTTGCCAGCGGCTTAGACATTAATGGCTGTGTGTTGAGTTATTTTGAGGGGACAGCAAATTTACACTGTTATACAAGCTGAACACTCACTGCTTTACAATATAGCAAAGTGTAATTTTTTCAGTGTTGTCACATGAAAAGCTAGAATAAAATATTTACAAAAATGTGAGGGGTGTACTCACTTTTGTGAGCTACTGTATATTTATAGGCATACAATGCAACCAGTCAATATACTGCAGGCAGTAAGTAGTTCAGTCAACATCTAATGCCTAACAGAGTATTGGTAACTGTAAGCGCAAACACACAAGTCCATATATAACAGGAGATATAAAGGGCTGGGCAACTTAGTCCATAGAGGACAGGCTGGAAGTTCAAGGGTTAAGTGGTAACCGGTAATGTAATGGTTAAAGTAGGCTGGTAGGCTAGGCGGCTGCTGTTTCCTCAGAGAGCTGGCTCTGTGATGGATGAGAGAGGGGTAGAGAAGGAAGCGCCACCTGAGTGTAGTATTAACAAATGATGTTTAATGACACCAGGTAAAAACACACTTACAGGATAAAAACATATAAAAGGCTCATCTGTATGAGTATGTGGTCCTCAGTGTTCCCTCTGATCCTGTGGTGGTGACGCTGCAGGGATGCTGGGCTGCAGAAGGTGGATTACCAGCCGGGAGCTCCTTCTGTGGCCATCAGGAAGAGACTAGGGGCCGGCGTGGAGCGCACGTGAAGCATGCATGACGTCACAGGTCCTCCGTCTGCTTCTGGGTTTGGTATCCAGGGGAGGGATCGTCCAGGGAGGAGGGCTAGCAGAGAGGTTGAGAGAAGGCTACGCGCTCGGAGACACTGCTCCTTCAATAGGCCTTCACGTGCACTCCACGCCGGCCCCTAGTCTCTTCCTGATGGCCACAGAAGGAGCTCCCGGCTGCTAATCCACCTTCTGCAGCCCAGCATCCCTGCAGCGTCACCACCACAGGATCAGAGGGAACACTGAGGACCACATACTCATACAGATGAGCCTTTTATATGTTTTTATCCTGTAAGTGTGTTTTTACCTGGTGTCATTAAACATCATTTGTTAATACTACACTCAGGTGGCGCTTCCTTAACATCTAATGCCTAATTCCTAATTTCTAATTCCTGAACCACACAATTCCACAAGTCATATGTTTTTTTCTTTAGGAGGTCCAGCTAAAACTTTTATGCTATGAATAATAAATGCAAAATAATATTAATGTATCATTTTCTAAACTACAGAAACCAAGCACTACCATTTAAATATTTTTTGCCTAAAAGCATGTCTCCAGACCTAAACCCTATTGAGCATCTGTGGGGCATCCTCAAACGGAATGTGGAGGAGCGCAAGGACTCTAACATCCACCAGCTCCGTGATGTCATCACGGAGGAGTGGAAGAGGACTCCAGTGGCAAATTGTGAAGCTCTGGTGAACTCCATGCCTAAGAGGGTTAAGGCAGTGCTGGAAAATAATGGTACCACACAAAATATTGACAGTTTGGGCCCAATTTAGAGATTTTCACTTAGGGGTGTACTCACTTTTGTTGCCAGCATGAGTTATTTTGAGGGGACAGCAAATTTACACTGTTATACAAGCTGTACACTCACTACATTACATTGTAACAAAGTGTCATTTCTTCAGTGTTGTCACATGAAAAGGTAAAATAAAATATTTACAAAAATGTGAGGGGTGTACTCACTTTTGTGAGATACTGTATATAGTGAAAATACACTATAACATAACTGCATCCAGTTGCAGTTTGTTTAGAATAATCAGAATATAGCAACATCATAGGTGATTGTTTGTTCTGGTTTATGAACAATTTTTATGAAATATTCCCATTAGTAATTAACTATAAGAAGCCAAAGTATTATGTAGAATCATAAGTATGATAGTTTATTGGAAGTCATATGGTCTAATGTTGAAGTTGAAATTAGGTTTGATGGAGCACCAGAATATGTTCTTGCTTTGAACTGACAGCAATGGGAAGGCACATATACTGTAGTATGCTACAGGAAAACAATGTGAAAGAACATAGATGTCTGTATTAAATCATTGTGACTAGTACCATGACCTCAGGCCTGCCACGTCATTCAGTTTTTTTAAATTTCAAAAACATTAGGCTCCCTGATGCTCTTATCTGATTTGCAAACCTTATCATCCCCAGTGATAGTTACACGAAATATAATGAGAACAGTGATTCAACATTTTATAAAATAAATGACACATTTTGTTCCAGCATAATGGGTCTTCACAGAGCTGATTCCTGTGAAAAGCATATTATAAAATATTCAGCAACGACTGGTAAATACAGAACCCATTCCATTGGTGGTCTACTATCTTATGATCAATATGCAGTATTAACCCTTTCATTTTATGGCAGTTTTTCAAGGCAGTGCACATTCTTGCGGCCAAGTATGCTCAATAAAGTTGTTTCTCCAAGGCCAAGTATAGAATGTAGATTTCTAGACACTAGCAGAGTTGAATCATATATGCATATATAACCACTTTCTAAAGTCTTTGACCAACTTTTCACTGTCTTCATAATCTTCTTGTGAATATACATAAAAATATTGTGTTTTGCTTTCCAGGTCTGAAGAGAGTTATCATTATGGAAATATAATGTATGATAGAAGAGTGGTGCGTGGTAACACATATGCACAGCTGATATTACCCCTGGTAAGGAAGACAAAGTTTTCCTCGTCTTTTGTATAACTTTTTCTGGCTTATATGTGGTATTACGTTTTCATAGAACTTCACAACATTACCAACCTGATTGTCCTCTGTATTCCAGGGGTTCAGTTCTAGTTTTTGAAAGCATATCCCCTGCAGTTTATACTACTTACCTTCTTGGAAACAGAGGTTATGTGACAGTTCACCTAGTGTTATTTGCTGACCTGGCCATTTTCTCCTAACACGTTCCAAAAATACCACTAAAGAATGTGCCACAAATGCACCAAATAAAATGTAAGACAGGACACACCTCACTATGCTATGTGTATTCCAAACAGAAACATGTATTGCTCTAAAATAACCTATGTTTTCACATGCTCATTTTGTGTTGGTCACTCATCAAAGCTTCTTCTACTAACCAAGAGGTTTTAAATACATCTATTTTTTTTTTTATTTATTCCTGTGAAAATTTTAAGCTAGGCATATAAATTTAATTTAGGATTTAATTTGCAGTTTTAAAATGCCTCTGGGATTATGTTTATTTTTCCCTGTGGTGTCATATGGTTTCCCAGTCTTAGCAGCTCTAACTTTGAATCCCAGCTGCATCTAGTAGTAAGCTAAATTGATCAGTTCCAATGCTAATCCTACTACAGGGTACCCTATGAGAGTGTTCCTTATTATCATGTTGCAACACAATGCTTCATATTATGTTTACAGGGCTTTGACATCATTGGTAACAAAATGGTAATAAAATCAACTGAAGAAAAAAAAATATATATATAAATATATATATATATATATATATATATATATATATATATATATATATATACTTTTTGGGCCTAGAACCATCTCCTAATGTAAAATTAACCATTTGTTGGTGGAAAAACCACCTAACACAAAAACAGAATTTAAAGATGGATGGTCCTAAAGAAGAACATAAAGGCACTTTTTAAAATCATCTTTATTCCAGAAATTTTTAAAAACTGGGGAATATGTCAACCTCTATGACAAAAGTATGCAAAGCAGCAACAAGAATATTACAGAATCTTATCACCAATATATATGCTCCTAGATAATTACATTTAGATTCAAATCACACACTACCAAAGTAATGCCTAGTAAGAAACTAACGAGGGCTATTAGATCACACTATATATTGATATTCAGGCCGTAAAGCAAAAATGCGTTTTGCCCCCCTGATGGGCTTCTTCAGGGAATGAAAGGGGTTTATGTTCTGTTCTCATAAAATCAGATCAGCCTATCCATGCAAATGGAGTCCAAATCATATTGAAGATAATAATGGCCACTCTGGCGTGTTTACCCCTCATCTAAGAAAATGCCCCGTAATTGCTTTCATCCTTCACTTGTATCAAGGATCCAAAACGAGAGTGATTAAATCAGCCCCAGACTCTGAATGGGGACAAAAAGAGTTATAATTAGACCTTAATAGGATCCTGTGACTCCTCTACTGTACAGTCACAAAAATGTAGCATGGTCGAAGCAGTTGCAGGATCCTATTAAAATGCATATAGCAGTGCAGGCTGTGTCCGTGTTTGCTCTGCATAAGCGGAGCGGACTTGGACCTGTCATCTGCCCGCTCCGCTCAGCAGAGAGATCCCCCCTCGTGAGAAAAAAGAATCTGGCCCATGTGAAAGGTGCCTTAGGCAATTTTTCCACCAATGAACAGTTACAGTTTTAGCAATCTCAAACCTGTGAAAATGTTGTGCTTATTTTTGAGTATGCAATCCTGGCTTGATCTTAATGTAACTTAAAAATGTATGGGGATTTCTTATTCATCTGTTTATACTGATCAATGTGTATTTTAGTATACATTCCCATATGTTCACAAGACACGAAAAGGTGTAAAGCTGTGTGCGTAGAACAAACTTGCAGTATTGTCAAGACCACAGACATGAGATATTGGATTAAGTGATAGACTTTTCCACCCTTCTCATATTTACAATTACACTATGAATGGCAGGCCAGGAGAACAAACTTTAGGGGCTAACTAATAGACATCCCTCAGAGCAGTTGGATTATACCGACACGACTGACCACCTTTTGCTTGTCTATGGCCACCTTTACTTTCCTTAGAATAAAACTTGACAAATAAGTGATATAATATAATGACTGAATGACTGAATATAATCACTGATTATTGTGTGATTGGCCTCTAGACAGCTCAGCCAGATCCAGTGGAGATTCAGAGAGCACAAGAAGCACGCAGAAGAGCACTGGCAAAGAAACGTGCCAAAGATCTGTTGAGGCCCAGGACCCCGGAGCCAGTGGAAGGCAGGAAGAACATTGAGGTGCAGACAGGTGAGAGTAATAGGTCCACAAAAATGTAACCTCATGTAAGATTCTTGCTAGTAATTTAGGGTTTAAATGATGGAGAGTGACTGAATGAAAAAAGTCAGCGTGCAGTTCTACTTCTGTGTGCCTAGTTCTGAAAGACATTTATGGGTTGTTATTGCCCTAAAACAACAAGAAATGTGCAGCGCTTCCTGTAATAAGAAAATAAGTACATACATACCAGTCGTATAGTATATATAAAGTCCCAATATATGAATCCGTGATTTGATTTCACCAAATCTTCAGTATCACCCAGAATAATTCTGACAATGTGCATGATATGAAAAAGGGGAGAAAAAAAATAGGACTTTATATGAAGCATGCGGTTGCAATTAAGTAAACTGGTAAACAAAATTAATATTTATTGATTCATATACAATATAAAAATTTACATATATGTATATCAGTGTCCAAAATCCAAAATTTATATCAGTGTATAAAATCCTATAAAAACATATTCCATAAATAATCTTGTCTACACATGATTAATATAAGACACGGAATCTGGTAGCTTTACGCGTTTCGTTGCTTTAAGCTACTCAGCGACCAAGGCCAACACAAAAGATGTGCGTGATATGTCTAACCACTCACCAGAAAGTAAAAGAAATCCAGCATGAGATAAGCATCCAGTATGAAATAAACATCACCCAATGTTCTTGGGAGCAATTCGTCACACACGTGCACCTCAACCAATCTGTACAATGACCAGATATTAAATGATAATGTGCCTTTTAGGTCATTACTCTGAAGCCAAGAGACATCTCACCTGGTATGTTGGTAGGATGGTGGTCCAAAAAACTCATATAGTGTAGTAGTTTATTAAATATAAAATCAAGTACAAAAGCTGCAGCATAAAACAAATGAGGCCAAAAAACTCACATAATCAGTCACCGCTTCTGCCATGAGGACGCAGTGATAATGACTTCAGCAGGTAGGCCCCTTCTGACGTGTTTCGTTCTTGTGCATGTTCTCAAGGGATCTGCCTATCCTTGCCCTGTTTCATAAAATGCTAGTTGTCTTGCTGTTCTGGTCCTGTTAACTCAATACTTTTGTTATAATAACCAACCTGGAACAATAATGATGTGAAAAGTCATAAATGGCAGCCACCATAGTTTTTTGAGTACAGATTCCCTTTAAGGTTATCTCTTTTTGCTGGCTACTTTCAATGTTGTAATGTAATCTTTGTTACAATCCTAAACAGAGCTTTACCTGGAAGAGCTAAGTGACCATGTCGAAGAGAAAGATATGGAATGCCAGACAGATGCCTTTTTGGACAGACCACCTACACCTCTGTTTATTCCAGCAAAGACAGGAGTTGATGTTTCCACTCAGATTTTGGAAGGAGAAGTAATTATAAAAAAAAAAAAAAACTTGTCTAGGTTCATAGTGCTGAAAATACGTGATAAAATATAATATTGACCTCAAGTGTACATTTCCTGGATGCTGCTGCGTTTGATCATTCACATTTTTTCTCAGAGGATTAAGTGATCAGATATCCTCATTAGACCTATTTCCTTTCTCACTTTTCATTCCAAGTCCAAGGCTGCTGTTAGAAATCACAGGGCCCGGTACAGCCGACCTGACAGCCACCCAAAAATATCAAAACGTTGTTAAGTTAATGAATAAAGTTCTGTGTGTAAAGGTATTGGGACTCATTCACATGAGGTGCTGTGGGCCTATACAGTGTGAATCAGTGTTTTTTAAATTTGGCTATTGCTGTGCACCGGCAGCTTATGTTACTCTATGAGGACACAACAGCAGTGCAAACACAGGTGCAAGGTCCTAATTTGACAGGCATGTGGATGTAGGTGTATGGCCTCCAAATCCTGACGGGGTGTATTTGGGGCCACTCACCCACACCTTTCAAATTAGGACCTGCAGCTGTGTTTGCACAGCTGCTGCATCCTTATAGAGTAACAGGCGATTCCAGCTGCACAAACAAACCACTGCTCATTCACACTGCATGGGCCAGACAACCTGTTTGAATAAGCTCTTAATTTTTAAAATTACTTTTCACAATTTGGTATTTTTTTTTACGATTTTTTTTTACAACTCTGTTGGTGTTGGGTGAAATATCAGGGGGTCTAATAAGACCCCTGACATTTCACATTTGAGACAGAGAAAGGAATTGAGGACAAAGATTCTTCAATTCCTTCTTCTGCAGCCTCAGGTGCACAAAAAATGAAAGAACAGGAGCCAGAGGCTCCTGCTCATTCATAAACTGAACCATCACTCACTGTGTTTATTCACTAAAGAAAGGGGCCAGTACATCCCTCTGTGTACCAGCAGCAGCAGGCGGGAGAGGGAAGCTGGCAGTGCTGCTGGGGGAGCACACAGCAGGGAGAAATAAGATGTGGGCAGGACAGGGAGGGGGATTGGTGCAAGGAGCAATTTCAGGAATGATGCCCTGTGTGTCTCTCCCTGCAGCAGCTGAAAGCTGGCAGGAGGGAGAGGATGAGAAACCAGCTTTCAGCTGCTGCTGAGTCACACCGGACATCGTTCCTGTCATTGCCATCCCCTACCCCACCAATTCCCCTTCGTGTCCTGCCCACTTCTAATTCCCCTGCTGTCTGGGCCCCCATGTGTGCCTGGGCCCCGTACAAAAGGATCGATGGTACCCCCTTAGCCCTGCTCCATATGAAATTAACTAGGGAAAGAGGGACCCCTTAGTAAAGTTTCTGGCTGTTGGGCAATGCCAAGAACTGTAATCAGACTTGGCTGCAAGAATCTCCTAGACACATAAAAACCCCAAAGACACAGCTGAATAATTAGATAAGTGAACCATCCACCTAACTTCCCCTTTAACTGCCTGTTTATACTGGCCATATAGACTTTCAAAAAGAACAAGAAAATCTACAAGAAGTTTTGTAAAATGAACCCCAAACCATAAACAAAATCAAGAACATTTTTGTGCACTAATGTAGTAATCTGGCCTAGTAAACAATGGAAACGGTCACAGCAGAGAGACTTGATAGAAAAATCATTGATGATTCCTGTGGAAATATTCCAGTGAAATACTCCTGTATCATGGTTTTGCCCATTCCTATACTGCCCAGCAGATGTGCATGTTGTACGGGGAAGGTGTCATCCACAAGTCGAATTATTCCCTCAAGGATGGAACTTTTTAAGAGAGAACACTTTTTGCCTATAAAAAAATACACAAACATTATTCATCGTACTTTGATCATTAAATATTACTTTTTAAAAGAAGGCAGTGCTCACATAAAAAAAAAAGGCAGAAATGGTAACTTAAAAAAATTTATGCTGAACAGTGCTTGACCAATATTCATAATATGTACAACAATGATT
This sequence comes from Aquarana catesbeiana, assembly GCF_042186555.1. Classification (NCBI taxonomy): domain Eukaryota; kingdom Metazoa; phylum Chordata; class Amphibia; order Anura; family Ranidae; genus Aquarana; species Aquarana catesbeiana. Next base: position 433,794,230 of record NC_133327.1, on the reverse strand, counting down.
GAGTGATTTGGGTTTGGCCTATTATTTTCAGAGTCATTGGATTGTTTTTGAAACTTTAGAAATGGTTTCTCTTGATTTGAAGTGATGTGCCATCATTCTGTAAGCCCACTTTTTTTTCTGCATTTGCCATAATGCTGTCATCAAAAGCTGCTACCAGAACCCTGCATTAAAATGACCACATAACTTAGATGATGGTGCCTAAATAGTTTTGGTTGAAACAAAATGAAATTCTCAGTGCATTTACTGAAATAAAAAAAATAATTTTTTAATGCTACTAATAAGGATAGTGCTACAGCTTTTGGTCTCTGGACAATCGCAAGACCGTAGATGATTTTGGATATGCATAAAATAATCCTCTGCTGCTGCTAGATACCATTAGTCCCCAAACCTTGTCTGGTCCAATTAAGCAACTTTATATAATACAAAAAGTCCTTGGTAGTATTTTGCAACACTGGTGGGTGCTTATTCATACAAGAAGCGCAGCATACATACAGAATCACACCTTGGGGCATTTCGCACATTAGTGCCTACACATAAGGTCACGGTATTTGTGCAGTGGTGTACAAATACTGTGCTACGTGTTTCAATAAACACCCTCCAATATTGCAAGATACCACGAGTACTGGTATTATATAAAAATTATTCTCTATGGTTGACAAACTTTGTCCTACAACAAAAGTATATAGGCTAAAATAAAATAACCAAAATGGTTACCAGTAATCTTTGCTCATTTCCTTTTGCAGCTTTTTGACTTTGATCTGGAGGTTAAACCGCTGCTGGAGGTGCTGATTGGCAAAACAGTTGAGCAGGCTTTACTTGAGGTAATGGAAGAAGAAGAACTTGCCAGCTTAAGAGCACAACAGCGTGCCTTTGAGGAGCTGCGCAATGCTGAACTTGCCGAGGCACAACGTCTTGAGGAACAGGAGAGAAGACACAGAGAAGAAAAGGTATACAATCTTTGTATTTAGGGGCTCTGTTATTTCAAAGTGATGATCAGGGAATGAGTTCACTGCAATGGACACAAAGTTTAAATATGTAATTTAAGTTGACAGTTATTACATTCATTTTTCTGTATAGGAACGACGCAAACAGCAACAAAGAGAAAAGCTTTTGAAAGAAAAGGAGACGGCAGAGAAGGTGGCAGCAAGAGCTTTTGCACAGCAGTACCTGGCTGACCTTATTCCATCGGTGTTCAGCAGCCTAAGGGACAATGGATATTTCTATGACCCAGTGGAAAGAGGTTTGTATTTTCAAACATGTATAACTATCTATCTTGGTTATAAATGTAAAACACACCTGAGGACTTCATGACATTCATGCGTCATTGTCATATTCTGTAAAACTGTTAGCAAACATATCTATACTGAGTAAATTCGAAGTACAGAAACTGCCTGCAGACCTTGAGTGTGTGAGTTCAGCTAAATTTTTGTGCTAATTACATTTGTTAGAACTGCAGCCATCTTGCCACCCCTTAGTGCCCATAGTTACATAGCATATAAGATCGAAAAAAGACACAGGCCCATCCAGGTCAACTTATGTGTGTGATTTTGATTCTATACCAATAGTCACATAGCTTATAGGATTGAAAAAAGACACAGGTCCATTCAAGTCCACGTGTGTGTGTGTTTTTTACAATAGTCACATACAGTGCCCAATTATGTGCCACTTTGTGTTGGTCTATCACATAAAATCCCAATAAAATACATTTATGTTTTTGGTTGTAATATGACAAAATGTAGAAAAATTCAAGGGGTATGAATACTTTTTTTAAGGCACTGTATGTGACTATTGTTATAGAATAAAAATTACACACACATAATTTGACTTGGATGAACCTGTGTCTTTTTCAAACTTATAAGCTACAGTAGCTTATAAGTTTGAAAAAAGACACAAGTCCATCCAAGTCAACTTATGTGTGTGTGATTTTTATTCTATAACAATAGTCACATACAGTAGCGTATAAGGTTGAAAAAAGGCACAGGCCCATCCAGTTCAGCCTACTGTATTTGAATGTATGTGTTTGAAATGAAAATGTAAATGGTAAATGAAAGTCATGGAAGCAGGAGTTTTCTACTTTCTATGCTAAAGAGAAACTCTGGGTATACTGTTAACTCAACACACTGTTTACCCTCCAAAGGATTTATAATTCTGTATAGCAGGTCTTGTAATGCATGTAGTTCCTGATTAAAGTATATCTAAATTTAAAAACAAAATGTAATTTCTTGCAGAGTACCAGTATTTAGAAAAGGTGGCACCGTTCATTTTTTTCTGCTTAATTTTGATTCAATAAACCTGTAAATAACACACTTCCTGTCCTAGAATGGCTACGCTTACTCACGCCACTGTATCTGTGGAGGGAGTTACCCAGGCTGAACTTTAAACATGTATTCCTTTGTTGATCACTTTTGCATGAGGGGTGGGAAAAATTGTTTTCAGAAGGAAAATTACATTGTCTTTCCTTTCAGTGCAGCTAACAGGAAATGAGTGACATTTCTGGCAAGGTTAACATATATTTTCTGTACTTGTTAAAAATGTTCTTGGCCTTAAAAATAGAAAAAAAATACAGTAACAACATCCAAGGATCTGTAAGCTGCAACATGTTTTGTTCTTGGGTTTATAGTAGTTATCCATTAGGTAATTTATCCTCTTAGGTTAATAATTTAGCTTTCAATATCTCGTGCTGCCTCCAGCCTCCTTGGACAATGAATTAGCAAGTAAGTAGATTGCCTGGCTTTGACTTACATGGCCAATGTATGCAGATGGGGCTTCACTAAGGCTACTTTCACACTGTTAAAACCACCCCGCTAGTGGCCGAATAGCGCCGCTAAAACGACGGTAAAGCGAAGCTAAAAATATCGCCGCTTTACCACCGATGCCTGCCCCAGTGTGAAAGTAGTCTTACAAACAGAGTTTTCCAGGACTACTTCAATAGTTTACACCACCCAAACCCATGCAGACTTTGCAATATGTGCAATGGATGCTGATCCCAGACCACTTACAGCAGGGGTTCCCAACCTTTTTGGCACTAGGCACAAGCCGCATTGGAGAAAATTATGCCAAGGCCTGGGAGGGGGTTGCTGCGTTTTTCTTCGCAGGAAATTTGGTGGGGCAATGGCTGGTGTTGGCGCTTCAATCATCACAGCACCATGCTTGATATGGTGTCAGGATGATTGAAGCGCATTATTTCTATTATTATATTGTAATATAAAATTAAATGGTTCAACTCACCATAACGCAAAATCAGTGGGAGCCCTGAGCGTGTCACTTGCCACCGTCGCCTGCCACCAGATTCAGCTTGTCACTTGCCACGTCACCTGCCAACAGATGCAGCTTGTCACATCACCTGCCACCAGATGCGGATTGTCACTTGCCAAGTCACCTGCCACCAGAAGCAGCTTGTCACGTAGCCTGCCATCAGATGCAGCTTGTCACTTGCCACGTCACCTGCCTCCAGATGCAGTTTGTCATTTGCCACGTCACCTGCCACCAGATGCGGTTTGTCATTTGCCACGTCACCTGCCACCAGATGCGGCTTGTCATTTGCCACGTCACCTGCCACCAGATGCAGCTTGTCACTTGCCACATCACCTGCCACCAAATGCAGGTTGTCATTTGCCACGTCACCTGCCACCAGAAGCAGATTGTCACTTGCCATGTCGCCTGCCACCAGATGGGGATTGTCACAATCCTGCCATCAGATGCAGATTGTCACTGTTGCCTGCCACCAAAAAATACCAGATGCAGCTTGTCACTTTTTAAATGTAAGGCAATTTGGTGGCAGGCAACAGTGACAGCAGAGAAAGAGGATTCTCTCACGGAACTGCAGTGATGCAGGGCGGGTGGTGAGAGATGATGTTGGCCGCCCGCCCCCCCGCCTCTGTCTTTCACTCTGTCGCCCTTCTACTCTCTCCCCCCGCCAGCTCTCTCTCACCAGCTGCACTCATGGCCTGGATGCAGAGAGGCCACGGCCTGATAACGGGCAGCATCCCCTCATAGAAGGCCATATCAACACCATGTGTACGGGCACAACTCACACAGGGCTCTGAGATTTACTTTGGTCTAGATTATTGCTCTGGAAGTCCTACTGAACACCTGGAGCCTGGGTTACCTTTACATGTGAAGGGGTTAACTGTCATCACCAGGAGGGCAACTCCTCTACACTAATCACCACCTGCTCCTGAGACACAGGTATGCACAAATATACGTATTTATGCTTCTCCCAGGTATTGGATGAGCCCATCATATCACATTTCATGTACTTGCAAGCTTAAAGTATAACTAAAGGCAAAGGTTTTTGTTTTAGTTTTGAACGGAGTAGAGATGGATTGGGAGACCTGTTAGTTTTTATTGCTGTCTGTGCCCCGGTAAGGAGATTCACCCTTTCTATTTGTTCTGTTTACCATTATCATTGAAAGTGAAATAGAGATATCTTATTTTTGGTTGTCCCCAGAAAAGTAATAGAGGGGAAATCCTCCAATGGGAACACTAGTTTTGGTGATCTGAGAGTCCTCAAAGAATTCTCTTATTTTGCATGGATTTCCTCTCACTTCCTGTTTGGCTATCGGACAAGAAGTGAAGGAAAATCTCTGCAATAGGACACAGATGGCAAAAAAAACTCTGACAGGGGTTATAACCCTCCTTTATTCTATCAAAAACAAAAAAAAAAGTTTTGCCTATAGTTCTATTTTAAACAAGAAGAGGCAAAGTGGCCTTTCGTTGAACTTTACTTAAATAACCAAAGTACTACAACTACTTCCACAAGCTGGTGTTGCAATCCAATGTGGTAAGAATTGTTCCCAAACAGTGGCAGAAAGGTGTATAATAAAAGATTGTTCACATTCTGGCTACCATAGCATTAAAGTACTCCTAACTAGACAGTTGTGGGTGCTGTGATGCTACTCACATCATAACATCCCATAATGTCCTTCTCAGGCCCTAGGCCACATGGCTTCCCTCTCCTAGGCCCCCAGTTTTAGACAGATTGGGGTAGGGTTAGATCCTCTGTCAAGTTTGCATTGTTTGAGCCCTCCTTGGGGAGATCCACCAGAAAGTGAGGGGAGATCAAACATTTTGGAGTTTTCAACAGATAAGGGTAAATGTTATAACTGTCTTAAATTAAATTTCCCCTCACTTCCTCTCAGTTCATGTTGCATCTTCAGGACAGGAAATTTAAATACTTTATATCTAAACCCAAGAACAAAAATTTAATATAATACAGCTTACCAGTCTTTGGATGTGGTGGCTGCATTGGTTTTATGTTACCAGTCTAAGAACGTTTTCTGCAAGCACAGGAAAATATCTGTTCATCCTGATAGAAATCCAAATATATTTGTAACTGAACTAAAATCTCAAACAATGTCATCAGCTTTCCCAGTTATCTTCTGTTAACTATACATTACCTCCTCCCTATGTGTTAGAGATGGGAAAGTGTTTGTAGTTGACATCAGTTTCCCTGTGTGTGACTCGAAATGCAACTAAACCCTCCTATTCTGCAATAAGCCAGACTGGATGTAATATTGAAGCTTAATTAACAAAGCAGGATGGGCGAAACTATTGGAAAAAAACAAAGTACATATAATCAGTATATGAAATCTATAGGAAATACAATAGACAGTTAGGCTGTGCCTGGCAGTAAATGATTCATACCAGCCATGCTGCATTTAGAAGATGCAACAGGATGCAAGTTTTAGTCCACAACATGTGCTCTGATAGCTGGTTCCTTCTCTCTCAGTCCCTTAGATGGAGTTTGAGCTCCCAGGATGCACCTGTCTCTTTCTCCCAGACTGAAGAATGATGGGAACTTTTATTAAAGCCGAACAGTTTCTAGTTTCTGCAAAAACAGTATATTCACCATCTGCTCCTTCGTGTGGTCAAATCTGATATTGCAGGCAACATAACTGATTATCCTGCTGGAGGCAGAACAGTGACAATACTGCTCTTGCATAGAATACCGTACAGTGAGTGTTGTCACCCTAGGACAGGAAGTGTCTTACTGGCAGGATCCCCACGTGAAAATAGTGTATAAGAACTAATGCAGTCACCACATCTAAGAACTGGTAAGCTGCAGTATATTGCAATTTGTTTTTGGGTTTAGATGTACTTCAATGAGAAATCTTCCCAGCAAGACACAGACAGCAAAAAAATAACCTAATAGGCATTTTAACACTTACATACTCTATCCAAACATAAAGACATACATTTTGGCTATACATTTCATTCACTTTAAACATATTGCAGAATATGAAGTACAAAATGTCTAAAGCTTACATGCTGTGGATGATACCGGGGTTTAGTGATGAGCTGGTGTTTTTAAACTTCTTTGTTCAAACTTTTTAGACTTGTACTGCAAATTGGTTTGTAGTACCCACTTTTTAAAAAGTAAAAAACACAATTTTTGTACTTACTGTGAAATCTGTTTCTTGGAGTTCATTAAGTGACACAGGGTTAATTTATTCTTAGACAAATGGGTTATATTGGTGTTCACAGGATAAATTGGGCACTGGAAAACCAGATCTGTGCCTTATCACAATTCTGTCTCTGAGCTCTTCAGGCAGTTCCTTTGACCTCATGATTCTCATTTGCTCTGACATGCACTGTGAGCTGTAAGGTCTTATATAGACAGGTGTGTGTCTTTCCTAATCAAGTCCAATCAGTATAATCAAACACAGCTGGACTCAAATGAAGGTGTAGAACCATCTCAAGGATGATCAGAAGAAATGGACAGCACCTGAGTTAAATATATGAGTGTCACAACAAAGGGTCTGAATACTTAGGACCATGTGATATTTCAGTTTTTCTTTTTTAATAAATCTGCAAAAATGTCAACAATTCTGTGTTTTTCTGTCAATATGGGGTGCTGTGTGTACATTAATGAGGAAAAAAAATGAACTTAAATTATTTTAGCAAATGGCTGCAATATAACAAAGAGTGAAAAATTTAAGGGGGTCTGAATACTTTCCGTCCCCACTGTATATTGTTTTAGCAGACACCCTAGGGAATAAAATGGCAGTCGTTGCAACTTTTTATGTCACACAGTATTTGCGCAGGAAATTTTCAAACGCGTTAAAAAAAATGTTATGCCGAGTAAATAGATACATAACATGTCAGGCTTTAAAACTGCGCACACTTGTGGAATGCTGCCAAACGTCAGTACTTAATCTCCATAGATAACGCTTTAAAATTTTTTACAGGTTGCATGTTTAGAGTTATGCCGCGCACACACAACTGGTTTTGCTGTCAGAATAAACTCCGAAGGTTTCTCCAACGGAACTCCAACGGAATTCCGCTCAAGCGGTCTTGCATACACACGGTCACACCTAAGTCAGACTGTCCAGAACGCGGTGACGTACAACACATACGACGGCACTAGAAAAAGGACGTTCAATAGCCAGTAGCCAATAGCTTCCATCTCGTACTTGCTTCAGAGCATGCGTCGTTTTTTATCCGTCGGAACAGCATACAGACGAGCGGTTTTCCCCATAGGAATTGGTTCCATCGGAAATATTTAGAACATGTTCTATTTCTAGGTCTGTCAGAATTCAAAAAAAAAAAAAAAAGTCTGATGAGACATACACAAGATCGGAATAGACGATGAAAAGCTTCCATCGGATTTTTTCTGTCGGACATTCCGTTCGTGTATACATGGCTTTAGAGGAGGTCTAATACTAGAATTATTGCTCTTGCTCTAACGTTTGCGGTGTATGTAACCTGTGTGTATTTGGCTCTGATACTAGCCAGTGCCTTACCAGCCACTCACCGCACGTCCCTGGTGAGTGTTTGTGTATTAAAAGTCAGCAGCTACACTTTTTGTAGCTGCTGACTTTTAATAAACAGAAAAACGGTTGGAAATCCGCTTTAGTGCATGAAAAATAAACTCCTTTTGAATAGGAATGCTCAAAAACTTGCATGGTTTACACATTTGAATTCTGGTGTATCATTTAAAATAAAAATATCCTTTATATAGTCAAAATAAAGACTATTAGCAAGGGCTAATCATTTCCACATTTAAGAAGACAAAAAATGATTTCGCTAGCTTTGTTTAAAACAATTATCCTGCACAGTGCTTTCTAGATGTGTGCCCACTGGTCACCTTGTACGCAGGAGGGCAAGTAATGTTTTGCAGATCAAGATTACCTCTTAGCAAACCATATCATAGGTGATGATATGGCTGAAAGACAAATAGCACTCCGCAGCCGGAGGATTAAGACTGCTGACTGCTATTTGCCTTTCAGTCATATCATGAGCTAACAAAGTCACCCAATGCCTATCTCCTGTAGTTTATATGCTTTTATTCCAGATTATCATATAATATAATTAATGATCTACTTTCCTCCTTTGTGTTTTAGCATTATGTCATGGTAAAACCTTAATCAGCTTTCAGTCTTTAGAATACCATAGCAGCATTTCTTTAAATGATCACTAGCATTACAACAGACTGCTCTTTTATCAGAGTGCTTTTTAATGGCAACCCTAGAAAAGCCCATTATATGTTTATAACTTTATATGGTTGTGTTATATCAACTTACTAGATCTATATTTATAAATCCAGTGGGGTTTTTGTATTTAGTAGCACACACTGGTATATTTAAGTGTGTATGAAGTATTATAAGAATATTTTCTGGTGGTATAGAATTTGGTAAGAAACATAGCTCAGTTTGGTCTTTAAAACGTTTTAGAGCTGTGTCTAAGATTTAAGTTTGCTGTATGGTTAAAGCATTACATTGTTTTTCTCTTTAAAAAGTTTTATTTTGGACTTATCAATTGGAAAGAAAAGACACTTTAAAAAAAAAAATAGGCAATCACTGGATTTTCTAGGCCTGCATCGAGCAGACATTTCTGCTGTATTTGAATATTGGCCATCAACAAATTCTGCTAGTAGGTTTACTTTTCTGGAGATCTTTGGTAAATGCTATTATTGTTGTCTCTTTATTATACTAGCTTTGGGTGGCATGAATCAGAGATTGACCTCCTATAGTTTATTTGGATCTCTGTGAGTTAGCTCCCCCCAACTCTACCATGGTCATAACAGGATGAGCCTGGCTTTTCACCTACTAAAAATTCTCTATGTATTCCTATAGATTCCTAGAGGATAACTTCTATAGCGCTTCTTTGGGGAATACTTTGTAGAAATATGTAAATCAATCACTCTAGTAGTTGACCTTCATAGGTTAGCTAAAAAAATTATGTTGGCCTTTCAGATCCTCAAAACAAATGTGGAGAGTTCTCACTGGGTTTGAACCCTGCCCCACTCCACCTAAAATTAGAATCCAATTTGAGTAGAGTTCCACTTAACTGCAGGCATGCATAATGCGGCTAATACCAGGCATATAACCAACCTGAACCTTGTTAGCAATTAGCTGAGGAGTTGGACAAAGATTTTCGATTATGCTTTAGCAGTTTACCCATTATAGTTTGTTACATAAATGGTGTACAGTATGTGCTATTTAACTAATGTGCTTGAAGCCAAACTGCAAGCTATTTTTTACAATGATGCACATTGTAGGCAGACTTTTAATGGACAAGTAAGTGATCTGCTTGTCAATAGGTAAGACACTGTTCACCCAATATGCATTTGATAATGGTGGTACTGAACAGACAAAATAAAAAATGTGCTGTCATGAGAAACATTAATCCTTCTGCTATTTGCTGCAACCTATACTGTCATACACAGCTAAAATTAATAATCTACATTATATAAATAAAACAGAAACTGGTATCTTACATATACATTTGATGGGTTACAGTTTAGAAAATTGAAGCGCTCTTTAAAATCTAAATAAAGCCAAAACTTTTTATTTAGCCACTTGAGCTCCATAAGATTTAATCCCCTTCATGACCAGGACATTTTTTCCTATAAAGCGCTGCACTACCTTAACTGGCAAATGCGTCGTCATTCAACTCTGTACCCAAATTACATTTATATCATTTTTTTTTTCAAACAAGTGGAGCTTTCTTTTGGTGGTATTTGATCACCACTGCGTCTTTTATTTTTTATTATAGAAACGAAAAAAGACCAAAAATGTTGAAAAAAAAACCCCAATATTTTGTACTTTATTAGAAAATTATTAGCCAAATTTATTCATAATTTTAGGCCAAAATGTATTCTGTTACACGTCTTTGGTAAGAAAATAAATCCCAATAAGTGTATATTAATTGGTTTGTGTGAAAGTTATACGGTTGAATTACTTAAGGCAAATAGACTGTGCACTTTGCAAGTGCAGTTGCTCCAGAACTTTGTAAATGAGCTAAAGATTCACTTTGCAAATAATACACAATCACATGCAAGGAAAATAAAAGAAGCAGCATTTTTGCTTACATATGATCGGATGATGGAAGTCACCAGAGCTGCTTATTTGCTAAGCTCTGGATCAACTGCACATGCAGAGTGCAACTGCACTTTGCAAAGTGCACAGTCTAAATCAACCCCATAGTGTCTACAAACTATGGTGTATATACTGTATTTAAAAATTGATCAATCCTGATGTACTGACGTGAGTGAATGAAGAGGACCCGCCACCCTAGGTGAGGCAAAGAAGCCTAATGGAAACTGCATGTGGGTGCCCACCCCGGCTTGCCTCTGTATGTGATGGTCAAAGAAGAAATGGCTGCACACCACGGCTAGTTCCAAAGTCCTTTATTCTAAATCCCAAAGTGACACTACAGGACACCAACAGGTTGCATGGTTGACGCGTTTCACACACTACAAATGTGCTTAATTGATTAAGCACATTTATAGTGTGTGAAACGCGTCAACCGTGCAGCCTGTTGGTGTCCTGTAGTGTTGCTTTGGGATTTCCAATAAAGGACTTTGGAACTAGCCATGGTGTGCAGCCATTTCTTCTTTGACTGATGTACTATTATTTCTTGAGGCCCTAAAGTGCCAGGACAGTACAAATACCACCCAAATGACCGCTTTTTGGAAAGTGGACAGTCTGAAGTATTCAGTAAGAGGCATGGCGGGTTTTTCCAAGATGTAATATTTTGTCAGTTTTTTGGAAAATGAAGGAATTAAATAAAAAAAAAAAAATATTTATCGTTTTACATACTGTCATCAGTGCAGTACTGGCATTGCAGTGATCAGAGATACTGACTGATGACAGTATGTAGAAAAAAAACAAAATGTAAATAATTTGTTATTCAATTTTGTAAACTGTGTTTTTGTTTTTTAACTTTTTTTTTACATCTTGTCCCCCATCAGTGTATAAGCAATAGCTTTAGTTGTCATGAATGGGATTCCCATGAACAGCTTGATTTTGATTTGATCTGTGATTGGCCAAGCTAATCACATGGTACGGGTAGCCAGGTACCATATGATTGCTGTGCGCCAATCACAGGTCAAAACAGTAAGCAAGCTGTTCATAAATAGAAAGCCACTCGTGACAGATTGTTTAAATTGTTAGGGCACAGCAGTCACAGGAGGGGTGCTCTCCTAAACCACGGCAGGCTCAATCACTTATATATTCGTGACTGAGCCTGCATGTGCGGTTCCGTCACAGTAAATGTACTGTTGTGGGGCAGCAAGTGGTTCATTTTGTATAAAGTAACACTTTTATCTGCAGTCAGGTTTTTTGTTGTGTCTCTCATAGGGGGGATTTTACTTCCTGTTTTGTAGACTCAACATGAACATAGGCTGGCCATAGACAGAGAGATCTTCTTTCCTGCAACCATGGGTTGCCATTGTGTTCTCCCGGCAGGGAGGTGGGGGGAAGCCGTCCCCACCGGGAGAACACAATGATTATTGCTAGTGGCTATAACAGCTGCTGGCAATACTAACATGTAAAATACGACTGGTTTTACCCAAGTTGACTGATCCAATTGTGTACATTCAGCCTGCCCATACATTGTTTGAATCAAACCGTCTATGGCTGGCTTTAGGTGAAGGAAATGTAATTTTAGACAGTTATCACTTGAAGTGTACCCATTGGAATTTTCCCCCTCTATTTCTGTTCCTGTGACAGTTTTGGATTTTCCCTTACTTTCAGTTCTGGTGACAGAGGAAGAATCTCCAGGGTGGAGGAGTAGAAAACAACAAAAACCTGGCAGGGGTTCTGCCCTTCCCTATTCTATCCTAAAATTATAAAATGTTTTAGCTTTGCATACGTTATAACCATTGGAAACAGTCACAGACTAATAGATTAAAAACACTGTAAAAATAACACACACACACACACTTATATCGTTTTTTGTTTTGTTTTTTTATAATAAATCATGTCTGTATTCAGCAGTAGGTGGCAGTGTTTTATCTGTCAAAGTATGGAATGGAAAGTCTACTAATAAGGCTTCCAGCATTTCTGTTTCTTGTGCTGGTCTGTGGAACCATTAGAAAATTGTGTAGGTGACTGAAAAAGTGACTAAGTTGCACTCAGTCTGCCACATCCACAGAGTGGGTGTATTGTAAGCAAAATATATAATTGCAGCATTTTTTGCAAATAATACCTATGAGCTAAAGATACCATTTTTAAGCAATCTGATCATATCCTGAGCATAATGGAAATATGACATAGATAACAAATCTGGAGTGTTACAATGGGGGTTATTTACGAAAGGCAACTCCACTTTTCACTAAAAGTGCACTTGGAAGTACAGTCGCTGTAAATCTGAGTGGTAGATCTGAAATGAGGGGAAGCTCTGCTGATTTTATCATCCAATCATGTGCAAGCTAAAATGCTGTTTTTTATTTTCCTTGCATGTCCCCCTCGGATCTACAGTGACTTTACTTCCAAGTGCACTTATAGTGCAAAGCGGATTTGCCTTTAGTAAATAACCCCCAATGTGTTTAGGGAGGCTAAAGAACAAAAAAGTGGAAGGGGTTTGACTGTAAAATCAAGACCAGGAACCATGGATATTTTTATAGAATGTAACAGCATGGATCATGTATGGACATATACAGTGTGTATATATACTGTCATCTACCTGTCATGTCCTCTCCTGTACTGAAAATGCTTATTCTTATTTCACTGCAGACTGAGCTTCTCACAATTTACATTAGAAGCTGCAGCATATCATATACTGTAGAGCTATATTAATTTACTGATTGGAACATCATCTAGCACTTTCCTCCCCAGCCTGACTGTCCCTGGCCCATCCCATTTCATTCATTAGATTTCAGTACCTTTAATCATGGAGGCTCACCATTGCTGTGGGCATTACCTAAGTCATTCTGCAGGCAAATGCACTCTGCCTAGGAATGCCCACTGCTCCAGACTGATATCAACCCATTAAAGGGGTTTTGATGTCTGCATAACTCCACCAAAGATCCAGCCCACTGTTTGCATCAGGGCTTTTTAAAGCAGAGTTCCACTCGTTTGTACATTTATTAAAAGTCAGCAGCTACAAAAAGTGTAGCTGGTGACTTTTAATGCACAGCCACTCACCTGTCCCACGGTCCAGTGATGCAGCTGCCCGGAGTCTCGCTCCTTTCAGCAGCACTGTTATTGCAAGTGTGGGCACCCAGCTGTGACAGCTTGTGGCTTCACAGCCGGGTGCACACTGCGCATGCGTGAGTCACGCTGCGCTCTCCTAGTGGCCAGGCAAACTTCTGGGGCCTGTGACGTGTCTATCTAGGCTGTAATAACTGACCTCTCCCTCTGAAAGTACTAGTAGCTGGACTGCCAAGCTGATCTCCTGGATTCAGTAACAACTCAAATAAGTCCTATTTCTAGTATCAGCCTAACACAAGGTTATAAACATTGTACTTTTATTGAAATATATGATTATCAGCTGCCCACCTTATTGACTTTGATAATTGAGGTGTACTTTCACGCACAATGCAGAGTATGTGCCTTGGAAGCAATATATCATTTCTACAGCTGTCCATATGAAACTAAGCCCTGGCACAAAGACTTTGCATTGTCGAAAGGCAGTGAAACCTGACATATTGTTTATGTGCGTTCCATTTAATTGGAGAAATAAAATAGTTTATTGTGTAAATAGTACATTCCATTCCTTGTGTATGTGTGTATATCTATGTGCGTGTGTGTGTGTGTGTATATATATATATATATATATATATATATATATATATATATATATATTATATATATATTATGCATTTGTATGACATGATGAGAGCTGGCCAGGTCAGTAATCCGATTTCAGCTTTTATCCATTTTAATAAGTTAAAAATAGGTTGCTGAAAGAGCACTATGGGTTGCTGAACTTTGTACTGCAACCTATAAAAACCAGAAGTATAAACATCAAAATGGGCACTTATGGAAAAAAGGGTGTTTAAATGTTACTGTGTAATATGCCCAAAACTGATCAGTGTACCGGCCCGCAGTAGTCATATGGTACACACAGGGTCAGTCACCGCCCATCTGTACCATACCACAGCTAATCACAACAATACACACTGAATGAATCAGTTTCATTCAGTAAAAATGGCAGCTTATACCAGTCAAAAAAAGCATTAAAAAAAAAAATCCTGTTAACTTCCCCAGAGTAGTACAGTGTTACTATGGTAACACTGTATTGCTCTGGACACCGTGTGTTTTAAAAAACAAAATTCTAAAAAAAAAAGAAAAAAATGTAATAAAACCAAAAAAATTGTAACAAATATTATTATTTATTTGTTTTTGTTTTTTTGTTTTTTTTTTAAATACTGTCACTACTTTTTTTTTAAATACTGTCACTGTCAAAAAATTGTAACAAATATTATTATTTATTTGTTTTTTTTTTTTTGTTTTTTTTTTAAATACTGTCACCAGTCAGTGTCCCTGATCACCGCCACACCAGATATATGATGACGCTGTACTGCACTGGTGACAGTATGTAAAAAAAAACAATTGTGAAACATAACAAAATTACAACTTCAAAAAACTTGCCGTGCCTCTTACTAGATACCTTGGTCTGTCTACTTTCCAAAAAGGAGTCATTTGGAGGATATTTGTACTCTCCTAGCATTTTCTATACCCACTGTGTGTGTGTGTATATATGTATGTATGTATATATATATATATATATATATATACATACATACATACATACATACATACATACATACATACATACACACACACATTACCAAAGTATTGGGACACCTGCCTTTAACGCACATGAACTTTAATGGCATCCCAGTCTTAGTCCGTATGGTTCAATATTGAGTTGGCCCACCCTTTGCAGCTATAACAGTTTGAACTCTTCTGGGAAGGCTGTCCACAAGGTTTAGGAGTGTGTCCATGGGAATGTTTGACCATTCTTCTAGAAGCACATTTGTGAGGTCAGGCACTGGTGTGGACTGATGGTATTTTTTTGTTTTTAGTTTCTTCGATTTCCAAAAAATTGTGACAAAAAAATTACAACTTCAAAAAGCTCGCCATGCCCCTTACTAAATACGTCAAAATAAATACTCAGTCAAACCTCAGCACTCGCTAAGTCTCACATCCAATAGTGTGGCAATATTCCAGGCTCCAAAACACTACTATAAAGAGAAAGGAGGGCACAAACGCCTAGTGCATTACCTTCAACACTAAAGTCAATTTATTAAAATGCCAAAAACGTACTCACAAACAAGAAAAGAAATATAAGCCCATCAAATCACAACTCAAAATGATGTAGTTTTACAACTACAGATACTGGGTATGCATCCACTCCTTTCTTTTTATTGAAATACCTTGGACCTATTTGTCCTGTCCTGGCATTTTCGAGCCTCAAGAAATTAGCCATCAGTACATGAGTAATGATTGATTTTCAGATATATATACCATAGTTTGTGGACTCTATTATTTAGTCTGTAGGAAAATTATAAACACTAATTTGGGTTACTTTCGCCAAAGAAATATAGCAGAATACAGTTTGGCCTAAATCTATGAAGAAAGATTATTTGCTAAATTTTATAACAGAACTTTTTTTTAAAGTTCTGGTCTTTTTTTGTTTATTTAGCAAAAAATAAAAAACCCAGTGGTGACTAAATACCACCAAAAGAAAGCTCTATTTGTGTGAAAAAAATTGTACACATTTCATATAAGTACAGTGTTGCATGACCATGTAATTGTCATTCATAGTGTGACAGCGCTAAAAGTTGAAAATTGGCCTGGGCAGGAAAGGGGTGAAAGTGCCTTGTATTGAAGTAGTTAAAACAAGTCCTTACTGACCTCTGTAGCGCAGCCACTATAGAGAAATTCATTCTCAATGTTTAAAGAAGTATTGGAATTGCAGCTCCTATCCACTTGCTGTATCCCCCAGTAAAAATGTGTCAGCTGGCCAGTCTTCATATGTAAACTAGGTTCTGAAGATGTTGGAAACCTATTGAAGTCTTTGAGGGTGAATTACTTCAAAGTATATGCAGCTATAGAGCTCAATAAGGGCTTGTTTTAAATCTTTAACCACTTGCCACCAAATCACGTATCTGCTACGTCATTTCAGTTCAAGTGATGTACTGCTTTTTAGAGCTGACAGTCGGCTCTCTTGAAATGGCAACCTAGGCAGCTATCTAGTCGCTTGATTGCTATTACAAGTAGCAGTAAGAGTTATTGTCATCCCCCCCTCCCCTTCAATGGCTCTCTCGGGCTCTCCCATCCCACTGGGAGACCTGCGCTACTAGCCGGCACGTCCACCTGCTAGTCGGAGATGCATACAAAGTCGGAATCGGCTTTGATTGGGCCTTTGCTATGATAACCCAGGAGCATTGACATGATATCACTTCCAGTTTACCTGGATGTTAACGACTCCATTTTTTGAAAATCAAAAGTATTCAAAATAGCGATCTTGGCCTTTTAAATGCTTTCAAGTGCAAAGGCGGGATTTGGGGTCTTATTGACCCCAGATCTCTCTATAAAGAGTACCTGTTACATGCCTATTTCTGTCACAAGGGGTGTTTCCATTCCTGGTGACGGCAATAAAAAAAATGATAAAAAAAATTAAAGTGCCCCCATCGCCCCCGTGCTAGCGTGCTAAGATGAACAGGTGCTTCAGTCCCGCATGCATGTACGTAAACAGCAATCGTTCCACAAGTGATAACCTGTAAAGGCTTTTAAAACTTGGTATCCATTTACTCAACGTGACATCATCTTTTATATTTTGCAAAAAAATTGGGTTATGCATTGTGTTTTTTTGCAATAAAAATGTAAAAAGGTGTATTTTTTCACCAAAAATTGCATTTGACCTAAAAAACTGCAAAACCCACAAATTTATTTTCTAGGGCCTCTGCTTTTAAAAAAAATATAAAATGTTTGGGGGTTCTAAGTAATTTTCTAGCAAAACAAAACATATTTTCACTTGGAAACAAAAAGTACCAGAAAATGCCTCATCTTCAAGTAGTTAAGATCTTGTTTACAAGAGCTTTATGGCCTGTACAGCATCCTATGTTTATGTATCTGGAGCCATGTGGAGCTACATTTAGCCAGTCTACACCGCATGTTACTCTATGGGGAAGCAGTGGCACACATCCTAAACTGAAAGGCGTGCAGGAGCAGCTCCAAACTATTCAACATCCAAAATCCTATGTTTTTCAATTGTGCCTGTTCACATGTGAGTGTAGTGTCGTTTGGAGTTGTAGCTTCAAGAATTTTTGGTCCCAATAAACTTCAATTGAAATGCTTACAAAGTGCGCAAAAACTCTCAAACGACGGCTTTACAAATGCTAAAGAAAATCCTGTAAAATGACCAAAGTGTCAAGTGTAAATGTAGCTTACGTATCCAGTCACATGAAAAGTAAAATGCTTGATTACCTATTTCATCTGCACTTGATTGGGCATCCAAACCATGCAGGGATTTGCTTCTCACATGACTGGGTAATTGAAGTGAATATTCACACAATTTATTGTGTTAGGATTCTCAACTTCTTTAGTAAAACAGCCTACTAGTGTTCATAAAAGGCTTTTGAAATTGTTGCTGGACCAAGCTTGCTATGAGCGATAAATTCAAATGGTACCAAAAACAGACTCACAAAGTATTTATAAATCAATTTCATGTATTTTCCAGAATTTTTGAAATATACTGTACAGCATTTACTGATATGGTTATTTTCACCTTCTGTTTGTTGCTAATCATTTAAAACATTCATGTTTAATTTGTTTTAACATTTCTTGCTTATATGCTAGATGTAGAGACCGTATTCATACCATGGGTTATGGATGAAGTAGAGAAAACACTAAAGAAGAATGAACTGGGAAGAGCTATTCTGGACAGTAAGTATATTCAGAAAATTCCTTAAGGGGCCTAGTACAAACCCAAAAACTCAGAGAAATACAGTGTACAGTATGTACCTACCTAATTGTAGGGTATGTTATAATACAGTATGTTGTGAAGTTCAAGGGATTAGCTGGGACACAGGACATCAAAATAAATGTTCATTACAAATACAAAGTCTATTGTGACCTCCACAGGCTTGTCCTCAGTCACATCAAATAAACATAAACAATGCTTATTAACAATGGTGATAAATGGGGAGTACTCGGAATGGTCAGAGGTGGGTAGTGGGGTCCCCCAGGGTTCTGTGCTGGGACCAACCCTATTTATTTTGTTCATAGACGACTTGGAGGATGGGGTAAACAGTTCAATCTCTGTATTTGCGGATGATACTAAGCTAAGCAGGGCAATAACTTCTCCGCAGGATGTGGAAACCTTGCAAAAAGATCTGAACAAATTAATGGGGTGAGCAACTACATGTAAATTAGGTTTAATGTAGAAAAATGTAAAATAATGCATTTGGGTGGCAAAAAAATGAATGCAATCTATAAACTGGGGGGAGAACCTCTGGGGGAATCTAGGATGGAAAAGGGCCTGAGGGTCCCAGTAGATGATAGGCTCAGCAATGGCATGCAGTGTCAAGCTGCTGCTAACAAAGCAAACAGAATATTGGCATGCTTTAAAAAGGGGATCATCTCCAGAGATAAAACGATATTTCTCCCGCTCTACAAGACTCTGGTCTGGCCGCCAGTGTTGCCAACCTACCAGATTGAAATTTACTGGCACAACACCTAAAATTTACTGGCACCGCCACGTTTTTACTGGCACTTCCAAAAGTGTAAAAAATTACAGTTTTAAGTGGGAATTTCAGTGTTTAGGCAACAAACAAGTTACATGTGCAATTAGCAATGTGATTTAAGGTAGATATTAGGTCGAAAAACATATTTCTTATTTTGAGTATCGTAAAGGCGGATTATTGTAACCCATCAGTATTTTGTCACCTATGTCAAACTGGAGAGATTTCCCCTTAATTTTTGTCCCCAAAGAGAACGAGAGAGAGAGAGAATGCTCCCACATTCAGTTACTGTACATTACTCTCCAGCATTCGGTTACTGTACATTACTGTCCACCATTCGGTTACTGTACATTACTCTCCAGCATTTGGTTACTGTACAATACTGCCCACCATTCAGTTACTGTACAATACTGCCCACCATTCAGTTACTGTACAATACTGCCCACCATTCAGTTACTGTACAATACTGCCCACCATTCGGTTACTGTACATTACTGTCCACCATTCGGTTACTATACATTACTCTCCAGCATTCGGTTACTGTACATTACTCTCCACCATTCAGTTACTGTACATTACTGTCCACCATTCGGTTACTGTACAATACTGCCCACCATTCGGTTACTGTACAATACTGCCCACCATTCGGTTACTGTACATTACTGTCCACCATTCGGTTACTATACATTACTCTCCAGTATTCGGTTACTGTACATTACTGTCCACCATTCGGTTACTATACATTACTCTCCACCATTCGGTTACTGTAAATTACTGTCCACCATTCGGTTACTGTACAATACTGCCCACCATTCGGTTACTGTACAATACTGCCCACCATTCGGTTACTGTACATTACTGTCCACCATTCGGTTACTATACATTACTCTCCAGCATTCGGTTACTGTACATTACTGTCCACCATTCGGTTACTGTACATTACTGTCCACCATTCGGTTACTATACATTACTCTCCAGCATTCGGTTACTGTACATTACTGTCCACCATTCGGTTACTATACATTACTCTCCACCATTCGGTTAATGTACATTACTGTCCACCATTCGGTTACTATACATTACTCTCCACCATTCGGTTACTGTACATTACTGTCCACCATTCGGTTACTGTACAATACTGCCCACCATTCGGTTACTGTACAATACTGCCCACCATTCGGTTACTATACATTACTCTCCAGCATTCGGTTACTGTACATTACTGTCCACCATTCGGTTACTATACATTACTCTCCACCATTCGGTTACTGTACATTACTGTCCACCATTCGGTTACTATACATTACTCTCCACCATTCGGTTACTGTACATAACTCTCCACCATTCGGTTACTGTACATTACTGTCCACCATTCGGTTACTATACATTACTCTCCACCATTCGGTTACTATACATTACTCTCCAGCATTCGGTTACTGTACATTACTGTCCACCATTCGGTTACTGTACATTACTGTCCACCATTCAGTTACTGTACAATACTGCCCACCATTCGGTTACTGTACAATACTGCCCACCATTCGGTTACTATACATTACTCTCCAGCATTCGGTTACTGTACATTACTCTCCACCATTCGGTTACTGTACATTACTGTCCACCATTCGGTTACTATACATTACTGTCCACCATTCGGTTACTGTACATTACTGCCCATTCGGTTACTGTACATTACTGTCCACCATTCGGTTACTATACATTACTGTCCACCATTCGGTTACTGTACATTACTGCCCATTTGGTTACTGTACATTACTGCCCATTTGGTTACTGTACATTACTGCCCATTTGGTTACTGTACATTACTGCCCAGCACTATTTGGTTACCATACATTACTGCTCATCATTTGGTTGCTAGGGGTTACTGCACAATGATTACCTGCAACTCCGTGTCCCCCTCTGAAAACTGCTAAATCCTGCTGCTGCTTTATAATTCACCACCCCCACTGCTGGTAGAAGGGTGAGGAAGAATGCACACAGCCCTGTCTGTGTGTCCTTGATCTCCGTGCTCGTTCTGCTGACCGGAGAAGGGGGAGGAGGGGCGGAGGGAGGACATCACAGAGAGCCTGCTCTGGCTCACTGCTTGTCACAGACACAGACTCACAGCTGCTCCGGTCCTGACAGAGGAGAAGCAGGCTCTCTAGAACATGCAGCCCACAGCCGTGCCTCTCCTCTGTCACAGTGTGGCCAGGAGAACAAGCGAGGGTGATGCCATTGCCTGGGCTGGTAATATGAAGTGCAGGGAGCAGAGCAGACTCCCACCCGCCTCAATACAGCACAGCCACACTTTCGGCTGGCCGCATCTTCTTGTCAAATGTGGCGGGCTGCAGGAGGAGGGCTGGTTACAGTGATGCTGATTGGCTGAGAGGCGGTGGTGGGCGGAGCAATTCTCCGAGGTGCAGATCGGATTGTCTCGGCAGCTGGCTCTCGGGCATCTCCGGGAATTGCGCATGCGCAGTTCCAAGCTGAGCTGGTCACAGCCATTTTTACTGGCACTTTTCCCGTGCTACGGACAATTACGGGCGGTAAAAAAATGCCCTGTTTTTACGGGCTGCCCGTAAAAATACGGGCGGTTGGCAACACTGCTGGCCGCACCTAGAGTATGCTGTCCAGTTCTGGGCACCAGTCCTCAGGAAGGATATACTGGAAATGGAGCGAGTACAAAGAAGGGCAACTAAGCTAATAAAGGGTCTGCAGGATATTAGTTATGAGGAAAGGTTGCGAGCACTGACCTTATTCTCTCTAGAGAAGAGACGCTTGAGAGGGGATATGATTTCAATTTATAAATACCATACTGGTGACCCCACAATAGGGATAAAACTTTTTTTGCGGAAGGGAGTTTAACAAGACTCGTGGCCACTCATTAAAATTAGAAGAAAAGAGGTTTCACCTTAAACTACATAGAGGGTTCTTTACTGTAAGAGTGGCAAGGATGTGGAATTCCCTTCCACAGGTGGTGGTCCCAGTGGGGAGCATTAATAGTTTAAAAAAACTATTAGATAAGCACCTGAACGACCGCAACATACAGGGATATACAATGTAATGCTGACATATAATCACACACATAGGTTGGATTTGTGTCTTTATTCAACCTCACCTATTGTAACCTATGTAATGCTTCTATGACAACTCAATAAAGCCCTGAACACAAAAGTTACTTCAGTGGCATAATGTCCATAGAGAAAATGAAAGTCCAAAGACATAGCAGCAATTTCATCTAAAAACGCAGGAATAAACATCCACCTATCTGTGCTAAATCCAGGGCAGCTACATACACCAGAGATTTCCTTTTCTTATTAATTTTCACCTTCCCTGTTCATTAACCCTGCACTGCCTCTTAAAGTGTATTTTCATTTTTGCAGTCCAATTTTGACAAATTTGTTCTATGTTCCCATGCACGGAGCATACCTAAAAATATATATTTTTTTAAATCTTACCTTTCTAGGTATTTATTTAGAGAAGGTCCAAGGCAGACTCCAAGCTATCTCTGAACAATATGAAATGAAAGGTAACTCTGTGTCCCCATTGACAGATAGGGACACATTGAGTTTCCCCTCCTTAACATACAATGAAAAAGCCTAGCTTCTAGATCTTTAACACTTTGTTAGGACAGACAGTGTTAAAATCTAGTTCACAACTGATAATAAGATCTGGTAACATGGTACAGACAGAGTAGTTAAAGTAAGGGCGGTTATAGCCCCCTGTCAGTTTTTTTTCCATCTATGTCCCATTGGGGAGATTCCCCCTTACTTCCTGTCCCATAGCTAAAACAGGAAGTGAGAGGAAATCCCTCCAAAGTGAGGAAGTCTCTGGTTGTCACCAGAGTCATCAGTACTAGTGATACAAAAAAGACGCCACTTGCTCCCATCTATAGCTGGCTATTGCAGTAAGAAGCATTGGAAGGCTAACAGTTACAAACAAGGCCAAGGATAAATCCAAGGGAAAAAACAAGCTTAACTTACCGATACATTTACAAGTTATGCGCTGCACTTGGGTGACCCCAAAAACAAAATTAATAATAATTGTGCTTACTAGTGTGATAATATTAAATACAAATAATGCTTACTAGTGTGATAATATTAAATACAAATAATATGAATGTTGAATAAATAAACAAGGTGTGAAAAAACAAGTGCTTGTTACACCATAAATTAGTGCTTAATAGTGCTTGTTACACCATACATAGTGTCTTAATCAACATAAAAAGTGCTTAGTGCTCAATATAAAGTTTCCTGCTATTTTAAATGGAAAAATTAATAAATAATAAATCATGAAAAGAAAAAAAAAAAAAAGTTCTCTTTGGCACTCTAAATAATGCGTGCAAATAATGTCCAACAGTGATAATAAAACAATGTGTGCAGGTGGTGTTCAGCTGTGACAACAATCCAACATCATGCCGAAGATATCCTGAGTGCTGCAAAACATGCTCCTGTGCTCCTTCGTGACCCCCTTAAGCTAATGTGCTCACCTCAGAGCGTGTGACTCAGCTTCTACCCCGAGTCCAAATAGGCTTTGGAGCCACCCCTGGGCTCAATCTCAGTGTCTGCTGCACTCCTCCAGCTGGAAACAATGTGGCTCCATACATATAAATGAAAAGGAAACTATATAGTGTAATATAGTCAAAATACTTTTATTAAAAGAAAATGCTCCCCACACCGGGGTACTCACATGGCACTGGTGCGTCAGTGCACCATACTATAACGGCTTTCTATGCACAATCACTGGATGTTTGGTGCGGTATGCTGTGCTGGGACAGCGCTGGTGTAAAGTCCGTGTCAGTCTCTCCGTCCTGGCCCATCCCCAAGCTTAACTTACCGACCAGCCCGCAGACAACCAAATAACCTGTCTAACAGTATGCGTTAAAATCAGGGGTTTAGCCTGCACACATTTGCAAATGCATGCGTAAGCCACAGAGCCTCGTCAAGGCACCCTGGTATCTGTGGTACCTAACACTAATTTATAAGTGTCCCCACAGTGGAGGCACATGCATTCTGATGGATAGGTGAGAGCAGGTGAACTGAAGGGGAGCCACCCCTTTTTAAAGGTACAGGGGCACACTGAACACCCAGCATATAGCACAATGGCTGCAAAGGTGTCAGTGCGTTGCCTGACCAAAGAACACGACCATGATACAAAAAAGACGCCACTTGCTCCCATCTATAGCTGGCTATCGCTGTAAGGAGCACTGGTCGGTAAGTTAAGCTTGCTTTTTCCCTTGGATTTATCCTTGGCCTTGTTTGTACCTCATCAGTACTAGTGTCCACATTGGAGCACAGTGAACAGCAAAAAACAAACGTTTGCCTATATTTGTAAGTACACAAAAAAAAAAAAGGCATAGCTACCTACCATCCAGGATATGTCCCTACTGACTGGCACAATACCCAATTTCCCAGCCCCAACTCCGAGGTCTAGACAATGGGAAAGACCATCTGCATTTTGATGCTGTCTCCCGGGTTTGTGTTTGACTACAAACCTGAACTCCAGAAGTGCTAGAAGCCACTAAGTCTCCTAAGCATTAGCCTCATTATTCTTGCGCATCCGTGTCAAAGAAGCATCTTTGGAAAGCAGCGTAAACTTTCTTTTCAACAGATAATATCAGAATCCTGGAATCCGGACCCCGTTTTGTTGTCAGGCATTTTCGCTTCACAATGGCATTGGTTTTTCTCAGCCTTGGTTAGCTTCGACTGAGAAAATACATGGAATGCACATCTCCTCTCTTGGCACAAATTGGCAGTAATACCTAATGATATCTAGGAATGAACATACCTGTCTTTTTTTTTTTTTTAACGCAGTGGGGCCAGATTAGAAAAGCTTTTTTCTACAATGTACTTGAGGTACTTTGCTACCTACATCCCTACAGTGCATTTCTCGATTTACAGTGAACCCCGCTTTGTTCAAGAAATCCAATACTATCTAGCCTTTGGTATGTGAGACTCCCAATCTTTATTAAATATGACATCTAATTAAACTGAGGCATAGCTCAAATATCAGTGTATAACCCATTCATTGCCCGTTGGAATGTGGCTGGAGCTGCAGGAAGGCCAAAGACATTCTTCAATATTGGAAGTTTCCATATATAGTGAAGAATGCGTTTTTCCTCCTTGGTTCCTTAGCTAGGGGCGTTTCCAACACCCTTTTGTGGTGATGCAACAGGCGGGGGCCTAGTCGTTCCATAAGTTCATACACTTAAGGCATTGAATAGAGGTCACATTTTATTAGGTTTCCCTAAATCCTTACAGTATTGTAGGGTTCCATTGTGCTTGCTAACCAATACTTTGAGCGTTGACCACTCACTCTGTAAATCCTCTGACCCCCAGCGCCAACATTTTCCTTACTTAATTTGAGACCTCCTTCCTTCTGGGATGTAATAGGCCTAAAGCATACCCTGGAGCCCAGTTTGACATCAGTGAGGCCAGGTAAGTCTGGAAAGGTTTTCTTTTACCGAGTTGGTAAATTTTATATATCACCACTTCAGCTTATTCTGTAACTTCAAAAGGGCTTTGCATCAAGCCAGCAACTTACTCTTTCTAGTGTGGGTAAGTAGTGCCACGTGGTTCCCTACCTGGAAGTGTCTTACTTTCGCTGAGCATTTAAATACACGACATTGTGCCTCCTGGGCACATTGCCATTGCAGGCGTTCCTTAACCAACAACATAACCTTTTCAATCCTTTCCTGTAATTAGAAGAAAAACTCCAAAATAAATTTTGTGGGGGGAAGACACATTCTCCTGGGTCTTTTGTTTACCAGGTCAGACAAGCCCTGGAGTCTCTGCTCATAGACCAGTACAAAAGAGGAGAACCCCATGGATGCTTGACGAATCTCCTGTATAGCAAACATCAATGCTGGCAAAAGGCAGTCCCAATCCTTTCAGTTTCTTTATGCCACCTGTTTCAACATGGATTTCAAGGTCTAATTGAATTGTTTGACCAAGCCGTTGGTCTGTGGATGGTATACAGAAGTGCAACATTTCTTAATTTGCAACTGCATGCACATGTCTGTCATGACCCTTGACATAAAAATTCTGGTCAATGAATATCTGCTTGTATGTGTACACATTTGAAATAACATTTTGGACAAGGTATTCCTTAAGGGTATTGCCTAGGTATATCAGATGGCAGTCAAAGAGGATGACCAAAATATATTCGGGCCCTCAAGCAGATTTCACCAGAGGACCTGCTGAATCCATTGCTATTCATTCAAAGGCAACTTCAATCACAGGTAGGGACACCAGGAAATTACAAAAGTGTGACAGAAGTGGTGTGGTTAACTGGCATGTTGTATTAGGACCTGCAATGTGTTTTAAACTCAGTCAGTAAAGCCAGTCAATAATCCACGTCTGTGTTTCCTTAGCCCCCAGGTATATCCCTAGAAGATTATTATGGGCTACGTTAAGCACCATCCCTCTGCATAGTTGTGGTACCTGTAATTGTTCAACAATCTCCTCTCAAATCTTAGAGACCTGATATAGTAGGTCCCTGTTGAAAGCAAAGTGGGGTTATCATTTATCTGCCCCCAGTAACTGGGACACCCCATCGATGACAACTTGTCATGGTCTGGGATCAAGCTCAAGGGCCAGTGGCTGTAGCAGTAGAGAGGTTCATTAGTAATCAGCTGGAAATATACAAGCATATCCCCCCCAGTGGAAGACTCTTAAGGGCACAGGAGAACTGCCCTGCTTCTCAGGGGAAGCTGAAGTCAATGTTTCACTGTGTTGCCTCATGGTGATTCTGGAGTTTTGTGGTTACTTTTCTAGAGGGAAGAATTTTGCCCTCGGCTTGAGACATAGGACTCTTTGGACTTTTACTCTTTGGAGTAAGTAGCTCTTCAATTAGCTCATACCTTTTCAACCAGCTTATCAGTGATTTTCGGATCCCCATGGCAAACCCTCTGAGGCGGGTTGACAGGCACAGACTGAAGATGCCAGTCTATCACAACTCTCTACACCATCTGAGAGCTTGTTAAATATGCTGTTGCAACCATTTAGTTACCAACTGTATTAATTCATGCACCTGCGATTTCTGAATTTGCTAATTTGTTCTGTAGCTTCAACAATGCACGTGTGCTTTAAGTTAGGATTTCCAACTTCATGCAGTCATAGACCATAGTGTCCTCAGAATTGGGGTCTAAATATGCCTTTTGAGGGTCCCCTGACATGGGGGGGGCGATTAAACCACCATTTGTCCCAGGACCACCCTTCACTCTCTGCAATTCTTTTAAAAGTAGTGAGAAATTCCCCAACATCATCTGTAGGAGTTAACTTCTACAGAAAATGTCTCTCCCTAGTAGTTGATTGATTGCCAGGAGTGGCAGCCATTTACTTCTTGTCTTGTGACATAGGTTTTACTGCTTCAGTCAACATTGTTATCAGTGCTGCCATGGCAGATAGCTTGGCTTTTGTTAGCCACCACCAATTGTTTTAGTATAGCTTCCATCCTAAATCTAAAAACAAACACAACAAAAAGAGGTACTGGCCCTTTTAAATGTCAGTTTTTGTTTTTTGTTCCTGTCCTAGCACCAGTTGTGATATTCAGGGGATTAACTGGGAACCAGGACACCTAAATGTTTATCACAAAAAACAAAGTTATCATTGTGATTTTAGCAGCCTTGTCTTCAGTCGTATAATGTAAACCTAAACAATGCTTCCATGACAACTCAATAAAGTTCTGAAGACAAAAGTTACTGGCTTATTGCGGCAACATAATGTCCTTAGGGAAAGCAAAAGTCCATATACCACTTTCTCTACTTCATATTTCCTTTTCAACTTCTCTGTTCAATAAACCTGCAGAGGGCCCAGAGATATAAAACTCCAGTGGGTTATATGTATAGATCTGCAACCAAACTGGAAGAAGAGAGAAAACGATAAGATAACAGTGTGCTCTTCCTGATTTTTTTATTTTTTTATTTTTTTTTTCTAGCTTTCCAGTTAAAGTATATTTAATGCCAAAACTCTTTTTTCTTTTTGCTCCATCATTCATTGAGGTACATATGAAATCCTGGAAGTCTCTCGTGTCAGCCAACTTGTTCAGGTTTTCCCAGTTCACACAGTTGTTCTTTCTGTAATGGCTCTCCAGTCAGCAGTGACTACTTATTTGTGTTCCATGTAGCACTGGGCTCGACTTTTCAGGTCTGACCAGAATATCTGGTGAGTCCTTGAAGAGTAATGCCCCGTACACAGGGTCGGACATTGATCGGACATTCCGTCAACAAAATCCTAGGATTTTTTCCGACGGATGTTGGCTAAAACTTGTCTTGCATACACACGGTCACACAAAGTTGTCGGAAAATCCGATCATTCTGAACACGGTGACGTAAAACACGTGTGTCGGGACTCTAAACGGGGCAGTAGCCAATAGCTTTCATCTCTTTATTTATTCTGAGCATGCGTGGCACTTTGTGCGTCTGATTTGTGTACACACGATCGGAAATTCCGACAACGGATTTTGTTGTCGGAAAATTTTATAGCCTGCTCTCAAACTTTGTGTGTCGGAAAATCCGATGGAAAATGTGTGATGGAGCCTACACACGGTCGGAATTTCCGACAACAAGGTCCTATCACACATTTTCCGTCGGAAAATCCGACCGTGTGTACGGGGCATATCAGGACTAGAGCCACTGTTGTGAGTGGCTGGCCAGCTCATGGCTGCTGTCTATGTGGCATTTTTTTCACAAAAAACTGGCTAATTCAAGAAAGGCTTTCCCCATACACACACAGATTAATTGTGCACTTTATAAGGACTGGCCCAAACCTGAAGGGGTATTCAGATATATTTTTGCTAACATTTATAGGGAACCCAAGAAGAAATGGACAGTATTGGATCCTATACTGCCATTTCAGTTATCAGTAAACACCTTACAGTTCATATTGGGGATGTTTCCTCTTCTGTTAGGCAATGAAAGCCTTCTTAAGGGTCGTCTGTGCTCTTGCAGGTCCTGCCCTGCAGCGAGCTATTGCTGCAATGTCTGTGTGCCAGTCTATTGATAACTGTACAAGACAAACAGAAACTAGGAACCTGATTTTGAGTACCCTGCTCTTGGAACTGATGCTTTCAGCATTGTTTTGTGTTGAGGCTGTAGACCAGGGGCCAAATTACAGCTGTAGGCCAAGACCAGCCCGCTGCAAGATTTTATCTGGGCCACAGCTAGGGTCAGTCTGTGATTTCCCCAACATCCACTGGCTGCTCTGTCATTGTACTTACATCGTATGCAACTTCCTCTTACATGAAAGTTCCCCCTTATATGAGAATCCCCATTAATGTCTCTCCTTTAATTAGAATCCTTATAGTTCGCCTTTACATGGGAGTCCCCATCAGAGCCCCCCTGTTACATCAGAATCCATATCAAATTCCCCCCGTACACGGGATTTCCCATCAGAATACTCCCCTTACATCAGGGTCCAGATCAGAGTCCTCCCATACATGAAAACCCTATCAGAACCCCCCCCCCCTGCATGAGGGTTCCTGATGAGCTCAGATATTTTTGTTTTAAATGGCTTTGCTTTGTTTTATTGAAGTAAAGAGTATTAATTTAAATTTTATTATTTCATAAAATTGATTTTTTTTTTTTGGCCTGTAAATATTTGTAAAATATAAAATGTGGCCCTTCTACTGAAAAGTTTGGAGACCCCTGCTCTAAAGAATGTAATATGCCAGGTTTCTAAAATGCCCCTTATCCCTGTGCATGTGTGCAGGATTTTGTGGTCCGAAGCTTGGTCTACTGACTTGTAAAAACCATCTTCTTCACATGGCTTCTTACCCACAGCTTTTTGACTGTGAATGCCCTGATAAATTCAAGACACCTATCTACAAATCCCCATTTCCCCCCACATCAACACTTTGTGCATTTTGATGTGAAAGACCAACATTTCCAATATGTAACACTACTATTTGCACTCTCCTCTGCACTCCAAGTGTTCACAAAATTGCTTGCCCCTCTTCTGTGAAACCCAAAGCATTCATGTCACAGGTTATCTGGATGACTCCTACTGAATTACTCGACAGCCACAACCCTGTCTGTCCATGTTCAAACAACAATTCAGTTCCTTCAAACCTTTGGATACTAAACAGTCTACATCTTGGTCAAAATGACACTCATGAGGGTTCTGGGTTTGATGGTAGCCTCCTTCAATGCAGTTTTCTTTGCCAAGTGCTTTAGTCTAGCATACTTGCAATGTGGAACAAGAAAATCCAATACTTGGATCTCCAAGTGCTTCTGTTCCTTGGTGATTCCTTGGACTCAATGTTTGCTGGTGTATGCCCTTCCTCCGATGAAGATCGTCTCTCAACTGCTACACAAAATAGAGAAGGGAAAGGATTCCAATGATTTCCATCACACAAAATTGGCCCAGAAGAGCAGGATACACAGAAATACGTAAGCCTGCTTCTCAGTCACTGGCTTTAAACCCTTAATCCTGACCATGCTGACATATGAAGGGGTTCTCCAAGTACTTTTTTGGTTGACCAATTTGAAGTAGAACTACATTTGGCCCCTAGTATTACATGGTGTCTGCACTGCACTTCTTTTTCAATATCCTCTTGTTACTCATTTTCTGATTCATACTTTTATACCAGGAATTATGCACACTGTTCCCTGTTAGACCTCCATTCAAACTGTTACTAAGAGCTTCTTTCACACTTATTCAGGACATAATTGTGATATTACTATCATGTAAGGAAACCTTTTTTGGGCCATTTCTTTAAACAGAAGTACAAAAATGAGCTGCATGTTCGAGTTGCCAGAAAGAAGCCTTTACTGCACCAATGCCACAAAAAAGCCTGGTTACAATTTGTCTGACAACATATTGACACGCCTCATTGTGCAGCTCATTTTTGTTCAAGTATTGTCGCGTTCTGTTCCTTAACCATACTGTCTCTTTTTCCAGAGCAGCCTGTATTTCTCCTGAGGTCACCTGTGGGTTTTTCTTTGTATTCTGAACAATTCTTCTGGCAGTTGGCTTTGGATATCTTTTTATATCCTTTTCTATTTTTATAAATTTCCATTACCATGTTATGCAGGCATTTTGATAGTTCTCTTCTTCTCCCCATGGCTCATTATCTAGCCTGCTCAGTGCATTCACGTGAGAGCTAACAAACTGACTATTTATACAGACACTAGTTGCAATTTAAAAAGCCACAGATGTGGGAAATTAACCTTTTAAATGGCATTTTAACTTGTATGTGTCACCTTGTGTGTCTATACCAAGGCCAAAAATGCCAGGGTATGTAACTTTTGATCAGGGCCATTTGGGTGTTTTATGTTTTCATTATGACTCAAAGATGTGCCAAACAACTATGTGATAATAAATGGCTTCACATGATCACTATCCTTAAATTAAAGACAGTTTTTTGGCATGATCAGTCATATTTTCAATAACAATGCCAATCTTTCACAATGTCTGCCAGGGTGTGCAAACTTTTGAGCACAACTGTAGGCTGCACAATGCATGCCTTCCAAGGTAGAAGTCCATAGTGTGGAGGAGTCCTGGTTCCAGGGGGATCTCCCCAAAGGTGCTCAGAATGTTGCCTCTTCTCCTTCCCATCCAGGCCATGGCTCAGGGCTCTGAGCAGAGCCCACTCCCCTTTTATTAGCAGCACAGGGAGGAGGGCAGAGCCCAGAAAATCTGGGAGAATGCAGAACCTGGCTTAACCCCTTCCCACCTGTGCAGGTTAACTGCTTAGTGCAATCACAGAACTGCCATTAACACAGGAATTTTGCAGTGCAAGCAGGGTTTAAAACACACACACAACCTATAAGTACCTGTTTACAGGCTGACCTTAAACATTATAGTGCAGGTCTTTGGTAACATAATTAGGTAAATGGGCACAATAGCAGAAAAGCTTCCATGTCCTGGTATTGTCTATTTGTAAAGGGACAGGACCAATATTCTACTACAGATTGTAAATAGAAAGCGGGCATTAATAATTTTTTAAAAAGGTAGAAGACATTGTTTAATATCTGTGGGGAAATAAGATTTTTCTCTTTTATTTTTACCTTAAATTGTCAGGAAAAAAAACATTTGCATTAAATCTCTGCAATACATACATATTTCTCTATGAAGAATGATAATAAACAAAAAACAATATAGGGTTGATTTACTAAAACTGAAGAGTGCAGAATCTGGTGCAGCTGTGCATTGTAGCTGTAATATTGGAAAAAAAATAATATTAATGCAGATGGGACATGAGAACAATATGGCTTTGACAATATGGTTTTGAAAGGACGGATTTGAGTCAGATGCCAACTTTCATAGCAAGCCTGGAGTAAACAGGGCAGCATGGGACCCAGGGAGATGGATTTGATGGACATCCTGTGTGATCATTTGCTCAAAGTTGTGCCTGGGAGAGGAATAATCTTCAAACCATAGGTTACAAAAGTTCTCTTCCACAAAGAATCCAAGAACCTAGGGACCCACGCAACACTTCACAATATTGTAGCCAATGCCTCCACCTTCAGTTCCTCCTCATTAGTATACAGTATGTTCCTACATACATAATTACTATAGAAAATACTTTGTGACAGGAGCATGTGTACCACCTCATGACAGTAGGAAAACTAGTAAAGATAAGTAGCAATGTACTCCCATGTTAAGATCCCTCCAGGGAAGTTTCCAGGTCTGCAAACCTATTGTGGTCACTCTCTCCCTGTTGGCTTTTAGGCTTATTATTTAATATTTTATATTGTGAAAATCCAAAAGGGAAGTTGAAAATATATTTCTTTAGCAGAAAGCAACTAGGTAGAGAAAAAGCCAGGGACTTTGTTAGGAAGTTTATATGGCTTGATTCACTAGGAAAGCAAATTGTGACTTAGCCCACAAGACTTCAACCATACCTTTAAAGCTGAATTCCAGGAATGCATATTTTTGCATTGTAACATTGGTCCGTTGTGGACCAATATAAGTATGCATATTCTTTAACTGGCTGATTCCTGTGGAAGTGGAACATCACTGCAGTAAATGCCAGTATTGTATTCTATGGGAATGAAAAACAATTGACCTAGAGAGAAAATAGCCTAATAAATTTTGATTTTGACCCCTAGAACGAATGTACACGCAGTTTTATAGGACAAATAACTGCAAAATTTCTGCAATAAATAAATAATGTTTTACTGCATTTGTTAGCAACATCTACAGTTGCCTCATAATGAGAGAACGTAAGAGCAATGCACTGATAGTTTTCATTTTTTTCCAGTGTTAATAAGAGACGTCCTAGGAAAGAGAAATGATGATTTCAAAAGATTGGAGTTACACGAATCTACAAAACCCGCATAAGAGAAGGTAAAAGAGAGCATAAGAGAAGGTAAAAACTATAAGATAGGGGTGTGTGATGTTTTTTTTCCCCCCCATTTTCTCTTTTTCATTTTATTAGTACTTTGCTGAATTCAGGACACCACTGTGCTTTTTTTCTAAAGCTGTTGTATGTCTGTATGTCCAAACTGCTGTTTAAGGACTCCTAAGTGCCAGGACAGAGAAACATTCATGTATTGATTAATTTATCATTTGCAGTCAGTGAGGATATCATGTAGGGTTA
Source organism: Aquarana catesbeiana (assembly GCF_042186555.1). Taxonomy (NCBI): domain Eukaryota; kingdom Metazoa; phylum Chordata; class Amphibia; order Anura; family Ranidae; genus Aquarana; species Aquarana catesbeiana. The sequence goes on along the minus strand of NC_133327.1, from coordinate 433,760,764 downwards.
TGTGTAGGGTATATGTTTTAATCCAATTGATTTTGTGTTAGACAATAATGTATGTAGAGTAGTGTATATGTGATATGTATAATAGATGATAGTGTTCCCATATTTTTCCCATGCAGAAGTCTGGAAAAGGCATTCATAAGCGTTTCTACTCAGACACATGATACCTACATTCAGTGTAAAATATAGTTAAAATGAAATATAAGTATCTCACACAAATCCTCAAACTACAAATGGTTAACTACTGTCCAGTTCTGTCCTTAAAGCAGTAGTAAAGTCTAGTCCTAAAAAATAAGCTGGTCCCCCTGCAGGTTTAAGTCATAATGTACTAGTATGCACCGCATACTAGCACTTTATGACAGACTTGCCTTCAAACGGAACCCTCCAGTGGAGAACCATCCCGGTTCCCCCAGTGCTTTCATCTTCCCCAGTGATTTCTTCTGGGTTTCCTATCTCCGGCTGCTTGAGTGGTCGGGCTGCGGTGACATCAGTCCCGCGCATACGCACAGGAGCGCTGCAAACAGAGGTCTGTAAATGTGATCGGAGTTGCGCATGTGCTTCTCAGATCACATTACCAGCTGACAGACAGGGGGACAGTTATGACAGAAGAGACCTTTGCGGTCTCTTCTGTTATAGAAACCCTGCCTGTCAGCGGATTTTAAACACGCAAACTTTGCTACCACGTTAACGTGAATTAATGTGGTTCTTTACACTATTGTGAATTAATACAACAAGAATATATGATCTGCTAAAATTACTTGAACTATTGCCAATGTTGCTCATGCAACACCATAAGTCAAAAGTTCAAATATACTTCATCAAATGCAAAGCATACATTTAAAAAGAGGAACATTGAGTAGTGTATTACACACTTAGGTCTGATAACACAGAAGCTGCATTAACTCACAACTAGGGATGAGCTTCGTGTTCGAGTCGAACCCATGTTCGACTCGAACATTGGCTGTTCGGTCGTTCGCCGAATTCCGAACTTTATGGACCGTTCGCGCCAAATTCGTGTGGCGCGTCACGGCCCATAATTCACTGCGGCATCGCAGTGCATTGCTGGCTGATGATTGGCCAAGCATGCACTATGACCCGCATGCTTGGCCAATCACAGCGCCGCATTAACAGAGAGCCGTAATTGGCCAAAGCCAAGGAGGCTTTGGCCAATTATGGCTCAGGGGATTTAGTACACGCCCCACACTATATAAGGCCGCCTGCACGGCGGCCCTGTGTAGTGTGTGTTCCGGCGTTCATTGAGAGAGAGAGAGAGAGAGACAGACAGTGACATTTGATTTGAGTTAGCTAGATTAGGCAGGACAGTCAGTCAGTTAGCTGCACTTAAAGTGTATTGTCTATATATATGCATCCCAGGTGTTGCATATATATATATATACACTGTATTCAGTTTAGCTAGATCCGTTCCTGTTATCTTCTAGACTATTTACATTTAGTGCAGTGCGTCCTGCTCACAGTGTTCAGCTAGATCCGTTCCTGTTATCTTATTACTGACAGGCAGGCTTGTCTTGTTACAGTATTTTGAAGAAAATTACTGGTGTTCTTTTGATCCTATTAGTACCACAGTCAGGCAGCTAGACTATTTACATTTAGTGCAGTGCGTCCACCTCACAGTGTTCAGCTAAACCTACAAGCTAGTGGGGTGCGTCCTGCTCACAGTGTTCAGCTAGATCCGTTTCTGTTATCTTCTTACTGACAGGCAGGCTTGTCTTGTTACAGTAAATACAGCTACCTGAAGAAAATTACTGGTGTTCTTTTGATCCTATTAGTACCACAGTCAGGCAGCTAGACTATTTACATTTAGTGCAGTGCGTCCACCTCACAGTGTTCAGCTAAACCTACAAGCTAGTGGGGTGCGTCCTGCTCACAGTGTTCAGCTAGATCCTTTTCTGTTATCTTCTTACTGACAGGCAGGCTTGTCTTGTTACAGTAAATACAGCTACCTGAAGAAAATTACTGGTGTTCTTTTGATCCTATTAGTACCACAGTCAGGCAGCTAGACTATTTACATTTAGTGCAGAGCGTCCTGCTCACAGTGTTCTGCTAAACCTACAAGCTAGTGGGGTGCGTCCTGCTCACAGTGTTCAGCTAGATCCGTTTCTGTTATCTTCTTACTGACAGGCAGGCTTGTCTTGTTACAGTAAATACAGCTACCTGAAGAAAATTGCTGGTGTTCTTTTGATCCTATTAGTACCACAGTCAGGCAGCTAGACTATTTACAGTTAGTGCAGTGCGTCCTGCTCACAGTGTTCTGCTAAACCTACAAGTTAGTGGGGTGCGTCCTGCTCACAGTGTTCAGCTAAACCTACAAGTTAGTGGGGTGCGTCCACCTCACAGTGTTTAGCTAAACCTACAAGCTAGTGGGGTACGTCCTGCTCACAGTGTTCAGCTAGATCCGTTTCTGTTATCTTCTTACTGACAGGCAGGCTTGTCTTGTTACAGTAAATACAGCTACCTGAAGAAAATTGCTTGTGTTCTTTTGATCCTATTAGTACCACAGTCAGGCAGCTAGACTATTTACAGTTAGTGCAGTGCGTCCTGCTCACAGTGTTCTGCTAAACCTACAAGTTAGTGGGGTGCGTCCTGCTCACAGTGTTCAGCTAAACCTACAAGTTAGTGGGGTGCGTCCACCTCACAGTGTTCAGCTAAACCTACAAGCTAGTGGGGTGCGCCCTGCTCACAGTGTTCAGCTAGATCCGTTTCTGTTATCTTCTTACTGACAGGCAGGCTTGTCTTGTTACAGTAAATACAGCTACCTGAAGAAAATTGCTTGTGTTCTTTTGATCCTATTAGTACCACAGTCAGGCAGCTAGACTATTTACAGTTAGTGCAGTGCGTCCTGCTCACAGTGTTCTGCTAAACCTACAAGTTAGTGGGGTGCGTCCTGCTCACAGTGTTCAGCTAAACCTACAAGTTAGTGGGGTGCGTCCACCTCACAGTGTTCAGCTAAACCTACAAGCTAGTGGGGTGCGTCCTGCTCACAGTGTTCAGCTAGATCCGTTTCTGTTATCTTCTTACTGACAGGAAGGCTTGTCTTGTTACAGTAAATACAGCTACCTGAAGAAAATTGCTGGTGTTCTTTTGATCCTATTAGTACCACAGTCAGGCAGCTAGACTATTTACAGTTAGTGCAGTGCGTCCTGCTCACAGTGTTCTGCTAAACCTACAAGTTAGTGGGGTGCGTTCTGCTCACAGTGTTCAGCTAAACCTACAAGTTAGTGATTGATTTTGCTAGCTGCAGTATCAGTACATATATATATATATATATATATATATATATCCCAGCTTAGTGAAGCTACAGGCCATTAGTATGTCTGGAAGGCCAAGAAGGAGAGGCAGACAGTCACAAGCCAATAAGAGAGGGCAAGCAGGCTCTGTGTCTAGTGCTGGTCGTGGAGACGGTGCATCCTCATCAGCACGTGGCCATGGGACACGCTTGGCCTTTTTTTCGGCAGCTGGCCATGTTGAGCCGCAACATGCGGAAGACTTGGTCGAGTGGATGACCAAGCCGTCCTCATCCTCCTCATCCTCTCTCACCCATGCCCAGGGTACTTTGTCTGGCAAAGCAGCGGCCTCTTCCCTCGGCTCAATGTCATCAGTGACTCCTTCCCTAGCCCCACCATGTCCTCCTGAGGAGTCCCTCGAACTGTTTGACCACAGTGTTGGGTACATGCTCCAGGAGGATGCCCAGCGTTTGGAAGGCTCTGATGATGATACTGAGCTCGATGAAGGCAGTAACATGAGCACGGACAGAGGGGGTGCCCAAGAAGGACAGCAATCTGGCAGTCATGCTCCCCCTGCTGCAGCATACTGCCAGGTTTGCTCCAGTGATGAGGAGGGAGGGGATGATGAGGTCACTGACTCAACGTGGGTGCCTGATAGGAGAGAGGAGGAGGAGGAGGAGGCGGCACATCACCAACGAGGCAGGATGCCCTCCAGGGGCCAGCCTAAGGGCAGCACATTGACTGCATCACACCCCAAAGCTCCACATGTGCAGGGCGCTGCAGTCTCTGCGCGTTATTCAAAAAGTTCTTTGGTGTGGGCCTTTTTTGAGACGAGTGCATCAGATCGCACCGCTGCTATTTGCAACATATGTCTCAAGCGTATCTCGCGTGGCCAAAACATCTCCCGCTTGGGTACCACATGCTTGACCAGACATATGTTGACCTGCCATGCAGTTCGTTGGCAAGCGTATCTAAAAGACCCACACCAAAGAACAAAGAGGACCTCTCCTTGCTCCTCATCAGCTGAGATTTCCAACCCCACTAGACCTTCAGTCCTCTCTGAGACCTGCACTGAGAGGAATGAAGGTGTAGAATTAGGTGTGTCACAGCCAAGTACTTGTGGGCAATCTGATTTTGGTACACCGACGTCAGATTGTACCAGGCAAATTTCCCTGCCCCAGCTGCTGCACCGCCGAAAGAAGTTTGCTCCCAGCCATCCACATGCCCAGCGGTTGAATGCTAGCTTGGCAAAATTGCTAGCACTTCAACTGCTGCCTTTTCAGTTGGTAGACTCTGCCCCCTTCCGTGAGTTTGTGGAATGTGCGGTTCCTCGGTGGCAGGTACCCAAACGCCACTTTTTCTCACGGAAGGCGATTCCGGCTCTCTACCAGCATGTGGAAGGCAATGTCCATGCCTCGCTGGACAGGGCGGTCAGCGGTAAGGTGCATATTACCGCTGACTCATGGTCCAGCAGGCATGGACAGGGACGTTACCTAAGTTTCACAACGCATTGGGTGACTCTGCTGGCAGCTGGGAAGGATGCAGGACAAGGTGCAGTAGTGTTGGAGGTTGTTCCGCCACCACGCCTCCAAAATGCTAATGATTGTGACACACCTCTCTCCTCCACCCCCTCCTCTTCTTCTTCCTCCATGGTCTCTTCCTCGGAACCAGCGGTGCTCCGTAGTCGTTCAAGGGGCTACGCAAGTACGCAGGCCAAAAGATGCCATGCGGTGCTTGAGCTGGTGTGCTTGGGGGACAGGAGCCACACTGGGGCAGAGGTTCTGTCAGCTCTGCAGGGGCAGGTTCAGAGGTGGTTGACGCCACGCCAACTTAAGGCAGGAATGGTGGTTTGCGACAATGGCACCAACCTCCTCTCTGCCCTCCGACAGGGACAAATGACCCATGTGCCCTGTTTGGCTCACGTCCTTAACTTGGTGGTGCAGCGGTTCTTGGGCAGGTACCCGGGCTTACAGGATGTCCTGAGGCAGGCCAGGAAAGTCTGTGTGCATTTCCGCCGGTCATATAATGCCAGTGCTCGGCTGACGGACCTCCAAAAGGAGTTTAACCTGCCCAAGAACCGCCTAATCTGTGACATGCCCACCAGGTGGAACTCAACGTTGGCCATGCTGCAGCGGCTGCACACGCAGCAGAGGGCCATCAATGAGTACCTGTGCGACTATGGCACCAGGACAGGGTCAGGGGAGCTTGGTTTTTTTTCCCCACGCCAGTGGGCCATGATCAGGGATGCATGCACTGTCCTGTCACCATTTGAGGAGGCCACGAGGATGGTGAGCAGTGACAGTGCATGCATCAGTGACACTGTCCCCCTTGTCCACCTGTTGGAGCACACGCTGCGTGGAATAATGGACAGGGCACTTGAGGCAGAACAGAGGCAGGAAGAGGAGGACTTCCTTAGCTCTCAAGGCCCCCTTTATCCAGACAGTGTTCCTGCGTGCCCGCCGATCACACAGGAAGAGGACGAGGAGGAGGAGGAGGAGGAGGAAGATTGTGTCAGTATGGAGGTGGAGCCTGGCACTCAGCATCAGCAGCAGTCTTTAAGGGATCAGTCCCAAGAAACACATGGACTTGTACGTGGCTGGGAGGAGGTGGCTGCGGACCATGTTGTCCTTAGTGACCCAGAGGACTCCGGACCGAATGCCTCAGCAAACCTACGCTGCATGGCCTCCCTGATCCTGCAAAGCCTGCGTAAGGATCCTCGTATTCGTAGTATCAAGGAGAAGGACCAATACTGGCTGGCAACCCTCCTTGATCCACGTTACAAGGGTAAGGTTGCGGACCTTATCTTGCCATTGCAGAGGGAGCAGAGGATGAAACATCTTCGGGAGGCCTTGCAGAAAGGTCTGTGCAACGCGTTTCCAGAGACTGGGAGGTTACAAACTCCTGTTTCTGGACAACGTGTTGCTGAGGCTTCGGTCAGTCAAAGAAGGAGCGGTGGAGAAGGTGGCCGTCTGACCGATGCGATCAGACAATTTTTTGGTCCGCAGCCCCAAGGTATGATCGGTTCCAGCAACCATCGCGAGCGTCTGTTTTACATGGTGCAGGAATACCTAGGGGCAAGATCAGACTTGGACACCTTTCCCACCGAAAATCCTCTGGGTTACTGGGTCTTGAGGATGGATCACTGGCCAGAGCTTGCACAGTATGCAATTGAGCTACTGGCCTGTCCTGCATCCAGCGTTCTTTCGGAACGCACATTCAGTGCTGCTGGAGGCGTGGTAACCGATCACAGGGTGCGTCTGTCCACTGACTCGGTCGATCGACTGACCTTCATAAAAATGAATCAGTCTTGGATCACCACCAGCTACCAAGCACCTGATGCTGATGTAACCGAATAATTTTTTTTGAAATCTCAGATCCCTTCAAAGACTGCCTATGCTGATGCTGAGTGACTATCCCTGAGTAATTATCCTCTTCCTCCTCAATCATCACGCTGATAGCTTGTAAGAACATTTTTGGTTCTGGGCGCCACCACCAGTGCCTAAGGCACAATTTTTCAGCCCCTGTTTAACAGGGGCGTGTAATTACAATTTTTGATGTAATACTTTGCAGCAGGGCTCGTTCCTGCGTTCCAACTAGAGTGTCTGTGAGGGGTTGCAGTGTTGTGGCACCAGCATCAGTGCCTAAGGCCCATTTTTTCTGCCCCTGTTTAACAGGGGCGTGTAATTACAATTTTTGATGCAATACTTTGCAGCAGGGCTCGTTCCTTCGTTCCAACTAGAGTGTCTGTGAGGGGTTGCAGTGTTGTGGTACCAGCACCAGTGCCTAAGGCCCATTTTTTCTGCCCCTGTTTAACAGGGGCGTGTAATTACAATTTTTTATGCAATACTTTGCAGCAGAGCTCGTTCCTGCGTTCCAACTAAAGTGTCTGTGAGGGGTTGCAGTGTTGTGGCACCAGCACCAGTGCCTAAGGCCTAATTTTTCAGCTCCTGTTCAACAGGGGCATGTAATTACAATTCTTGATCTAATATTTCACAGCAGGGCCCTGTGAGGGCTTACAGTGTTGTGGCCACAGCAACACCTAAGGCCCAAATTTCTGCTGAGTATATAGGGCAGGACCCTACTTTCAAACAACTAACTTACAAACGACTCCTACTTGCAAACGGAAGGAGACAACAGGAAGTGAGATGAAATCTACCCCTAGGAAGGGAAATTCTCTCCTGTAAGAGTTAATATGGGAAAAACATTTCTCCTTTCCACTGATGCTTTCCAATCCATTGGGACAAAAAGTGAGGTGAAATCTTCTGAAGAGGAGGAAAGACAGCAAAACAAATGTCACAGGGGTGATAACCCTTCCCTATGTTTTCCAAAAAGCTTAAAAAAGATTTTTTTGGCTGGAGCTAAACACGTTAAAAATGTACCCGTTCAAAATTACAAAGAGATTCTACTTAACAACAAACCTACAGTCCCTGTCTTGTTTGCACCGCCTGTATACTGCTGTTCAGAGTATATAGGGCCTGGTGGCCCCACACCTTTCCTTATTTTAATTTGGGTGTGGGGTTCCCCTTAATATCCATACAAGACCCAAAGGGCCTGGTAATGGACTGGGGGGTACCCATGCCGTTTGTCTCACTGATTTTCATCCATATTGCCAGGACCCGACATTACATTAAACCCGCAAGCAGTTTTAAATGAGATTTTTTCCTTTAAAAATGACATTTGGTGCAGGGACTGTTCTAAACACGGGAAACACGCGTCACTTTACAGGCATACTATAGACACCCCTCAGGTACGATATTTAAAGGAATATTTAACTTTTTTTTTTTTTTACTTTAAGCATCATTAAAATCACTGCTCCCGAAAAAACGGCCGTTTTTAAAAGTTTTTTTGCATTGATACATGTCCCCTGGGGTAGGACCCGGGTCCCCAAACCCTTTTTAGGACAATACCATGCAAATTAGTTTTTAAAATGAGCACTTTTGATTTCGAACGTTCGAGTCCCATAGACATCAATGGGGTTCTAACGTTCGTGCGAACTTTCGGTCCGTTCGCAGGTTCTGGTGCGAACCGAACCGGGGGGTGTTCGGCTCATCCCTACTCACAACAAAAGTATAGATTTTTAAAAATAATACTTTATTTTCTGTTTTATAATAGTGTGATGGCAACTACTTTAACATAACCTCAAATAATCATTGTTCATTACATTTAAAGTGTCACTAAACCCACATCATAAAAAATGATCAATAAATGCTATATTACATACTGTTCATAAAATGAAATAAATGCGTTTGCGCTAGAGAAATTATAATAGTAAAAGTAAAAATCAGTGTATGGAAAAAATAAAAAATATATCCCAATATATCTAAAACAATATTTCATAAATATCAATCTGTGATAAATTAATTAGTGATAAAATAAACAAAGTGCAACGTGCATATAAAATGTTAGCAATCCAAGTGCAAACTCAGGTTTAAAAGAGTGCTCACTCTTTCCATAAAGTGATTAATAAAAGTTCATAAATGATGAATGCAAAGTGCACAAATACAGTGTCCATCAACAGTGATATCCATCATGCTCATCCAAGAAGTGTAAAAAATATCATGCTCCAGTGCTCTCCGGTGACCCCCAAAAGCATATGCGCTCACCTCAGAGCGTGTGACACAGTAACCAAACTATGTCAAATCACGCTTGGGAGCCACTCCTGGGCTCTAAATGGTGTGCAGGTGCTGACCTCCAACTTGCTCAGTTAATAGTGTTCCAATTCATACTTGTGTTTTCAACCCAAAGAGAAGACGATCAGAGTTCTTTCCAATCTTTAGCCAGGTTTTTGCTGCATTTAGAGAGAACCCTTCCTCATCTAAGGCGGTTTTGAAGTTTCACCGGCCTATTTAAATTTTGAAAAAAATGCTTTCTGATTGCATCATTTCCTGTAGCAGCAACCATGGGATTTGTTTTCTGTAGTCTGCAAAAAAAAAATCTATCTTCACCTTCTGTTCATGTCCCTAATTCAGCTAGGGATTTTGCTGTGCTCAGTTTTTAGTGCTCAGTTTTTAGTGAGTTTTTAGTGAGTTTCTATGCTGAGCATTTCCTCCCTATCAGGTCTGAGCAGCCCATGTGACTATAAAGTTACACATGTAGGCGTATACACAGTGGTAAATGACAGCCCACTCCCTCCCTCCTCCTCCATCCCCACTAACCAGCTAAACACAGTGGGGGCGGGATATTACATAGATACATAGAATAATGGTGACTTCACCTCCCTATAATTCTAAGACACAGGCTGGAGGGGCGTGACACAGCCTGTGACTGGCAGAAATCCGCCTACACCATGCTTTTTCCAAAAAATAATAAAGATTTGATTTCAAACATATATTTGTATGCGAATTTAAACAGTTTATTGGTATTATTTATTTATTTTTACTCTGTATCCCAAAGAGTTTTTCTTTTGAACATGTGACCATCAGCAGAGGACTAGAAGCTCCTCCTGCTTATGTTTCCCGCAGACAGGCTGGGAGAGATCTGAGTCATGTGACAGCTGTATATCGATTAGTAAAAAGGTACCTAGTAGATGTGTTTTTTTTTGTTTTGTTTTGTTTTTTTTATTTTATTAAAATAATTACAGTGCCATCAACCACATACAGAAATAGAAGGGACAATGTAAATTAAACAGTGTGTTTAGTATCACTTCAAGTCTACCTCTCTATTGTTTCCCATCACTTAATCAGTGAAAGTCATTTGCTGACATTTCTTTCTAACCCACTTCATTACCAATATTAGGTCCAGTTTTGGACACCTTTTTGATTTACTTTTTTATTTGCGCAAACAGTTACATATTTAGAGCAAGATTTTGGTGTATAGTCCCTTCTTCTAAGGTTAAGTATTTCTTTGACTTTAAAACCCCTTTCACACTGGGGCGTTTTTCAGGCACTTTGTGCTAAAAATAGTGCCTGTAAAGCGCCTGAAAAATGCCTCCCCTGCAGCCCCAGTGTGAGAGCATGGTGCGCTTGCAGGATGTTAGAAAAAGTCCTGCAAGCAGCATCTTTCGGGCGGTGCGGGAGCGGTGAATACACCGCTCCTCCACCGCCCCTGCCATTTGAATCAATGGGCACCGCTGCCAAAGCGCCTGCAAAGCGCCTGCAAAGCGATTTGCAGGTGCTATTAACCCTTTATTTGGCCGCTATTGGCCAAAAAGCTCCGCTATTACAGCGTTAAAGCGCTGCTAAAATTAGCGGCACTTTACTGCTAATGCCCCCTCCTGCCCCAGTGTGAACGTATCCTAAAAAGGGGGGTATACCTTGAAAGCTTGTCCTGAAAATGTAACAATTAGTGCAAATAAAAAGGACCAAGGTTAATACACAACTCTGTTGCTACTAGATTTAAAGAAGCCTCTTTAGGCACAACAACACTGGCAACATTCTGCCCATTTCTTGTGAACCCAGCTGGCTTGGGGGTGGTTAAATCATAAAGTTCTGCATTAAATAATACTTTAGTGTGAATAATGAGGTCGATTTGCTAAAGGCAAATAGACTGTGCACTTTGCAAGTGCAGTTGCACTCAAAAAGTGCAGTCTTTTTGCCTTTAGTAAGTCAGTAAGTCAACCCCAATGTGTTTAACCTCCCTGACGGTATTCACGAGTGTGGCTCGGGGTTAAATTTCAGCACCATTAGTGGTAACCCCGAGCCACACTCTGGATTACATCTCAGGATCCTGGTGCGGTATACTTACCTTGTCCCCAGGATCCTGCGATGTCCCCCCGCACTGTCTGCGGGCTCTGTTCTCTGCCTGAAGCCCCTCTGTGCCAGGCTCCATTCCCTGCGAGCGTCGCGACGCACAGGGGCGGAGCCTGGCGGCAAATTAAAAAAAAAGTAAAAATCATAACACATACAGTACTGTAATCTTACAGATTACAGAACTGTATGAAATCATTTCACTTCTCTTTTGTCCCCAGTGCTTTGGCCCATGCCCTGCATGCAGTTTTATATTATATAATGCCTGGAAACTTGAGATTGTCCATAGAAACCAAAAAGTGTCCCTTTACGTCAAAAGTGGCTTTAGACCAGCTAGAAAACAGCGATAATAAATTAGAACACTTGCAGAATTGAGCGATAGTGAATCGTGGGGAAATGTATTTATTTTATTATTATATTATTATTTTTTTAATTATTTATTTATTATATTATAATTTATGATTTTGTGTTTCAAACTTCATCATACCCGGGATATCTACTAGACTCTTGGCGGACAGATATAAAAGTGTGTTATTGTTAAGAATTACAGGCCTACAATATAAAACGCCAAATTTCTATGCAAAATAATTGTAACGCTTTCAGCACCTAAAATCTGAAATAATCATACCGCCAGGGAGGTTAAGAAATGTTCAGGAACATAGTGACTGACATTAAAATACAACATCTTAAAGCTGTGTGTGACGGACTAAACAAACATGGAGGATGCTTGCACATGTTCAAATAACTTTTGAACTTGGCCATCTAGAACAGCATTTCTCTACCACGATTGTGTGGAACCCTGTTGTTCCTACAGACCATACTTCTCAACCTTTTTATTTTGAGAAATGATTTATTAAAAGAAAAAACAAATTCCAAGTATAGCGTATGCAGTCAGAAGTAGGTATAGCATAGGACAACAAAACTTCTGTGTGCAAAGCAGAAGTACTGCTCAAACTTTTTACCGCAGAGGAACCCCTAAAATCATTTTCAGATCTTGCCAAAACCAATGCATTAGGAGTTGATGGGGAAAATGCCTCCTAACATGTAGCCATTGGGAAGAATGTCCCTGTACAGTGGTGGTCAAAATGCACCCCTTACACACAACTAAAATGATTATTGGTGTCTTGCAGCTGGCCCTGCCAACGGGAGTTAGACCCAGAACTATGCAGGCACCATAAAATGGGAAGCCTTAGCTTTAGGAACTGCTGTGACAATGTCTGGAGGAACCTTAGGGTTCCATGATGTAACCCTAGTTGAGAATGGCTGCTCCATAGGTTTCTAGGGGTTCCTTCAACAAAGAGCAATTTATGTCTCATAGATAAGTTCTCACTAACAAAATGCACATAGACCAACAAGGACTCTATATGTGGCAAGACTCGGTAACTTTAATACAGACACAAAATATATACACTGTATATAAAATACAAAATGCATAAATATATTAAATAAAGCAAAAGACCAAACATGGTCTGTTTATAGAGATGCAATATGTAGTACCATTCACATATGGTGTACAGTTAAATTTCCATAAAAGATCCTGTAATACATCAGTGATATAAATTATTTTTTCAAGAAACCCTTGTCTGCATGTTTCACTGTATACCGCATCTTTAGGGCTGTGTTTTCTGATGTACATAGATAAGATGTTAAACAATGGTCTCAAAATCCACTTTTCCTCAAAAAGAAAAATTACCGTATATACTCGAGTATAAGTCAAATTTTTCAGCACATTTTTTTGTGCTGAAAATGCCCCCCTCGACTTATACTCGAGTCAAGCAGTTTTCTGCAGCAAAAAATTTCATTTTCTGAACCGACTTTGGGGCACCGTATCTCAGGGCCCCTTGGTGCTAGGAACCCTAAATTTGGCGTACAAACCCATTGGAACCGGTACCATAACATATCCAAAGCTGGGGTTCCTAGTACCAAGTGGCCCTGAGATACGGGGCCCAAAATCCGGTTCAGAAAATGTCATTGTCTGCTGCAGAAAAGTGCTTGACATTTTCTGAACTGATTTTTGGGGCCCTGTATCTTGGGGCCACTTGGTGCTAGAAACCCCAGCTTTGGAAATTTTATGGTGCTAGTTCCACTGGGTTTGCACACCAAATTTGGGGTTCTTGGCACTAAGTGGCCCCGAGATACGGGGCCCCAAATTTGGTCAACTGTGTCCATCTGCAGCAATGTCATTTCGGGACCCTTTGGGTTCAGAGACCCCAAATTTTGGCTGCAGCTAGGGGGCATCTAGGAACCCCTAACTACTGAGTTTGAAGTTCAGGGGACCTATGGCTGCAAATGGGCACAGTGAGGCATGCAAATGGGCACAGTGATGCTGCAAATGGGCATTGTTGACCCTCTTTTCCACTTACAGTAGCTGTGCATTTCTCACCCTCGTCTTATACTCGGGTCAATAAGTTTTTCCCATTTTTTATGTGGTAAATTAGGGCCTCGACTTATACTCGGAACGACTTATACTCGAATATATACGGTATGTATGACCTAATTAATGAAATTTGTAGTTGTCAGCATCCCAGTTAGGGAGATTCACCCTCTCTGTCATATTTATTGTTAAGATCGGAAGTGGAAGAAAACCCCGATTTTTGGGTTATCCCAGAATAGTTATAAATCTGCTAATGGGGACATTGGTGACAACCAGAAGTTTTTTCACTTTATAGGGATTTCCTTTTAATTCCTGTTTTGGCTGTGGAACAGGAAGTAAAGGGAAATCTCCCCAATGGGACACAGAAGGTTTTATTCAAAATGAATAATGTTTTGCCCTTAGTTCTACTTTAATAAGTTCTGGCAGTATGCATGATTAGCATTTCGTCTTATTCAGAGTCAGGGGGCCGAAAGAACATCTTTCTGGTGGCAGCAGCAGTAGTCTCAGAGATCCCATCTTAATGCTTTCCCAGGTTCTCCACAAGTTCCTCTCCGGGGTCCTCATGTGGCAGAGTGACCTCTGGTACTTCATCTCAAATATCATGTTCTTCTCCTGTCCTCAGCCAGGCTCCGAGACCACAGAGCTTCAAGCACCAGAACACACTGGACAGGCAGTTTTCTTCTTCTCCAAGCACATGTACAGGCCTAAGGCCTTAGGCCTAATCACTTGGCTGCACCTCATATACCCACACCAGACCCAGAGCCTGGGTGGAAGTGAGAGTTCACTTGCCCCCCCACAAATATTTATACTCTCCCCCAACATGCATCAGTGGCCACATACCTACTACGGTTGGCTAAGAGAAGTATGAATATTCATAAATCTGTTTTACTGCAGTTTCTTATGCAAATACCTGAGGTACCAGTGACATCTACTGCCCAAAGGCAGAAACCACAACTCCACTGAATTTAGGGGGAAAAAGCTAATGAATAAGTAGATTATAAATTAGTTAGGCTGTCTACCACACAGCAGAACTAAATTTGACTAGCAGCTCCTGTTAAGGACAGGGCAGCTACACTAGTATATTTAAATCTGCTACATCTAACAGTCCCCATCCCTTCTAGTTCATGGCGAAAGGGGGGAGGGGCTACACTCAATGCCAGAACTTTCTTCGGGCCTGGGAGATGCTGCAGTGCCCATTAACACCAAAGGGGTGCCTGTGTTTTGGGGACCTCAGAGCATCCCATGAGAACATACATGCTGATATCAGTATGATGATGGCTACTTGTTCATTGGTGTTCTAGCTATGGGGAGACCAGCGCCTCCCAATAGCTGGAAAACAAACTATGGGGAGACCCCCAGCGTGTGTCCTGCTAGTATTTAAAAAGAAGCACATACTAAAAAAAAAGAAACTCCATTGCCAAAGCTGCAGTAACACTACATTAGTAATGTTGACAAGGGCTCAGATACAAGTGCTTACCTTTCATTAAAAACTCTGTATCCCTTAAAATAAATTAAAAACTTACATCTGTTACCACTTTGTAATTATCCCTCAGCATAGCATGTGAATTTTACATTGCTGACCCTTAATGAATTCAGTTCATCTTTTGCACAGTGTTGAGCATTATTAATGCTCAGTTTAATTTTTAATCATGGGGGTTGATTTACTAAAGGCAAATATACTGGGCACTACAAGTGGACTTGCTCCAGAGCTTAGCAAATGAGGCAAAGCTTCACTTTGCAAAGAATAGTCAATCGCATGCAAGGAAAATAAAAAAGCAGCATTTTTGCTTACAAATGATTGAATGATGCACAGTGCGCAGTATATTTGCCTTTAGTAAATCAACCTCCCGGGGTCTGTAAGCAGATTGAAATATGGCCTTAGTGAGTCAGCGGCTGGCCCAGGCCGGGGGAAAGGGTTAAGTGATGAGTTCAGTTCCCAAGCTTTTTGGTCCCAGCCACCCACCTGTGTTATAAAAAGGGAAAAGGATAAGGTCCAGGGTTCTTGGTTGGTTGTGTTCATGTTCATGGCTCATGGTATCAGGGCTGTTGCGCCTTGCAGTCTTCTGAAGGTATTGAGATTTTCAGAAGACGTCCAAGTCATGGAGAATATCATCAAGATGGACTCACCTCAAGGAGGTATGCCTGGGCAGCCACACAACTGTAGTTAGATTAGGGACAAAAACATTATTCATATTAAACTGTTATGCTGCAACTTGTTCAGTAAAGTAACATTAACCATTCTGAGCCTGGTCTGAAGTTATTCAAAGGGAGGCATGTAGGTTCTGGTGTATCTAAAGAACCAGGGTCTGTAAAGCACAGAGGGTATAAAGCAACACCACTGCAGAAGGGTTAACTTGGCAAGACAAGGAGGAGTGTAGCTTCTGTGAGTAACCAAGCACAAGTTTGAGACACCAAGCAACTAGTTGTTAAGCGTGGTAACTGGTAAGGTGACAGGTCCTCCAGTAGTGTGGGGGTCATTGTCTGGCTCCCTCCCTAGTGGTTGGTATGCAGTAGCAACCATATCAGAACACGCATTACGGAGATCCATTACCTGGTCACAAGATATGGGAAGGAAGGCGTTGATGAGCACGTATGAGATCCACGCTATGTGCTTGGTGGGACCCAATTCTGTTACTGGGAGTGAGGTAACAGAGGTACGCTGGACTGATGGAGTGGGCGCAGGCTTAACACGTCCCTCCTAATGCAACATCTACCAAATTGCAGTGTGTAGTAGTGACATGGGACAAGAAACTTCTTAGAGGACATACAGTATTACTTTAATTCCTGCACACAGTGAGGGCTCATCTCTAAGTCTGGGAACTGCCCTAATGTTAGAATGTTCATATGACTGCAGTCCCTGTCCTGGTCCTGGGCATTGATTAGCACAAAAGGTACCCCCACATGTAGGGCGGGTAGGCCCATCAGGCTATGTGACTGACACGTGCAGCTACAAACTACAGACATCAGCTACAGACGTACATGTTTCTAATGAAACGTCAACGGTGTTGACATGCTTGGAATGCATACAGTCAAAAGCATGCAAAACTCCAAAACCTTTGGTTCTTTTTTGATGGGATTTGTGGGTTTGATTGCATGCATACAAGGTGTTCATTCAGAATTGAGGTTCTGTTATGTGCAGTTACCATGCTACACTGGTTGGTCTTACAGATCTTCCTACAGAATAACGTGAGCACATCGGTTTGTATGGATTAGTGACTAAGCCACTTGTGCTTCTAAGATCTATGAAACATGCTGTGTTAGGACCATAGCCAGGACAGAAAAATAGAAGTTAGCTGCTTGCTTATTCATAGTGTATGTATGAATAACATTGTAAAGTATATAACTTCCAGGGCTGATAATTATGATTTTTTTTTTTTTTTACAGGAGCAACAGTTGACATCACAATTATATTCCATCAACAAACAGCAAATATAAAACTGAACAAGTGTTTGGGAAGAATTAATGTCCACTTCGGCAATGAAAATTCAGTGGAAATAACTTTTTATTTAACTGTGACTATATTATTGACTTGTACTTGTTTGCCTAATGTATTTAATATTCTTGAAATATATGGTACCAATTGATAGGTTCATTTGGGTCTGAAATTGCTTCTGGTATGTCTTATTTCATTCAGTTGAAGAAATTAAGTGATAAGAAAGTGTTTTTTTTTTTTTTTTATTGGTTTATGAAAAGGGGGTCATTTTTGAGTCTCCTTTGCATTTTTTCATTGTTCACAGGCTGAAAGGAAGTATCTACTTACCGAGGGCAACAAGCACAGTTCTACAGGTTTTAAAAAGTAATATAAAAGCGTTTGTCAGCAAATAAAAAAAAGAACTACCTGTGTTGCCACATTCATTTCTTCTTATGTTTGGAAGGCAGAATTAGTTTGTCATAGACAGTACGAATAGCTTTACCTTCAGATTCAGATGTAAATTCTCCTACCTGGTGACAGGATTGGTTTAAAGTGATTGTACAGTCTCTGTTTTTGTTTAAAAAAAATGTTATACTCGACTTCTCTGTTCAATTGGTTTTGCACAGGGCAGTCTGGATCCTTCTCTTCTTGGGTGCTTCTTCTGTGCTGCTGCGCCCCCACCCGTCGAGTGCCCCCTACAGCAAGCAGCTTGCTATGTGGGCACC
Organism: Aquarana catesbeiana; assembly: GCF_042186555.1. Lineage (NCBI taxonomy): Eukaryota > Metazoa > Chordata > Amphibia > Anura > Ranidae > Aquarana > Aquarana catesbeiana. Next base: position 433,743,329 of record NC_133327.1, on the reverse strand, counting down.
TGAGCCGAGTCACGGCTCTGTGTGTCCATTCAGACACGGAGACTCGAACCCCGCCCTCTCTCTCTTCTGATTGGCTAACTGACTTTGACAGCCATGGGAGCCAATGGCAACGCGGCTGTGTCTCAGCCAATCAGGAGGAGAGTCCCGGATGGCTAAGACACTTGTGGACATCGCTGGGGAGAGATGGGGCTCAAGTAAGTAATATGGGGGAGCTGCTACACACAAAGTTTTTTTTTTTTTCTTAATGCATAGACTGCATTAAGATAAAAAACCTTCTACCTTTGCAGCTCCTTTAACTACTGTCCTACCAGTCATGGAAGTAAAAAGGCTGCTAGGGGGAGCTGTAATGCCCCGTACACATGGTCGGACATTGATCAGACATTCCGACAACAAAATCCATGGATTTTTTCCGACGGATGTTGGCTCAAACTTGTCTTGCGTACACACGGTCACACAAAGTTGTCGGAAAATCCAATCGTTCTAAACGCGGTGACGTAAAACACATACGTCTGGACTATAAACAGGGCAGTAGCCAATAGCTTTCGTCTCTTAATTTATTCTGAGCATGCTTGGCACTTTGTGCGTCAGATTTGTGTACACACGATCGGAATTTCCGACAACGGATTTTGTTGTCGGAAAATTTTATAGCAAGCTCTCAAACTTTGTGTGTCGGAAATTCCGATGGAAAATGTGTGATGGAGCCCACACATGATCAGAATTTCCGACAACAAGGTCCTATCACACATTTTCCGTCGGAAAATCCGACCGTGTGTACAGGGCATTACTCTGAGTGAATGTTCTTAAATGTCCTTCTCTTCACTGTTGTTGAGCTCACACAATGTCTGTGCTCCCACTGTCATTGGACAGCAGAGAGCATAGTTAATCAGAGTGCCTCTGTGCCTTGTAATTTGTGATGGCCAATCGCAGCATTCCCAAATGTAAACAATACAACTGTTTACATTTCAGAACCTTCTCCTTTCTCTCATAATGGAGGAAGGTGGAATTAATGAATGAATGAATCATTCATTAGTAGTGGATTCAGACAGGCAAGCATCATTTGATTGTGGTATGGTTGATCTGCTGCAGTTTAATCCTTTCACCACACTCCCCCTGTACATCTCAGCTCTCATCTCAGTATGTAGCCTGTATGCTATCCCCTTCATCTCTTATCTTGCATTTCTGTGTTTTGACCCCTCATCTCCATTCTTTCCATGTATGTGACCTATACATTAACCCCTTAACCACCTTCTTTCTGTGTACATAGTGCCCCCGCTCATGCACTAAAAAACTGTAAGGTCTTATTCACACTGGAACTTCCGCGTTTAGATTTTCTAAACGCAGGAGAAGTCATCTAGGAAGTATAATCCATTTATGCTTTCCAGATCACTTTTTCCTGTGTGTAGATGTTCCTGGTTTAAAGGATAAGTTCACTTGCAGGTAAAAAAATGTGCATTTCCTATTTTTTTTTATTTTTTAGGAGCCTGGAAAGCATTGCACCAGAAATCAGCAGATCACTGATGCCATGCAGGACTCCTGCAGATGGTCAGTGTAAGCTGTCTGCTCCATACATTGTATGGCCAGGTAGTTTCACACTGACAGGAATACTCAGTGATCTACCAGAGCGCTCAACGATGCCGTGAAAGTTCATTGGGAACTACAAGCCGACAGCCACAAAGGATGTCAGGACTTGTAGTTCATTCATACACAGAACTGTGTGAATGAATGACGTGGTGCTGTGGGTGACGCCCTGCACTGCCAAGCTGTTTTCAAAAAGTGACAGCTAGTATAGGGAACTTCTCCCCATACTGTTGTCACAGGGGGAGAGGGCAGCGGGGAGCTGCTGCAGCATTGGGAACATGTTACACCCTAAAACCGGGTGGAACATATAACATGTTCCCAAAGGTGAACTTATCCTCTAAAGAAGGTTTAGCTGTGTTTGTGTGTTTAGCCACTTTTGGAGTTTCTAATCAGATCCTGGACACACAATTCTACTTTCTCTAAACGCAGCTAAACTGACCAAACCTAAATGCAGGTAAGGGCACAGTGTGAATGGCACCATTGAAAAGTCATTTAATGCATTTTATATGCATTTAGAAATGTCCTCTAAACACATATAAACAGGTTTGACAGTACCAGTGAGAATGAGGTCTAAGCAGTAAATAAATACACCACACACTTTCCCAAATCCCAAATTTAAAAAAAAAAAAAAAAAGCAGAGCCAGAGATTACTTGTGATGGTCCCGGGCTGGATGCACTTTGTATGCCACAGCTATCCAGACACAGCTGTCAGTCCCATCTGCAGGAATTAATAGATTCTAGCCACTGGGAATAACATCTTTAGCAGCAAAAATTCTAGATGGAACAGGGTATGTGCCAGCACTCTTCTTTTTTTTTTCCCTAAATATTTTTGTAAAAACTTCGAGAAAATGTACAGCACAGAATAAACTCTGTTGCGGAACCACAGTAGAAGGGTAAATGTGCAGGAAGTTTCATAACATACTGTATGTTGAACAATGATAAAATGTTCTATTTGGAATACTGCACGTAAAGGGGGCAGGGGAGGGTAAGGTATTGAGGCAAAGGTAAAATAAGGAAATGAAAAGGGGGAAGCAAAGTGAATTAAGGGGAGAGTATGGGTGAACGCAGGAGGGTAGGTGCTAGAGAGGAGGAGAAACGAGGAGAATTAAAGCAATCTCCCTCCTACCTGAAAAAGAAGGGATCCTCCTTAAAGATTTCCCTTTATCAGAGTGTATAAAGTTGATCTAGTAGAATTAAGTGTTCCTTTTGAATTTCAGATTTGTTTTTTGAAATATTTCTTTGCAATAGTTGTTTATTAGTTTAGTGGTACCCCTGTGGGGCCGCTGAGTGTAGTAGTTCCACCTGTCACCCTGCCCAGCCTGGCATTCAGTTCCAGACAATGTTTTTGTTTTTGTTATTTTGTTTTTTTTATTTTATTGAGGGATTAAACTTGGATGGGGTAAAGGAAATATGGGATGCCCAGAATCAATAGTATTAATCGATGATTGATTGGAACCTCTGTTCACATTCTCTAAAGCTCCAGCACAACTCTTATTTGTAGACTGTTACGTTCTCTCCTGTGCAATACTTGGCTCCTCTCACAGCTAGCACATATTAGGCCCAACTCTGAAATGGGCCAAAACCTCAGGAATTGCCATTTGCTGGCAGGAACTGAGTAACAACCAATGGTAAAAGAAAGTCATTAGTGCTAGCTGAATTGGGGTGGATTACTGATCCCAGTCAGTTCTGTGGAGACTCTGACAGCCTGACTTCAACGCCAGTAACATCACAGTCTTTCCCGCTGGCTATACATCCATCTCAGACTCCCAGTCTGTTCCGGCATGCCTCCCAGCTCTCCCAACTGTGCTGTCACTCACCGGCACCTGGTGGATCCCTCCTGAAGACTTGCCTGGCAGTGTTCCCCGTTGTCCTCTCCTGCTCCTGTTCAGGACACCCCTTGGGTTGTGTGGGGTTCCTTCACAGCTCTGAGCCCCTGGCCCAAGGTCACCCCCCCTCAAATTGGGGGGCTCCCTCCAAGGCCCTGACAGCCTAACACTCGATCTCTCAGTTCTTCCACCCAACAAATCCTCCCAAGCTGGGCTGACCCTAGCTATTTAAGGAGGCCAGCCCCCTGCCAATCCTTGTTGGGGATTGGTCAGGGCTCCCTGAACACTTCAGGCAACTCCACCTCTCTTCCCCTCCTCTGCTTCTAGAATTTTCTAGAGGCCAGAGGGAGGTAACCAAGAAGTGACACTGCCTGTGAATCACCAGCCTACTCTAAACCACTCCCAGCCCCACAGATCAAAACAAACTGGCCCAGCTTTAGGCTAGGCTTGCCTAAATTTACCTGCACAGGCCAAAAAATTCTAACTCTAGCACCTACACTAGGTAGATGGTGCTACACTAGTAAGGTTTTCATGTGAGTAAAACAAAGTACATATAACCAGACAAAATCTGGCTGTACTTATAGTCTGCGTAATAATGTTGGCATAAGTAGCCATAATGGCAATGGTGACATGTTGATAACAGTACAGCAAGTCTCAGTACAAGAGAGTATTAGTATAATAATGTGAACATCGGCAAAACAGATACAGAGAAAGGAGAAGGAGTAATCATAGTGCAAAGAGTTAAGTGAAAAGGGAAAGAGGGAGTATGGAGTTAGAGGGAGGGGAAAACAAGAAAAAAAAGGGGGGGTGGGGGTATGGTTCTGACTTCAACTATATGCCAACATAAATGTTGAACAGACAAGTTTATGCAGTGAGTGGCCTAACCAGTAATGCAATCTATGGTGGGATGGACATGACAATCCAGCAAGCCAATACCTTACACTATTGAATGGAGATGTATAAGTTCCTCTAAGAGACTGATATGTTCAATTCTTTGAAACCATTGTTTGATGGAAGGGTTCAGTTGGTGCTTGCTGTTGTGTAATGGATTTGGCCGCATTGAGCAGGTGTGGGGTGATGGATTGTGTGTATTAGCCAGCTGGATTGCACATACAATGAAATAATGCTGACCAGGGATTCTCTGCACCATTAGACCCTTGAATAGCAACTATCTGGGATAATACTTTCTTCCAAAATAGTTAGATGTTAGGGCAGTACCACTAAATGTGTGGGTAAGTTGCTTCCACCCCACAGGCTCTCCAACATAAAGAAGATGAATCAGGAAACAGGTGATGGAGTTTTGCCAGGGTAAAATGCCATCGAGTCAAGAGTTTGTAGTTTACCTCCTCAAGTTTATATGATATAGATGATATGTGTGACATTTGTAGGATAATATCTTCCTGGTTCTCTGATGGTGTGTTTTGTAGATCTGCTTTCCAAGAAAAAAGGTAGTCCAGGTACTGCTAAGTATCAGTACTTAATAAGCCATAGTAGGACTGGGAAATACATTTTTCAGGTGGATTAGGAGAGGAGAATATAGTGGAGACAAAAACAAGGTAGTACTAAGTATTACCAAAACGGCGGACTTTATAGGCTAAGAAAACAATGGAGAGAAAGAATAGTTTAAATAATCACATTTATTAGAATTTACATAACACATGAAAGCCCGCATGGAGTTTGCTAAAAAACACCTGCAGGACTCCAAGATGGTGAGAAATAAGATTCTCTGGTCTGATGATACCAAGATAGAACTTTTTGGCCTTAATTCTAAGGGGTATATGTGGAGAAGCATGGTGGTGGCAGCATCATGCTGTGTGTGTGTGTGGGGGGGGGGGGGGGTTTCAGCTGCTGGGACAGGACGACAGGGCGGTTGCAATCGAGGGAAAGATGAATGCGGCCAAGTACAGGGATATCCTGGACGAAAACCTTCTCCACAGTGCTCAGGACCTCAAACTGGGCCCAAGGTTTACCTTCCAACAAGACAATGACCCTAAGCACACAGCTAAAATAACAAAGGAGTGGCTTCACAACAACTCTGTGACTGTTCTTGAATGGCCCAGCCAGAGCCCTGACTTAAACCCAATTGAGCATCTCTGGAGAGACCTAAAAATGGCTGTCCACCAACGTTTACTATCCAACCTGACAGAACTGGAGAGGATCTGCAAGGAGGAATGGCAGAGGATCCCCAAATCCAGGTGTGAAAAACTTGTTGCATCTTTCCCAAAAAGATTCATGGCTGTATTAGATCAAAAGTGTGCTTCTACTAAATACTGCGCAAAGGGTCTGGATACTTAGGACCATGTGATATTTCAGTTTTTCTTTTTTAATAAATCTGCAAAAATGTCAACAATTCTGTGTTTTTCTGTCAATATGGGGTGCTGTGTGCACATTAATGAGGAAAAAAATGAACTTAAATGATTTTAGCAAATGGCTGTAATATAACAAAGAGTGAAAAATTTAAGGGGGTCTAAATACTTTCCATCCCCACTGTATACTTGCACTGTAACTGTTCTCCAGTTAACACTTGGGTCCCCATGACAATATACTTTGTAGTTTGCATTTTGGAGGGACACACTGAGCCTTATACACATCCATCTATCCAGAGTATCTATAGACAAAAAAATAAATGCAGCGCTAGGAGACATCTAACATGTGTTTGGTGAATAAAGGGATATGTCACCCTTCATACATTAGTGATATGTGTACTCATCAAGCAAGTGTATGGTGATATTTAAAAATCACAATAAAACTCATAAAACATAGTAAAGTCCACAAGTGAAAATAAAGAATCTTTGACAGTAACACTGTGTTATATATGACGAGGAGGAAATCCAATATATGTTGCTACATTGAGTGGGTAATCCTCATACATTCAGATTCCATATAGAAGTGGAGGGGTAAATGTGCTTACCAGAAGGGGTGGACACTCTCACCATACGGCGGGGTGTCGTACGGGCTTACGGATCCACTGATCCTAGGGGTGTTCACTGGAGACTTGCTGGAGCATGCCAATGAAGGATACCGATGAACGCATCCGGAACAGCCTCAGGAGCGGGATGGACCGTGAATCTTCAGGTGGATGGATGGATGAATTCCCCTCTTACAATACGCAGGTGGCCAAAAGATGTAGTTCTCACCACGTCATACAGCATCCACATAAGGAAAAAAAGGGAATCTCCACATGGTGCATGAACCAATAAAAGCAGGTTTATTTGAAACCATCAACAGCAGAGCAGATGATTCACAGACATCAGGTAAAAAGTATAAAACAAGTGATCACGAGTCGGATAAAAAGATAGCTAGCGTGGTAACACCGGTTGCTGAATGCTGTTACCACGTTACCACGCTAGCTATCTTTTTATCCGACTCGTGATCACTTGTTTTATACTTTTTACCTGATGTCTGTGAAACATCTTCTCTGCTGTTGGTGGTTTCAAATAAACCTGCTTTTATTGGTTCATGCACCATGTGGAGATTCCCTTTTTTTCCTTATGTGGATGCTGTATGACGTAGTGAGAACTACATCTTTTGGCCACCTGCGTATTGTAAGAGGGGAATTCATCCATCCATCCACCTGAAGATTCACGGTCCATCCCGCTCCTGAGGCTGTTCTGGATGCGTTCATCGGTATCCTTCATTGGCATGCCCCAGCAAGTCTCCAGTGAACACCCCTAGGATCAGTGGATCCGTAAGCCCGTACGACACCCCGCCATATGGTGAGAGTGTCCACTCCTTCTAGTAAGCACATTTACCCCTCCATTTCTATATGGAATCTGAATGTATGAGGATTACCCACTCGATGTAGCAACATATATTGGATTTCCTCCTCGTCATATATAACACAGTGTTGCTGTCAAAGATTCTTTATTTTCACTTGTGGACTTTACTATGTTTTATGAGTTTTATTGTGATTTTTAAATATCACCATACACTTGTTTGATGAGTACACATATCACTAATGTATGAAGGGTGACATATCCCTTTATTCACCAAACACATGTTAGATGTCACCTAGCGCTGCATTTATTTTTTGTCTATACTCACTTTTACGCGGTTATTATACTGGTGATGCTGGCTGCTGATTTATCCTAAAAGGAAAATTTCTTAGTTGCGCAACAATACCTTTTTCTCTATCCAGAGTATCTACCTCACTCCCAGTAATGGTATGGGGTCCCGCCGTGCACATCACTTCACTTAACTCTTCCTTAACCGGGCATTGGCCGGGGAACTTTGCGGCACGAGTTTGCTCCTGTTGCTTTGAGAGACCGACCACTCACCTAGAGAATACCAACAACATCTACCTCCTGCAAGAGTCTATCCCACCTATCTCAGGCACACGCTTCTCAAAAAGTTGCTTGTAACTTCTGTTACCCTAGGTGACCCTCGTGTCTTCACAAAGTATTAATTCTTGTACTGATGTCTTCATACCCCAAAGTGACCTGAACTGTAGAATGGTACCGGTTACTTGCATTAGACCCCTTTAGTAACTTCAGACCAGGCGGGAACAAGGTTTTAAAACTTTACTTGAAAAGGACAATAGACATTACAAAGTCCAAAATACAAAGACATTATTCTTTCCTATATCCCTAAGCCTAACTCAGACTGTGTGCTGCCCCAGCATACCTGCAAAGGTTGAGTCCATGTAAAATACAGAGTCCAGCAGCTGGTTTCTTCGTGGGGGAGCCCCAAGCTCTTACACTCCAGTAGTAGTAAGGAATATTCTTCTGCTTCCCACGGGTGCTGTTCTCTGTATCTTTCCCTTGACCCCTCTGCTTGGGGGCTCTCTTTCTCCATCCACATACCCAACCACCACAGCTCTGGACCACTGTCACACTTTTATAACACAGAAGCAGTGGGTCAGACCCAGAGAAAAACCTGCCAAAAACCCAAAGAACCCGAAAAGTATTAACTCTTACTCTACCGTCTGGGACAGCACCTAACTGGTTATTTGCAAACCGCTTACATGTAGGACTCTCCAGCCTCCCTAATCTTACCTAGAAGAAGTTTCATCAGGTCCTTTTTTAAAGAGTATGCTTTCAAATATCAGGGTACAGCTGGACATGTGCCCCATCATAAACTCAAAGAGACCTACCACCATGCTTGTTTCAGAATTTCCTATTTAATCCTGTAGCAATTAACCCTGCACACAATTACTCTGGGTCTAGATTGGTTCAATGAGCATGGTTTAAGTCCCCGGTGGACTCTATCTAGTTTAATTGGGGTAACGGTTTGGAGCCTGGGGGAGCTGTGAAATAGTCAATAGGGGTTCCTGTGCATAAGAATGAGAGTGCTGGGATCCATGTGTCTTCATCTAGAACACACATGTATTCCAAGCGCTATAGCCAGAGGCCCATAAGTACATATAAATAAAATCATTAAAGAGTAGTCCAAAGCTGCTGTCACGGGTACAATGGGAGTTGTGATGGGAACAGTTTAAAAGGTCAGGACAGCGCTCAGGGTTTGCAGTGCAAATGGTCAGATTGTGGTATCTACCAATGGTTATCTTGGATGTAAACATAAACTTTCCGTTGGATAAACAGTTAATGTAATTTATTTCAAACTTGGAAGGACACAGAACAATTAAAATCAATGCAAAACAAATATAGGGCAAGCATCCAGCTGGAGGCCTTTCCCTGTATAGCTGTCTACCTATAGTGTCTCGGAGTCTGTCAATTACCATTGCATCTACCTAAGGGTGTCCTGGCCCTAACCCACTCTCCCACAGTTCTTGTTAAGGGACACTAAATCTCTTGTTCGCATTCAAAAAGTGACTGGCGCCCATCATTTCATCTTGCATTACACCCACAATTCCTGTTGACCCACTCTACAAGGAGGGATGTCAGCTCTCCCTAACTCTAGAGGGCCAATAGGCTTCTGGAGGCCCGGGATTCTGCTACATTTGGCGCCCAACATGGGGCAAAGGGGTTATTCCAGCAGCGGTCGCCCCTAGCAACCGGCTACAGCTACATCAGGATTTCGTCTGGCTCCGTGGGAAGGTGGCAAGTAACATCTTTACTCTGAATAGACTGTGTTATTGTGCATTCCAACAATGTGGGGAAGAACCAACATAATTCATTGCTCATGGGAGAGTGTCAGTCTGGTCTTTTGTCACTTTACGCCAGAACTGCAGGGGTTAAAATGGACTCCATTAAAGTTTTGGCGTGGCAAGGGAAGAATGAGGCGGGCGCTGAAGTTTTCAGAAAGTATATACACCATTCCCTTGGCAGGGGGAGGAGAGACCGCTCTGCAGAGGAGGATAAGGAAGTGCTACCACGTGTATCCGATTGTTGGATGGAGAAGATGGCGCAGTTTGGAGACTGGAAAATGCATGTTCCGGTATCGGCCCGGGTTTGAGCGGAACACACCTAAGGGCAGCCTTGCCCTGTATACGGCTGGAGGCTACGAAGCCTTGGGACTGATCTGCGGGAAGTGCTCCAGCTTGGCCACGTATCTGGGGCATTGGATCATCTGTGGACCCCGTGGGGAACCCTTGCTCGAGGTAGTCTCACCAGCCCAACCTCCGCAGACACTACAAGCAGATTGGGACAAGAATGTTGCCATCCCAGCTAGGGAGAGCACCGAAAGTCCCCCCAGTATCACCCAGCTTGTGCAAGAAGCTGCTCCTCATATCTCTGTGGCTGCTTCAGGGCCCCGCGCTCCAGTTATCCCTCAGGGCCGTGGTCGGGCCCACCTGCATTCCTTGATGATGGAACTTCCTGGGGGAAAGACGCCGGAAACAGGTAAGCCTGAAATGGGTGAAAGTAGTATGCCAGTAAGGGAGAAAAGGTCGCTCTGACTGTTGATGTTAGCTCAAAGCGCAACCTGATCCTGGCAGAAGAGTGCTCCACTATCTCTGATTCGGATATCCCGTCCGATCGGATCTCTGAACTGTTCTCAGATACTTTATCATGGACTGGGAAGTGGAGTGATAGCGAAGAGGAACAATTGTGTGATTTGGAGGAGGATAAAATTCCTTTTGTGCCAGCTGCCAGTGTCCAAATTGAGCTATCCACCAATGCAGCTCCACATCTGTGTCTCGCTAAATCCTTTGAGGAAGATTGCTGGACAGGATGGGTCCCTAAAGTCACTATAGCTAAGCCAACTCACTTGAACAAGTCTGGTTGCAAGCCTGATGTTGTTGCTGAACATCTAGTTCAATGCGCACCCGATGCACGAGTTTTACTTGGATATGGACACCCTAAATTGCTGCCCAGGCTGTCCAAGCTACAGCGTATAGTCATTAAGTAAGTGGCTGAGGATTATGGCTGCTTGTATCCTTATGCGCCGGCTCAGCTGGAGGAAGAGATTCAGGAGGGGAGAGCATGGTGGGTGGATGTTTCCTCAGAGTCCCTCTGCACCTCAAATTTGAAAAGTTGTCACCCAGATATGCTGGGGGAGTATGCTTCTGTCCTACAAACTTGGAACTATGGTCGTCAAGTTAATCCGGATTGTGTCATTATCCGCAGGCCTAATAAGAAAGACGTCCGGTATTATATTACCACTGTTAATGCCCAAGGGGAAACCCTACAGTTACCAGATCCCAGGTATTACTGGTGAATACTTTGAACTGTGTCAAGTTACAGAAATCACTGTGGATTACAAATGTGTGCTATGTAGAGTCAGGATGCTTTAATGAAAGCTACTTCCGCCTTCAAGAGAAAGTAGCCATGGGGACATTCCTGATTGGCTGTACTGCTGGAACTGTGTTTTGCTGGCAGTAGCCAGGAGTGCCCACTTAAGTCATACTGGCCTGTGTTCTGAAATTGGCAGTGTGCCTCCCTCTGAAAATTGACATGCTCATTTGCAGTTGAGAGACTTCAGAGTGTCCTATCCTTCATTAATGAGGGAAACTATTCTCAGTCCCCAGCTGTGTTGTGGACAGACGTCAGATTTTCAAATGCAAGGGGGACTGTTGAGGGACATCGCCTTCGGAAAGTACAGTCCCTTGCACCATGGCATGGCCTATTGCTGTTTGATTACAGCCATGCCTTCTGTCCCTGGAGTTGTTCCTGTGAAGAAGGGAGACTGCTGGGAATGTTGCTGATATGTGATTGCACCCTGAGTGAAATATTAATGGACTTTGGGGCTCCAAGGACACTGGGGTGTTAGTGAGATAGGTAGGATAAGCTGTGTCAAAAAGGGCAAGTTCTCACCTTAAACTTGATAATTGACTAAATGAAGAAAAAAATACTATATAAACACACAAGGACTGTTCGCTGGATATATTGGCCACCAGGTGGCAGAAGAGTGCCACCCTGAGTGAGCTCTTGTTCACATTATACAAATATTTGATAGGAATTGCTAGAGTAAGTTTATTTCTAGGATTGTTATGGAAAAGGGGTGGCACCCTCGAGGGGGTGTGGCCCATTTTCATCTGTACAGATGTTTACAAATAGTCACTGTTATTATACCTGTAAAGTAAGATATGCTATAGAGTGCATTTTCGCTGTTTTGCTGCGGCTGAGAGCAATTAACATTTAATCAACCGTCACTTATGTATATATTGCACTGTGTTATTGTAGGAATAGGATGCATTTCTCTGCTTTCTATTTTTCTCTTTCAGGTGTTCCTGCACCAATTGTGTCTTCCTTGGCTAAGGTGAGACAGTGATTCCAGCTTGTATAACAATGCTAACCTTTTCTATTCTTTTGAGTATACATAGTAGATAGACAGTTAGGATATAAGATTACTGTTTGTATTTCCCCTTATGTGTTCGGGTGGTACGTCACACGTAAAACGTTATGCATTGTCTGCTATTTATCTGCCCTTGTGTGAACTGCCACTTGCCTATGTATATGTATACTGTTGTTTATTTCATGCGGTACGCCACATGTATTGTTATTATTTTCTTTCCCTGTTTACCCCACCTATCCCAGTTTTGCCAGGAATCCACTCTCAGGCTTGAGAGTACATTTTTTTTTTGCAAACTCCGGGACGTAGTTTCCTAGGCAGGGGAGGATGTAGCACCCTGGTGTTTAGGCAGGGATGCTAACAAATGTAGTTTGCCAGGTAGTAATTGTCCTGGCTAATTGTTAGAAGATCCACTGATTCCTCTCTAATTCTGGAATTGCTGCACCTTTTCTCTTCTGTCACTTGGTGGCACTGTGGCTGGTGACATTTAGATTGATAGGGGCTTAGCAAAGTCAGATCATGAATGGATGGGCGTCTTGACCAATTGGCAGGGGTTTCTTCAGTCCCTTGGCCTCCTGGGAGAGCCTATTTATTTGGGTGGAGTCATGGTGATCGGGGTTCTGTGCCACCTGGACGGCTGTCTAGGTGGACATGTGTTATGTCGCCCCGGGTTGCTAGGCTGGAAGCCAGAGGCCTATCCCGAGGACACCTGGCTGCTAAGGTGCCTGAGGCCTATCCAGGAGCAGGAGAAGCAGCGTAGGGAACTGCCGGATTGGAGTCCAACCGAGTTGCGAAGGTTCAGCCAGACGGGGAACCAGTTGTGATCGGAGGTAAAGGGGAAGCAGTCACCACTAAGGGACCATTCACCTTATTACCAGAGACTACTGTGTAAGCTCAAGCAAGTACCAGAGCAGTCTTCTCACCAGCCGGGAATGGTGAAGAAGTGGGAAAGCTTCAGCGAGTGCCAAGCCAGGGAACCAGCGGGTTAGCGGGGTGACACTTGAGGAGTATACAGCGGGTTAGCTGTGGAAGAGCTCAGGAGATCCAGTGACGACTGGAATCTGGAAGTCTAGTAAGAGACTGGGAGCTCAGTGAGTGAAGACCTACAGTGGGATACTGTGAGTTAAGAGAAGAACTGTTCTGTGTTACCAAGAGTTATGTACGACTACTGTTAGGGACTGTCTATTACAAGTTCAGTTGCCATAGGAGACAGCGGTCCTATCTATACAGACGTAGCATCCAGCTGGGGCCCTTTCCCTGTATAGCTGTCTACCTATAGTGTTTTGGAGTCTGCCAATTACCATTGCATCTACCTAAGGGTGTCCTGGCCCTAACCCGCTCTCCCACAGTTCTTGTTAAGGGACAATAAATCTCTTGTTCGCATTCAAAAAGTGACTGGCATTTTAGAAAGTGACTGGCGCTCATCATTTCGTGCTTACTGCCTAGGCTGGGTTAATGGTTATTTGCCCCCAGCCTATGCAGCAAGGCTCCCTCTGACCTTTGAACTTCTTATCTGTTCACAGAGTGTAACAGCATGCCCTAAAAGGCATCTTTCTTCTTAACTGTTGACCCATTATCAGATATGTTCTAGGGAACCCTTTAGAGTTACCTGGGTCTCCTACAACATACCATCATCGGGTTCCCCACACTCACAGATTTGCCTATCCCATTATGAGGGCTGTAAATATATCAGAGACTGTTCGCTGCTGCCCCCACTAAGTCCACGAATACCCCAATAGGGTATTTTACTGACCCATTTTTTGCCCTTGGTAGTTATTTTTCCGACTAACCAGAGGATATCTTTCCTACCCCATTCAGTGACTCTCAGGTCTTTCTTCTCCCTATTTAGTACTCTTCCCTCCCTCTCCCCCCCACTCCTCCTTTGACCCTTTGCTGTGGTCCCTTTTACAACTATTGTCTCTTCCCTTTCTTACTTCTGCACTTCTCTTACCCTCACACCTCCTTCCTTTTCCTCCCCCTAGGGGCGTGTTGTCAGACCTCAGGCTTTCTATTTTACCTGGGTTTTAGACCTTCCCTAATTGGGTTATGGCCCCCTAAACATATTCACACTCAATGTCCAGGGTCTTAACACCCCCAACAAGCCCACCAAGGCTTTTCTTTCATTTGCATCCGCAAAGGCGCATGTAGTTTGTTTACAAGAGACACACTTTACTGCTCAGTCCACACCTAAATTCTTCGGCCACCAATACTGTCAAGCATTTGCAGCTTCAGCTTCCTCTAAAAAGAGAGAGGTGCTCATTGCATTCTATCGTACTACCCTTTTTCTCCTAGAGGAGATCAGAGATCGCTACTTTGTCCTGACCAGACACCTACTCGACAGCGAGGTTACAATTGTCTCATACTACGCCTCCAACAAACACTCAATCTAATTTCTTTCCCATCTACTAACTGTAGTGGACTCACATAAAAAAGGCACCCTCCTAATCTGAGGACACCCTTGAAACATGTCAGCTGCTTTTGGACTACACATCCTACCATTGCCACTGGCCAGCTGATCTTGCTGGAGGATGTAATCGATGGACTGTATATATTTTATGCTTGACTCAATACTTGTTTGTGAGTATGAATTTTTATCCTATATACATTAAAGCGTCGCAAAGGTAATGCAAAAGGCTGGTGCGCCCTTTGTTTGTTTTCCTTTTTAAAGGTTTTATACCTTTTCCTAGATAAATCCCCAGTCTATTCTACACCTTGTCATACCCGTCTCTCTTTCCAGCAACTCTTAAACGCCTGGAGAGAACAAAATTCTGTACGGCGCCAATACACCCACTACTCGCATCCACATAAAGTATTTTCTCACATAGACCACATCTTCCTAACAGTCGGCTCCTCCCCTCTTCTCCTGGCCTCTTCTATTGTCCCATACACCTGGACAGACCATAGTGCGTCACTCTCTCTCATTCCTAGGCCAACTCACACTGCCTGGTATATCAATGATAGTACTACATAACAAATAACACGTCCACTATGGGAAGCCTACGGGAAGCCCACAAACCAGTCATCAAAGGGTTTTTTATCATTCAAACTTCCTACCTACATAAAGAGAAATGCCTCCAACACAAACATTTGGAGGATACCTTCTTTAAAACTTCAGCGGCTTTCCAATCCCTTCCCTCTTCTGAAACCAAATGAAAAAGCATGCCTAGAAATAGACCTTTTTTTTTGACAGAAAAAACCCTATGAAAATCTAGGCACACCTTCTATATGAAAGCGAACAAACCTGACACCTTCTTGGCCCTAGTTCTCTGCAGAGCTTAACATACCCCCAAACCCATCAGGCTTAAATTATCTACTAATACATACTCCAGAAACCCCCTAAAAATCATAAGGGAATTCCCCAGATACCTCACTAAACACTACCAAGACCCCAAAACCTTTAACCAGGCCCAGACAGACTTCCTCCTCTCCTCCCTACAAATGCCCACTCTCAACTATTCGCGTCAAGAAAACCTTGACCGGCCTATTATAGCGAAAGAAATACTTTTAGCGATCAAATCTTTAAAACTGTGCAAACGCCCAGGTCCTGATGGCCTATCTGCGACCTACTATAAGAAGTTTGCTGATCCCCTCTTCCCTCTCCTAGTAGAAGCATTTAACTCCCTCTTGGATGGCCACTCCTTTCGCACTCGATCACTAACGGCGGCTATCTCTATGGTCCCCAAACCCCAAAAAAAGATGATAGTGCCTGGTCTAGACCCATTTCGATCCTTAACTTAGTCAACTGTCAAAATCCTTGAAAAAATCCTGTCCACCCGTCTTAATCCCTACATTGGCTCTTCAATACACAGAGACCAGGTTGGGTTCATTCTTTCTCACCAAGCTAGCAATAACATTTGATGTGCAATGCTTCTGACTCATGTTGCCCACACACGCCACATTCCATCTTGCTTAATTTCCCTAGACATTCACAAGGCCTTTGATACACTTTCCTGGCCTTACTTGAACTTCACCTTACGCCGATGGGGGTTTGGCGAAAAGTTTATGCAATGAACTTCAGCATTATACTCGAACCCCAAAGCCTTTGCCTTATACGCTGGCTTTCGCTTAGATCCCTTCCCCATAGAACGAGGTACACGACAGGGCTGCCCACTCTCCCCACTTCTCTTTGCCCTGGCTATTGAGCCCCTAGCCCTCCTTATCCACTTGAACCGCAACATTCAAGGCCTAGAACTTGGAGGACACCAGCATAAGCTCTGCCTTTTCGCGGACAATATCCTTGTTTTCATGACCTCCCCCCTGATCTCAGGCCCTAACTTGTTAGACACACTCTCTAGTTTTGGTCAAATTTCAGGCCTTATAGTCAACCCATTAGAAAATTTACAGCTCTCAACTTATCCTTACCGAATTCTCTTCAATCCCACCTCAGTGAGGTCCTCCCCTTTCCTTGGGCCAACAGACACATCCCCTACATGGGTATTAAACTAACCACCAATCCCTCAGACCTCTATACTGATAACTACCCCCCTATGCTCTCCCACATCACAAACCTAATGTCCAAATGGACCCCGCTACCAATGGATGGGCCGTATCACTGTTGTGAAGATGTCCATCCTCCCGAAACTCCTCTACCTATTCTGAGTAGTCCCTGTGACGGACTCTGGTCACCCTTTTGGGTATTTCCGCCAAGAGGCTGCTTCCCAAATCCTGAAATATGAGACCAATAGATTTGGCTATAGTAACCCCAAGAACCAGACAATGCCAGTCTTGGAGTACACCAGAAATAGAACTGTTTATTAGAACACAAATACAGATTTTTAAACAATTGAGTAGGAGGTTCCCCCCTCCTGATCACATTATTCTAACAATACAACTGTAACCAAAAACATAAATTAACATGAGCTAATTAACTAGTCATTTAACCAGACTAGGTGACTCAGCGATATGACCTTTCAGGTCAGCCTTGTCGTCTTCTAGCTCACTAACTACAATACACATTATCATAAATATCAACACAGAACTTATTCACACAATAGCAGAGTTAATTAGCACAAACAACAATGGGTGAAAGACCCTTAGAAGCCACACTAGACTTATTTACAATAAACACATTATAGCAGACAACCCCAGACAGGTGGCTGGAGTTGATGACATCAGCATCTGCTATAAGTCCCAACAGTGTGAAGCAGTCACTATTTCTAATATTGCATATAGGCCCTATACAGGGTTCCCAGAGTCTGTGTGTCTTGGGGAGACATGGACCTGAATCTAAAGTAACATTATTCCAAGGGTCCTAAGGCATACACCTCACAAAGAGTAGTGTTCCCTTAAAATCCAGGGCCCATAATCAGTAGGCAAGAGGCTAGCATTCAGTCCCCTCCAAAAGCCTCTGTCCTGGGTGAGTCTATCACACGCCCTATCACGGTACCCTCACACTACTTGTGAACTGCAGCGCCGCACTTCTTATTTTATCTGGAACAAACTGAGACCCAGCTTACCACTCTGTACACCTGTAGAATAACGGGAGGGCTCGGTGTACCAAATTTTTTGAAATACTACTATGCAGCGCAGCTGGCCCAGCTCCCGAAATATCATGCCACCTCAGAAACCCCATTATGGGTAGCCATAGAGTGTGTGGACTGTGACCCTCTCTCAATGGCCAATCTCCTCTAGTTGGCCCCAATCCACCGCAGATCCATCACCAACCCGATTACGAGACATAGCCTCGTTATCTGGGATAGACTTAAAATGCATCAATTCTACCTCTTTCAAACCCTTCCAGACACTCTGTGAGACACATAACATTCCCTCCTCTGAACTCTTCCTATTCCTACAAATCAAACATTTCCTTACGCCATATACCCCCTCTGACACCTCAGACTCAGGTTTTACTCCTTTTGAACAGGCTTGTAAGTCCGACCCACACAGGCGCGGATTAATCTCGGAGTTTTACACCTTCCTAGTAGCCCCTGATACCGCAAAACCCCCAGATTTCCTCAATCTTATCAAAGCATTTTTCTACATCCCTAACATCTTATCCCACAGTGGCCCTCCTGAACAACAAACCCATGGCCTTGACCCATTGTCAATTTCAGCTACTGCTACAAGTCACAGCAGCTGCCAAGCAGACCATAGCAAAAGCTTGGAAATCCCTCTCCCTGTGTGTACTCCCAACAAAGCATAGAATCACCCAAGCTATGATCCATGCTAAGATAGAAGCAACTCTATTAGATAAAGTTTCAAAATTTGAGAAGCTCTGGAGCCCACGGGTGACCCATTTCTTACCCCAAGGTTTTGACGAGACCCTATTGTGCCCATAACCCTTTTACCATGCTCTCTTCACCTTACCCTTTAAGTTTGCCAACATACCCCTCAATTCCCCCCACCCCCTCCTCCATAACTTCATTATCCTCCCCCTTAACTCAATCCTTTCCCCCCCTCCTTTTTTTTCTCTCTCTCGCTCCCCCCCATTACTCCCTTGTCCCCCATCTTTTCTTACTCTCTTCAGTTTTACTCCTTCCCAATCCTTTCCCTGCAGCTCCCCCACTCCTGCTCAGAATCTTCACTAAGCTTACATGCCCGCACCATCCATCATAGTCTACAGTCTCCCAGATATCTTGTGCTCGTTGTTACGCTCCTCCATTGGGGGGCCTTACTGATACCTCCAATATTAACGATTGGGCATGACACAGAGAGTCTAAGCTGAACCCCTCCTCCCCCCTCCCTTCCTCCCCAGTTCCCCACCCCTGCAGTTAACCACTTCAGCCCTTGAAGGATTTGCCCCCTTGATAACAAGGCCATTTTTTGCGATACGGCACTGCGTTACTTTAACTGACAACTACGCGGTTGTGCAATGCTATACCCAAACAAAATTGACGTCCTTTTTTTCCTCACAAATAGAGCTTTCTTTTGGTGGTATTTGGTCACCTCTGCGGTTTTTATTTTTTGCGCTATAAACAAAAAAAGAGAGTCAATTTTAAAATATATATATATTTTTTACTTTTTGCTATAATAAATATCCCAATTTTTTTTTTTTTAATCAAGTTTCTTCATCAGTTTAGGCCAATATGTATTCTTCTACATATTTTTGGTAAAAATTGCAATAAGCATATATTGATTGGATTGCGCAAAAGTTATAGCGTCTACAAAACAGGGGATAGATTTAGGACATTTTTATTATTTATTTATTTTTTACTAGTAATGGCGGTGATCTGTGATTTTTAGCGGGACTGCGACATTGCAGCGGACAGATCTGACACTTTTTTGGGACCATTGACATTTATACAGTGATCAGAGCTATAAAAATGCACTGATTACTGTGTAAATGTCACTGGCAGAGAAGGGGTTAACGCTAGGGGGTGATCAAGGGGTTAAATGTGTTTCCTCGTGTTTCTAACTGTGGGGGGATGGGACTGACTGGAGGAGGAGACAGATCACTGTTCCTAAATACTAGGAACAGCAGATCTATCTCTCCTCCACTGTCAGAACAGGGATTTGTGTGTTTACATGCACAGATCCCCGTTCTGGCTCTCGTGCCCCTGCTGTGCGCCTGCTATGGCCCTTAAAGGAGCCGACATACCAGTACGGTGATTCGCGGGAACGAGCCGACCTGCCACTGTATAAAAATGGCGGCTGGTCGGCAAGTGGTTAAAGACACATTACATCTGCTTTGTTCCAAAGACTCCGTCAGTATTACTTGCATTCCTAATCTGGAATCTATTGTTCCTTTCATTTAAATTGTTCAAATAAATACTCAACGGTTGGACGTGTTGTCTTCCTCTCATGGCACAGTTTGTTCCCAGATGGGGTGCCTGAGGGTGCTAGACAAAACTCTGCACCTTACATTCAGCCCCAGGAATGGCTTACAATGTTCACAGACACTTGTTTTCTACAGACTTGTCATTTGTACCCTTTCATGCGATTCTTTTTACTAGCTTTTTTTTTGTTGCAATTTACTGTATGTTCATTCTTTCTATTCACCTTGTTAAACCTCAATAAAAATATTAAACAAGAAAAAGAAAAAAAGAAAAAGCCCTATTTGTATGATTTACTGTATGATCTTTTGTCTATTTGACTCGAATGTCAGCATTATGAATACTTAATTTACTTCATTTTATTATCTTTTCAATTATATATTGTCAATTTTTCATCCACTATATTACTACCATCAATATTATTACTTTTATTACGTTGTTTCATTATATTTTTTTCCTTTATATATTTAATTATATATTGTCTTTTAAGCGGTTGTAAACCACTGGATTATTTTTTTTGGTTAAACTTACCTTACAACGAAGCCCTCCCACACCGAAATCTCAGAGCTGCAGCAGGCTCCCATCTTCACCCGTTTTGCTTCAGGGTTCACAGACTCTGGCTCTGTGACTGATGACATCACTCCCGCGCATTGCACAGGACTCGGAAGGAGCAGAAGGAGCAGCAGAGCCATAGGTGTGCACAGCATTTTGCATTAGGGTGTGCACCCCAAAGCTCAAACACATATGAGTGTGTGTGCATGTGTATATACAGTGCCTTGCAAAAATATTCACCCCCCTTGGCATTTTTCGTCTTTTGTTGCCTCACAACCTGGAATTAACATGAATTGTTTGAGGATTTGCATCATTTAATTTACAGAACATGCCCCCAACTTTGAAGATGGTTTTTTTTTTTTTCTTTTTTATTGTGAAGCAAACAACAAATAGGACAAAATAACAGAAAAAGTCAATGTGCATAACTATTCACCCCCCTATAGTCAATACTTTGTAGAGCCATTCCTCATTCCTCCTGGCAAAACCGCTCCAGCTCTTTCAAGTTGGATGGTTTGCGCTTGTGAACAGCAATCTTTAAGTCT
Organism: Aquarana catesbeiana; assembly: GCF_042186555.1. NCBI lineage: Eukaryota > Metazoa > Chordata > Amphibia > Anura > Ranidae > Aquarana > Aquarana catesbeiana. The sequence continues at coordinate 433,722,488 of NC_133327.1, read as the reverse complement.
GAGCACAGATTTTCTATTGGATTGAGGTCTGGGCTTTGACTAGGCCATTCCAACACATTTACATGTTTCCCCTTAAACCACTCAAGTGTTGCTTTAGCAGTGTGTTTGTGGTCATTGTCCTGCTGGAAGGTGAACCTCCGTCCTAGCCTCAAATCACACACAGAGTGGTGCAGGTTTTGCTCAAGAATATCCCTGTATTTAGCACCATCCATCTTTCCCTCAACTCTGACCAGTTTCCCAGCCCCCGACTGCTGAAAAACATCCCCACAGCATGATGCTGCCACCACCATGTTTCAATGTGGAGATGGTGTTCTTTGAGTGATGTGATGTGTTGGGTTTGCGCCAGACATAGCGTTTTCTTTGATGGTTAAAAAGTTAAATTTTAGTCTATATTTACACTAACTATAGGTAAAAGTTATAGAGGAAAGTTTACTTCCCCTTTATATATATATAGATATATATATCTATCTATAGATAGATATATATATCTATATATATCTATATATATATAGATATATATATATATAGATATATATATCTATATATATATATAAAACATTTTTAGAAACTTTTTTGAATTTTCAATTAATATGAATTTGAATTGTTATCCAGCTGAATTTGTATAGGTCTAATTGGTATTTATCTATATCATGATCAAAAGTAATAAGCAATTCTTAGCAGTTTTATATTCATATTTATAGTTAAATATGTAAGGGCAATCATGAGAACTCCATTTCGGGGTTCCATAGTCCTTCCGCCCATTTCCACCTTCCCCTTATCCTTCTACATATAAATAAGCTGATTGCCTGTCTTTCCCATAACTTGAGCGCGAAACGTGTCATCATGGCAACCACCCGAACTTGTGGTTTAAGTCGGCTCTGTGTGGCTTCTCCCTGCTTCCTTCCAGTGGCCGATTCCTGTGTCATTTGCGGCCCATTGAAATGCGAGTGTTAGTTTTCTTTCATCACAGCCCGGACACGGTGATATTGGCACTGCTTGCTTTTATTCATTTGCATGTTAACTATTCTTGCTTTCCAAGTTTGAAATAAATGACATTAACTGTCTATCCACGCGAAAGTTTCTGTTTACATCCAAGATTAACCATTGGTGGATACTACAATCTTACCATTTGCTCTGCACATATCTTCATCTTCAGCCAGGGGTTGCAATATGGTCCAAAGTTCCATCGCATCAGCTGGAGAGGTTGCCCTGCTATCTGCCACTTGTGAAGGCTGTAAGCTGCTCTCCGTCTGTAAACGAAGTGTGGTAGCAGTCATTCTAGTGTTCGGTAGTGGGTCTGATGGGAAGGTAAGGCATGTAAGAATGTCTTCCTGGGGGCCAAATGTTGCAGTCGGGGTTCAAACATACCATAAATGTAGTAAAGTGATCTACCGACACAAGCCTACCAAACTAATTAAATAAGTGTACAAAGAAAAAAATAAATAAATAATAAATAAATATATATATATATATATATATATATATATATATATATACAGTATCTCACAAAAGTGAGTACACCCCTCACATTTTTGTAAATATTTTATTATATCTTTTTATGTGACAACACTGAAGAAATGACACTTTGCTACAAAGTAGTGAGTGTACAGCTTGTATAACAGTGTACATGTTCTGTCTCCTTAAAATAACTCAACACACAGCGATTAATGTCTAAATCCCTGCCAACAAAAGTGAGTACACCCCTAAGTGAAAATGTCCAAATCGGGCCCAAAGTGTCAATATTTTGTGTGGCCGCCATTATTTTCCAGCACTGCCTTAACCCTCTTGGGCATGGAGCTCACCAGAGCTTCACAGGTTGCCACTGGAGTCCTCTTCCACTCCTCCATGACAACATCACGGAGCTGGTGGATGTTAGAGACCTTGCGTTCCTCCACCTTCTGTTTGAGGATGCCCTACAGATGCTCAATAGGGTTTAGGTCTGGAGACATGCTTGGCCAGTCCATTACCTTTACCCTCAGCTTCTTTAGCAAGGCAGTGTTCATCTTGGAGGTGTGTTTGGGGTCGTTATCATGACGGAATACTGCCCTGCGGCCCAGTCTCTGAAGGGAAGGGATCATACTCTGCTTCAGTATGTCACAGTACATGTTGGCATTCATGGTTCTCTCAATGAACTGTAGCTCCCCAGTACCAGAAGCACTCATGCAGCCCCAGACCATGACACTTCCCCCACTGTGCTTGACACAAGACACACTTGTCTTTGTACTCCTCACCTGGTTGCCGCCACACATGCTTGACACCATCTGAACCAAATAAGTTTATCTTGGTCTCATCAGACCAAAGGACATGGTTACCGTAATCCATGTCCTTAGTCTGTTTGCCTTCAGCAAACTGTTTGCGTGCTTTCTTGTGCATCATCTTTAGAAGAGGCTTCCTTCTGGGACGACAGCCATGCAGACCAATTTGGTGCAGTGTGCGGCGTATGGTCTGAGCACTAACAGGCTGACCCCCCACCCCTTTAACCTTTGCAGCAATGCTGACAGCACTCATACGTCTATTTCCCAAAGACAACCTCTGGATATGACGCTGAGCATGTGCACTCAACTTCTTTGGTCGACCATGGCAAGGCCTGTTCTGAGTGGAACCTGTCCTGTTAAACTGCTGTATGGTCTTGGCCACCATGCTGCAGCTCAGTTTCAGGGTCTTGGAAATTTTCTTATAGCCTAGGCCATCTTTATGTAGAGCAACAATAATTTTTTCCTCAGAGAGTTCTTTGCCATGAGGTGCCATGTTGAACTTCTAGTGACCAGTATGAAAGAGTGAGAGCGATAACACCAAATTTAACACACCTGCTCCCCATTCACACCTGAGACCTTGTAACTAATCACATGACACTGAGGAGGGAAAATGGCTAATTGGGTCTAATTTGGACATTTTCACTTTTGCTGCCAGCAGTTTAGACATTAATGGCTGTGTGTTGAGTTATTTTGAGGGGACAGCAAATTTACACTGTTATTACAAGCTGTACACTCATTACTTTACATTGTAGCAAAGTGCCATTTCTTCAGTGTTGTCATGTGAAAAGATATAAAATATTTACAAAAATGTGAGGGGAGTATCTTTTGTGAGATAATATTAATATAAATATATATATATATATATATATATATATATATATATATATATATACACAGTGCCTTGGAAAAGTATTCATACCCCTTGAAATTTTCCACATTTTGTCATGTTACAACCAAAAATGTAAATGTATTTTATTGGGATTTTATGTGATAGACCAACACAAAGTGGCACATAATTATGAAGTGGAAAGAAAATAATGAATGTTTTTCAAAGTTTTTTCCAAATTAATATCTGAAAAGTGTGGTGGGCATTTGTATTCAGTCCCCTTTCCTCTGATACCTTCAGAAGTCACCTAATTAATAAATAGAGTCCACCTGTTTGTAATTTAATCTCAGTATAACTACAGCTGTTCCATGAAGCCCTCAGAGGTTTGTTAGAGAACCTTAGTGAACAAACTGCATCATGAAGGCCAAGGAATACACCAGACAGGTCAGGGATAAAGTTGAGAGAAGGAGAAATTTAAACCAGGGTTAGGTTATAAAAAAACAACCCAAGCTTTGAACATCTCTCAGAGCACTGTTCAATCCATCATCCGAAAATGGAAAGAGTATGGCACAACTAAAAACCTACCAAGACCATGTCTGTCCACCTAAACTGACAAGCCAAGCAAGGAGAGCATTAATCAGAGAAGCAGCCAAGAGGCCCATGGTAACTCTGGAGGAGCTGCAGAGATCCGCAGCTAATGTGAGAGAATCTGTCCTCTGGACAACAATTAGTTTGTGCACTACACAAATCTGGCCTTATGAAAGAATGGCAAGAAGAAAGCCATTGTTGAAAGAAAGCCATAAAAAGTCCCGTTTTCAGTTTGCTAGAAGCCATGTGGGGGACACAGCAAACATGTGGAAGAAGGTGCTCTGGTCAGATGAGACCAAAATTTAACTTTTGACCTAAAAGCAAAACGCTGTGGGTGACGGAAAACTAACACTGCACATCACCCTGAACACACCATTTCCACCTTGAAACATGGTGGTGGCAGCATCATGTTGTGGGGATGCTTTTCTTTAGCAAGGACAGGGGAGCTGGTCAGAGTTGATGGGAAGATGGATGGAGCCAAATACAGTGCAATAGAAGAAAACCTATCCAATTTTGCAAAAGACTTGAGACTAGGGCAGAGGTTCACCTTGCAGCAGGACAACGATCCTAAACATACAGCCAAAGCTACAATGGAATGGTTTAGATCAAAGCATGTTCATGTGTTTGAATGGCCCAGTCAAAGTCCAGACTTAGATCCAATTGAGGATCTGTGGCAAGACTTGAAAATTGCTGTTCACAGATGCTCTCCATCTAATCTGACAGAGCTTGAGCTATTTTGCAAAGAAGAATGGACAAAAACTTCACTCTCTAGATGTGCAAAGCTGGTAGAGACATACCCAAAAAGACTTGCAGCTGTAATTGCAGCGAAAGGTGGTTTTACAAAGTATTGACTTAAGAGGGCTGAATACAAATGCATGCCACACTTTTCAGATAATTGTAAAAAAAATTGAAAAAAAATGTGAAAAATCAATTGCTGCTGTCACTGAAATAAATGTGCTCACTACACTTCATACAAACATGAATCCAACACAGTGCTGCGCTACCAGTGAATATTCAAATAAGATATCATACATCAATTAATTCATAATAAAGAATTAATATTCAACAGTGATATTAAGTCCATATGAATTTAAAAAATCTAAAATGTGTATATACTGTATAACCACAATTGGTAAAAAATGCAGAAAAAAATCCTCAGCTTGCTTCACCAACTAGTGCAAAAAAATTCTCAAAAAGTGCAAGGCCTCCACCAGTGTGCTCTGGCCGCTCACCTCACAATCTGACGCCTGTTTTTACAATCTGACGTCCTGAAGGTTCGCTCATAGCACTTAAGCGGAGCCTTTGATGACGTCATCCCTTGGCCATCTCGTTTGCACAGATTTGAATTATTTTGCCCAGATAGCCCGCAATGCAATAACATTTGAGAGCACTAGATCTCGTATTTTGTTCCTCTATATACCCGATATCCCTGGGGGAGACTCGAGGCGGAGCAAACCATCAGGACAGAGTGGGACATATAGAGGAGTGTAAAGCCAGCAGGATACCAGAGCAATCTCTTGATTACCCTTAAAGGGACCTGCTTATTCTGACCCACTGGTGAAACAGGGGTCAGATTGTGAGGTGAGCAGCAAGAGCACACTGGTGGAGGCGAGCACTTGCACTTTTTGAGAAATTTTTTGCACTAGTTGGTGAAGCAAGCTGAGGATTTTTTTCTGCATTTGTGATCAATTTTGGTTATATATACACATTGTAGATTTTTTGATTTCATATGGACTTATTATTATGGAGTTAATACCACTGTTGAATATAAATTCTTTGTTATTAATGAATTGATGTATATCTTATTTGAATATTCACTGGTAGCGCAGCACTGTGTTGGATTTATACCTGTAGCACCCTCTACATAGGTAGGTGCTAGAGTAGGATTTTTGATCTGTAGAGTGTAGGTAAATTTAGCAGGCCTGGCTGTTTGTTTTGATTTGTGTGGGCTGGTAGTGGCTCAGTTTTAGCAGCTTGTGACTCACAGGCAGCCTCACTGAGACCTCCCTCTTTCTTCTAGAGGATTCTTGAAGGAGAGGAGGAGAGGAGAGGTGGAGATGCCTGGGGTGTTCTAAGGAGCCCTGACCAATCCCCAACCTGGATTGGCAGGGGGTAGGCCTCCTTAATTATCTAGAGTCAGCCCAGCTGGGGGGGAGTTGTCGGGTGGAAGAACTGGAGATGGAGTACTAGGCTGTTGGGTCTTTGCGGGAGCTCCCCAGTCTGGGGGGGTGACCTTGGGCCTGGAGCTTGGGTGCAGGACAGAGCCCTTCAGGAAAGCATGAAGGTTCTGGACAGGAGGCACAGGAGGAGCAAGTGAGGACAGCAGGAGCTAGTACTGCGGGGCTGCAGGAGGGAACCACTGGTTGCAGCTAGGAGGGCTGGTGAGTGGCATGTGCAGTCGGGAGGACTGGGGAGGCACGTCTGAGAGGACTGGCAGCATGCAGTCAGAGATGGGTGCAGAGCCAGTAGTGAGGACTGCAATGTCATGGGCAGTGGAGTCGGCAGCTGCAGTCAGGAGGGCTAGCAAGGCCTGAAGAGGGCTGACTGGGAGCAGTAGTCCACCAGTAGGACAGCTAGCACTAAAGACTTTTAATTTCTTGCTACATACATAGGGGCCCGGGGTCCTTGCCTACAAAAGGCAATTGCTAAGGCCTGGCTGACCCAGTGTCAGGCCTAAACATGTGCTAGCTGCTCCTGGGAATTAAGAGTTGTGCAGGAGAAAGGAAGAGGAATAGTCTGCAAGCAAGGAAAGTGCTGAAAGAGACTGGAGTAGTAACTTGTACAGAGAAGTGTACATAGTTGTCCCAATTGATTGATATACAATCCACTAATTGATTGATATACAATCCACCAATTGATTGATATCATCAATGATATCCCCATTCAAGTTAAATCCCTCAATAAAAACAACAACAAACAAAAACAAGCACGTGGACTGTTCATTGTCTCAAAGGGACTGGGAAGTGAATGCCGGGCTGAGCAGTGTGACATGTGGGCCACATTACCTACAGGGGTACTGCTAAATACCATAAATGTAGTAGGCCTCATCTCAGCATGGTGGGCTTGAAAAGTCACTTGAATGCTGCTTTGGAGGTGGACTGAGGTTCTTGGGGTTTCCTCTAAAGGTGAGAACAGATGAGCTGATTCTGTAAAGTAATTAAAGATGAAGTAAACCCTGATGGATTTTACTTCCTTTTTAGTTCCCTGCAAAGTAAAAGCATAATGTGCTTGTATGCATCGTATCCTAGCCCATTATGTGCCACTTACCTGCAAACGAAGCCCACGATGTCCCCGCTGGAGGCCGCATCCATCTTTGCCCCTCTTCCTTCCGGGGCCACGGACTCTGACTTTTTGACTGGCTGGAGTCACCTGATGTCACTCCTGTGCACGTGCATGGAGGGCATGAGCCGATTACATCATTGGCACAATACAAGGTAAATATTTCCTGAACGGTGCACGTTTAAGCGATATTTACTGTACCTATAGGTAAGCCTTATAGGCTTACCTATAGGTACAACTTCTACATTGGGGGTTTACAACCACTTTAAGACCAATTTAGGAGAACCTCGCTCCTACATTTCTAGGCCACGCTTCCCACCATTGTCCTTCTAATGCACCTTTACTTTGTTATATGGTGAGCTAACTCACACATATGTTTATTTTGTTGTTGTGTCTCAGTGATTAGTCAGTGTTAAGAATCTATTTACTTTCATATCTTTCCATGATATATTGCAGGGCAGTACATATGTTAGGGTGGTGCCGCATAGGTTACCAGGGAAAGGTCCTGTGCAATTTATAGAATGATAACACCAGATGACATCATTTTTGTTTTGAATATACATTTGATAGAAGAACATAGTGACATACTTTTTTAAGTATCCTCTGTTTACATAAGGTAGCACTTCATTGAAGGTATGTCATCCAAGGTACACTCATTCAGAAAACAGTGCAATCTCAACATGCGAGGTGGTAACTCCTTGTTCATGAGTAAACATTAGTCACAGCTTAATACAAACCTTCTTCTAAACATGTCTCAAAGGCAACTTGTTCTATTGCAAGTTATCAGAAAGAAAACATCCAGATTTATATGATTTGTAAATAAAAGCCTACCAATTAACTTAAACTGATTTCAAACTGATTTCAAACTGAAAACTGAATTCAAACAATTCAACACATTACGTCACTTCTGACGTAATTCAATTCTGTCATCAGAAAATTTTCTGATGGTGAGTACCCTCTTCACTTTCCTTGTCAAAAGAAGTTTATTGAGTATACAATGTTATAAAGATACATAAAGTAAGTTTACAAGGATCTATAAAGTAAGCTCATTGTTTTACAGTAGGGTTTATATAGGTAAATATCATGAAATTTCAAATATTAAACATTGGGTTCACGTAAACCTAAATTAAAGATATATATAATTTCCTTAGTTACTTTTGTAGGTATTTAAATGATTTATATCTACTATACATATTGTTTACAAGTAGAGTGTATATAGGTCAAATAAATTCTGATAATGAGCTTTAATCGTAAGGTGGAGAAAAGGAAAGAGAAAGAAGAAAAAGGGTTGAAAGGTAGAGGTATGGTCCACAAGGTTGTCCCGCTCGTCAGTTTATTATTCTTTTTAGTTCTCTTTGAAGCCTTAGAATGTGTGTCTCTGTAAGTCATTTAATCTGTTACCATGGCAACATGACAGAGTCGTTGAAGTTTGACAGGAACTGTTGTTTTATCCAAGGATGCCAAAGTTTTTCAAATTTTGGAATTTGATTTTGATCGATGGCTACCATCTTAGCATGGGACATTGTATTATTCATTCTGTGAATTGTTTCTGCTAGTACCAATGTAGGAGATTTCCATGCCTTGGCCACTGTTTGTTTTGCAGCCGTTATTAGTTGGATCATTAGTTTGAATTGAGAGAGTGTTAACCATTCCGGTTTTAGATTAAGTAAAGTTAAATATGGATCTGGTTGTATTATTTTTTGAAATATTTTAGATGCAATCACGAAGACTTCCTTCCAGAAGGTTTGGATTACTGGGCACGTCCACCATATGTGTAAATATGTGCCTATTTCTGGGCATCCTCGAAAACAAAGAGCTGAGGTATTAGGTGAATATTTTGCCAGGACTTTATAATTTGTCTCCAGTGCTAAGATGTTGGGTGAAGATGACTTAGATGTGAGCCATATGTTAGACCAGTCCGTGTCTTCTAAAGTTCGTCCCAGGTCCTCCTCCCACCTCTGAACGTAAGAGGGTCTATTAAGATTTGCTACTCCATATAATTGATTATAAAGTGATGAAATTGTACCTTTAGCAAATGGATCTTTTGTACAGATTGATTCAAAAATGGATAATTGGGATAATGGTGTATCCCCCTTTAGGAATGGTGTATAGAAATTTTTGATTTGGAGATATCTAAATATCTCAGAGTTTGGTAGATCATATTTTTCTCTAAGCGATGGGATTGAAAGGAATGATTTAGATGCTATGAAGTCATTTAGTGTCTGAATGCCTGATGTTGTCCAAGCTTTAAAAGAATTTGGGTAGATCCATGCCGGATAAAAGGCCGGATTTCTGATAAAAGAAAGGAGAGGATTGTGTGGAGATTGTAACTGATATTTGGTTTTTAGTTTATCCCAGAGAGATAAGAAGTGTTTAGTTATGGGATTATGAATTTTAAAGCGGTCTTTAGGATCAAGCCATAATAAATTTGATATTAATAGAGGGTCATTTTCTGAAGCCTCTATAAATACCCATAATGGGATTTCCTGTTTTGCATGGTATTTGGACAGACTGGCCAAATGTGCTGCTCTGTAGTAGTTAGTAAAATTAGGGTATCCCAGGCCTCCTTTATTTTTGGGAAGATGTAGTGTGTGTATAGGTATACGTGGTTTAGAAGAGCCCCATATAAACGAAGTTGCTCTTTTTTGTACTATTCTCAAAAAATAGGAAGGAATTGGAATAGGGAGGACTCTGAATAGATAAAGCAATTTGGGTAGAATAGTCATTTTGATTGCATTAATCTTCCCCATCCAGGATAAAGGAAGTTGCGACCATTGTTTTATTAGATTTGTGATCTGTCTTAATACAGGAGGATAATTGGTTGAGAATAAGTCAGAATGAGATGCTGTTAAATGAATTCCAAGATATGGGATTGATTTTTCTGCCCATGTGAATGGGAGTGCAGCCCTAGCCGGGATCAATTCCATGTTTGTGAGTGAAATATTAAGCACTAGGCATTTCTTAGGATTAATCATAAGGCCGGATAGGGCTGCAAATCCATCAAGAGCTGGTATTAAGTTAGGACCAGAGACCTGTGGTGATGATAGAAAAAGTAATATATCGTCTGCAAATATACATAATTTGTGTGTAATACCTCCTACTTCAATGCCAGTTATAGTTTGGTTTGTTCTGATGTATTGGGCCATGGGTTCGAGTATAAGGGCAAATAATAAGGGAGATAATGGGCAACCCTGTCGGGTACCTCTTTCGATATTAAAGGCTTCAGATTTGTATCCAGCATATTTTATATAGGCTTTGGGTTTATTATATAATGCTTTGATCCATGTTAAAAAGTGGGGTCCAAAACCCCATTTTTGTAATGAATATTGCATATATTGCCAGGATACTGTGTCAAATGCCCTCTTAATATCGAGAGATAGAAAACATAAAGGGATTTTCCGTTTTTTAGCAATATGTGCCAATAACACTGCCCTGCGTATATTATCGCCTGCCTGTCTATTTGGCATGAAGCCTACTTGATCTCTATGTATTAATTTTCCTATAATGCTATTGAGGCGTTTTGCTATTATTTTTGCTAATAATTTAATATCGAGGTTTAACAGAGAGATAGGCCGATAATTCACACAGGAAGTATCATCAGAAAGGGGTTTTGGGATCATACAAACAATTGCCATTAGTGTTTCTTGCCGAAAAGAATGTCCATCTAGAAGTTTGTTAAAAGTTTTAGTGAGAATGGGAGAGAGTATTTCTGAGAATGTTTTATAGTATAAAGCCGAGTAGCCGTCTGGGCCTGGTCTTTTGTTAAGTTTTAGGTCTTTTATGGCGTTAGCAACTTCATCTATAGTTATAGGCTCATCCAAACTGCTTTTTTGATTCTGAGATAACTCAGGTAAGGTTATTTTTGAGAAGAAGGATTCAGCCTCTGTAGGATTAAATTCATTGTTTGTCTTGTATAAAGTTGCGAGATGTGAGTGAAATTTATGGACTATTTTAACTGGATTACAAGTGTAAACATTTTTTGATAATTTCAAACGTATTGGTTTGAAAGATTTGTTAGTTGAATTTAATGCCCGAGCCAAATATGTACCTGGTTTGTTTGTATTCATGTAGAAATTGTGTTTGGAGCGTTTGAGGGATTTATCAACTGACTCAGTGAGAAATAGATCGTATTCCAATCTAGATTTTTCCAGATGAGATTTTGTACTCTGAGATGGATTATCTTGAAATGATATGTAGGCTGCATTAAAATTGAGTTCTAGTTTTTTTGCTAGATTTTTGCGTTCCCGTTTAAATAGTGCCATTTGTCTTTGTATTGTACCACGCAAGACAGGCTTATGAGCTTCCCACAGTGTTATTGGGGAGATGTCTGTTGTATTATTAATTGATATGTATTCCTTTAAAGCTTGTTCAATGGCCATCTGATGTAGTGGGTGTTTGAGCATTATGTCCGGTAAGTACCACGTTGGGTCATGCGCTTTTGGTATGGCTGAGGCTATAGTAGTGTATACTGCATTATGGTCAGACCACGGAATCGGAATTATATCTGATGCAATAATTTCTGGTATCATTCCTATTGTTAGAAAAATATGATCTATTCTGGTGAAGGTTTGATGAGGGTGCGAGAAATAAGTGAATTTCTTTTTCATTGGGTTACTTTCTCTCCATGAATCTACCAGATTGTATTTGGAAAGAAGTTGAGAAAAAGGTAATCTAGAGGTTATTTTGGATGGTGTAAAAGGTGATTTATCTAGAAATGGGAGGAGGACCTGGTTCGAATCCCCACACATTATCACTGTTCCTATTTTGTGTGTATTAATCACTTGTAATATATGTGAGAGGAATGGTGTAGGTTGTTTGTTAGGAGCGTAGTAGGAAATCACCGTGATTGCTGTATCCATTATATAACCCATGAGTATCAGGTATCTACCTTCTGGGTCTTTAATTTCTGATGATAAGGTGAATGGTGTGGATCGGTGAAATGCAATTAGAGTTCCCCTTTGCTTGGTACAGGCAGAAGCCGTGTAAATTTGTTGATAAAAAGGAGAAATATATTTTGGAGTAGAATCTTTGGTGAAGTGTGTTTCTTGGAGGCATACTATGTGAGCCTTCTTGTTATGGAAAGTACGGAAGGCTTTGGTCCTTTTTTGAGGGACATTTATTCCCTGAACATTCAGGGAAAGTATATTCAGTGGTGCCATGGCAATAGATCAAATAGTTTTGACTTACTTTTTGTTATGCAGAGCTGACTGCGCAGATCAACCTGTGTGGACTGAAGAGATGAATAGATAGAAAAGAAACCAGTGAATTCTGGAGTAAAGAGTAAACAAAAAACATATGAGATTAGATGATACATTGTATAAATTATTTTTTGCAAGTAATCACAATTTACCCGTGAAAGAGAATAAATATCTCTCTCAGGGGAATAAGTGCCTTCGTCACACTCCCACATAATATGGTTGGGAGAATGAGGAGGGCTAATGGGGGTACACGGATCTTCCGCTTACAGGAGAGAAGTGCTATGTCAAAAGACATCAAAATGATGTTTCAATAATTGGAGTGCAGAATATAGTTTTTGTTGAAATTATTTATTCCAGGGTGGTTGTATATGGTTAGTCTTGCCCTAGGCTAAATAATTCAGTTAGAAAGGTACTGTTAATAACTTTGGTATTGATGAAGATAGTTTGAATTATTTTGGGATTTTAACCCTTTTAGAGTAAATAATTACATATTTTATTCATATGTAACTGTTTAGATATGTTAACTCATAAAATTGAGGTTGTATTGCTTCAGATTAGAATAAACAAAAACATAATTCTAGGAACTAGTTAGGTAATAATATATTTGTTTTAAGAAAAGAAAGAAAAAGCTTCCATTACTTCTGGATTATTGAACATATTTGTCCTAAAAAGTAATATATCTATTATTATTACCTGATAATATATAACTGAACAAGAATTTCCTTATTTCACTTATATATTCAAAGGCTATATGAATCAGAAGTAATAAGAAATATAACTGGAATGTAACATGATCCCACACAGTGTGTGACTATCAGAATGCAGTTACATTCAGTTATAAATACAGTTTTTTTATAGAGAACCATCTCTTAGTATAATAAATGAAGAGATATCAGGAATTAGGATGTCAGTCCATTGAATCTTCTTGGTCCATGGATGATGTGGCATAACGGCCTCTTTTGTGAGAATGATGATTCCCATTTTGTTCTGAAATTTTCTGAGTGCTGCCTGAAGGTGAAGATGATGCCATTTTTCTGCGTGTGGAAGTGTTGCTGCTTGTGGGTTCTGTCAGATTTAATTTTAAAAGGGTTTGTTGTAGTTCATCTGCTGATCTGCTTCTGTAAATTGTACCTTGGTAGTTAAATCTGACTGAAAAGGGGAAGCCCCATTGATACATAATGTTGTGGCGTTGCAGTTCCATTAGTTGGGGTTTCATGGATCGTCTTTTAGTAATAGTAAGTTGGGATAGGTCAGCAAAAATTTGATAATTGTGTCCATGAAAATTAAGTTCCTTTTTTTCTCTTGCAGCAATTAGTATTTGTTCTTTCGTTCTGTAATAATGAAATTTTGTGATTATATCACATGGGGGTCCATCTTTCTTTTTGGCTGTGAGGGCTCTGTGTACTCTGTCCAGTTCTAAACGTTCAATAGGGATATCTGGCTTTAGTTCTTGTAATAGAGCAGTAATAGTAGATTGCGGGTCTGTCACAGTTTCAGGTATTCCCCTTATGCGCAAGTTTGAACGTCTGGCTCTATTTTCATAATCTTCGAGCTTAGTTTGAAGTATTAAATTCTCTTTTTTTAATTGTTCCAATTCTGTTATATTTTCTTGGGTTGTAATTTCAATTTCATCCATTTTTATTTCTAAGGCTGCGGTGCGGTTTTCCAGCTCTCTTATTTCTTTGGTTAGGCTTTTTGTTATTTGGTCTGAGGTTTGTTTTAAAGCCTTATGAAGCATCTTTTCAAATTGTAATAATATTACTGGGGATACTGAGGAGGCTTGTGGAGAAGTTTGTGAGAGGATTTGTTCTGTATCTGACTCAAATGGAGAGTCTTGCTGTGACATTTTCTGTCTGTGAGAGCGCCCTGATGCTGTATATTGTGAGGTGACTGGAGCTGCTTTAGTTGCAGTGAGTGCCTGTGAGCTCTTTGTGAGGTGATTTTTATTTCTGCCACGGTTTCCTCCCAGTACCATATTTCCTGCCCAAACTTTCACAGTTTGTTCCCAGGGGCAAAAAGGTTCAAATGGATACCTTTTGAGTCTGCAGGCTCCGCTTTGTCCTTCTCTTCTCTCCTCAGCGGTGTGGAGCTCTAACAATGCATGTCTGCTCCGCCTCCTGCCCCCCTCACCCTCTTCACTTTCGATTTGAGACTAGCATCAAACAAAAAACTGATGACAATTCATCCAATAATTTGACCTTGTGTACAAGACTTTAAAGGTGCATCATACCAAAAAGGTGTACAAATTTTAAAGCCTTGTACACACGGTCAGATTATTGGACGAATTTTCGTCAGTTTTTTTGTTTGATGCTAATCTCAAATCGAAAGTGAAGAGGGTACTCACCATTCGAACATTTTTTGACGACAGAATTCAATGTCAGAAGTGACGTAATGTGTTGAATTGTTTTGTATGTGTTCTTTCATTTCTGAGCATGCCTAGTCTTGCTCTTCAGATTTTTTTTGTCAGAAAACCGTACTAATGAAAAGAAAATCGGACGCTGTGGTCACATCAGACAAAAATTTTCAAGCCTGCAAATGCAGTTTTTGTCTGACAAAAATTCGTAATTGGCTGTCAAAAGCAGCATACTAACGATCAGAAAATCGTCAGATCGTTCATCAGACGAAGTTTATCTTCAGATTTTCTGGCCGTGTGTACGGGCCTTAAGACTTCATTCGCACCAAAGCAATCTATTGCAGTGTATTTAAGAAATACACATAAAAGTGTTATGTTGAGCATTAATGTGCATTAATGTGCATTGTTTAAGGCAGTCCATTCATGTGAGTGGTTTGGCAAGGCACCACAATGAACCGGAAATCAGAGTCCCTCTATTTCTGATAATACAGCACACAACACCTCAACACACAACAATGCATTGCAGTGACACACGTGTTAACAAATGTGGTTACTGCAATGCAATGGTGTGAATGAGCCTCTACAGTTTAGGCCTCATTCACAGGGTCGTACCCATCCGAACACCTGTGCAAAATGCTGTCTTCACCTGTGCGGTCTGCACAAGTGCTCTGAGCATTCAAGTGCAAGCAGTCCCATTCACATCTATTGGGATGCAACAGCTGCTGGTCCAAATTTGATAGCCATGTGGATGCTTGTCCCTGGACACAGACAGTGTGCGTTCAGGGACACGTTCCTGCACAGCTGTGAAATTGGGACTGGCGCCTGTGTCCATGCGTCCCAACAAACATGAACCGGACTGCCATGCATGGAACACCTGTGCATATCGCGTGGGCAAAGACAGCCCTGGGCACGGGTGTAGGTTAGGTATGCCCCTGTGAATAAGGCCTTAGAGAGACCACTGTTTCCACACACACAGAGCAAGGCCCATTCTCTACAGCATGCTGGCAGGAGACAGCCTTTTCTATTTTCCACAGTGTCTATTTTTTCAGGAAATAGACCTGTAATGCCGTGTACACATGGGCGGACTTTTCGACTGGACTGGTCCGACGGACCGAATCCGGCGGACAATCCGACCAAGTGTGGGCTTCATCGGACCTTCAGCGGACTTTTTCTGTCGAAAGTCTGACAGACTTTAGATTTGGAACATACTTCAAATCTTTACGTCGTAACTCCACCGGACCCAGAAATCCGCTTGTCTGTATGCTAGTCCGACGGACAAAAACCGACGCTAGGGCAGCTATTGGCTACTTGCTATCAACTTCCTTATTTTAGTCCGGTGTACGTCATCACATAGGAATCCGTCGGACTTTAGTGTGATCGTGTGTAGGCAAGTCCGTTCGTTAAAAAGTCCGTCGGAAGTCCGTTGAAAGTCCGCCAGAAAGTCTGTCGGACCAGTCCGGTAGAAAAGTCCGCTCGTGTGTACGCCGCATAAGTCTTTTGTTCTTTGGAACATCTTTTTTACTTTCACTGGTGGCAAGAATGCGGTTTCCATGATGTACACTCCCTACTTACCCTTGAAGGAAATCGAAACCTTCCAGCAGCTCTGGAATTCACATGAAATCCACCTTAGCGAGCATTTCCATTATGTACAGATAAGGCACAATATCCTTACAGTTCTGCAAACCCTCATTCTTTTCTCACATGACAAAGCTTCACAAAACCCTTATGAAGCACTGCTCAATAAACCTGTTCCTATTTGCTCCCGTATAGAACAAACACTCACCGCAGTATCATGATTAATGTGAGAGTCTGAAAAACATTGAGGCAGTCAAAAATCAACTCAGTGGTATCATGAACAATGAAAATACGATAGCAAATTTGACTGATACTCATGAAACATTCCTCAAGTATGGCTACCCTAAATAGCGCCATATTTTAATAGATATCTACTATACATCTGAATGTCTGGGGTGCTGCCTGCCCAGAACTATCCCCTTCATCTGTCTACTTTTTTTTCAATATTTCTTTACTCCCCTCTCCCAACCCATCCTGTCCCCTTTCTTTTTCTTATATTCTCTCTCCTCTTTTCTTTGCTTTTCCCCCTTTCACTTTACCCTCCTACTGTCTTTTTTCCTATTCGTATGCTTTTTTTAGTTGGATGTTTAATACCTATGTTTCCACTTGCACTAAATACCATAATTGAAGGTGTACACCTTGCATACACTCATTCTGGTTTCCCATGATAATGTGTTCATTAAGTCAATTTAGATATACTGCCAATCTACTTCTGTCCATGGCACTTGATGACCTATGACGTCTTTATTTTATCAATGTCAACCGCTCTGATCTGCAAACATTTAAGTCCTGTATACTTTGCTCTGGTATTTTTCAATAAACCCTCTATGAAAGAAAAGGTGCTGTAAGACTTTGCACAGCTTTGTTATGCACCTGTAATATATATATATATACATATATATATATATATATATATATATATATATTTATAGAGCTATTTTTAAACAGAAAGTGCAGTTGGGTTTTATAGTGGCAAACATGAGATTCTTATTTTAAAGACAAGGGTGCTATACTTCTGTAGCAAAGTCTTTAACATCTTCCAGCCCAATGAGGACCTTCAAGGCCAAAGACAGCTGGCATGCTTCAATATGTAGTGGGTTGTGACGCATAGTTGGTGCAAAGATGTTGAAAGTCATTGGGCGCCAGACACTTCTTGGATGCAAAAGAGGCTTTATTTCTTTTAACAGCCCTGTTTTATTTTGAAGGGAAAGCGGATTAAGGCCAGGACACCCTTAAAGTAATACTAAAGCTTTGTTTTTTTAATAACAAACATATCATACTTACCTCCACTGTGCAGCTCCCTTTGCACAGAGTGGCCCTGAACCTCATCTTCTGGGGTTCCTCGGCAGCTCTCATGGCTCCTCCCTGCTTTAGATAACCCCCTAGGAGAAGCGCTCTCCTGAGGGGGTTACCTTGCGAGCAGGCTCCCAAGTCATTCATTTGGCGTCCATAGAAGCCGAATGTATGACTCGACCCCGCCCCCGGGGCATTGGATTTGATTGACAGCAGCTGGAGCCAATGGCTGCGCTGCTATTAATTTATCCCATCAAAGCTGGGACTCCGTGGAGAGAAGGACGGCACGTCCCTGCTGAAGAAGATGATGGGGCTCAGGTAAGTAAAACGGGGGGCTGGGGGGCCGGTGATTGCCAGGGGTTTTTTCACCTTAATGCATAAGATGCATTAAGGTGAAAAAACACAAACCTTTACAACCCCTTTAAGTAGTTGTAAGTTCAATTAGCAGACTCTGAGACTTCAATAGGAGGATAGCCGTACAGGGATAGGCCCCAGCAAGGCGCCACTTCTGCACGTACAGGATTGCTGTCTCCACTGGTGACAGTACTTAAAATGGTGTTCCGGCCGAAATTATACTTTTTGAATAAAAATACCCCTATAATACACAAGCTTAATGTATTCTAGTAAAGTTAGTCTGTAAACTAAGGTCTGTTTTGTTTTTGTATAGCAGTAGTTTGTTATTTTATAAACTTACAGCAGGCCGTGGCCATCTTAAGTCTGGGCATCTGAAGCCAGACTGTATTTCTTTCTGGATCTCATCCTTGCAGATCTCGCACATGCTCAGTGCAGCACAAGCAGTGTAATAGGTTTCAGGTCAGGTTTCCATAGCAACGGCAGTGTCAGAGGAAGTTGCCGCCCCTTCCCAGTAGGCATTGCAAACAGGAAATGATGCGATAGGCCGCGGCCAGGGAGGAGGAAGTAAAAAATGAATACAGCAGATATACAGTAAGTGCTGAGAAAAAAAATTTTAAAATATCCAATTCGTTGGATATAACAGTGCACAGTTTAGTGAGGGATGCTGAAGAGTTTTAAAAATGGGTGGAACTCCACTTTAACAGTTCCTAACACAAAGCTCAACAGTTCACTCAGCTTCACTATAACTTCTACTTGAAGTTCTTCAGCCCCCTGAGCTCCTAGTCTCTCACTGGACTCTCTGATTCACTGACTCTGAATCCCGTGAGCTCCTCAAGGCTTTTGCGGTGGTATCTCCCTCAAGCTTCACCTATGCTTCTCTGCTGGGTTCCTAGCTTGGCACTCCAGATACTCCTCAAACTTCACCCCTGCTAACTGGCTCTCTCCCTGGCTTGACACACAAGGCTGCTCTGCAAGCATCACAGCCTGAAGTTTCCCGATTCTCCACCATGCCCGTTCAGTGAGAATACTGCTCCAGTACTTGCTTCAGTTACTCACTGTGGTCCCTGGTAAAGTTGGTTGGTCCCTTAGTGGCGACAGCTTCCCTCCTACCTACGACCACGACAGGTTCTCCGGCTGGCAGAACCGTCACTTTTGGTTGGACTGCAAGCCGCAGTCCCAACCCTGCGCTGCCCTTTTACCTCTGGATAGACCCTCACACAGCCTGGTAGCCAGATGTTCCCAGGATAAGCTCAATCTCTGGCCTAGCAGCCCGGGGCATACGACACACATCCACCCAGACAGGTGGCACAGAACCTAGACCACCTGACCTCACCCGAATATATAGGTTCTCCCGGCAGGCCAATAGATTCAAGAAAACAGCCAAGATACCCCATAACCTGACCTTGGGTTGCCCTTCTCATATCTAATACCACGAAGTTCCCGGCAACCTAGTGGTAGAAGAGAAAAATGCAACAAGGTCAAACTTAGGGAGAAATCAATAGATCTCTAACAATTAACTGCTGTAGCTACTTCTGACAAGGAATTTGGTGAAGAGCTCTCTGACCAAACCCCAGGGAGTTACACTACAATAAAACAGAATCATGTATTTGACAAAAATGTCAATAGATGTAATGGTGTGGTAAACTGGTGTGGAAAATTAGAAAAACATTTAAAAAATGGTGCAGGAACTGTAAGTACACCCTTGTCCTCAGAAGCTTTTATTGGCCTCTTTAACAGACACTTCTATTAGGAGCTTGCATAACTGCTCGCCAGTTTCCAATATTGTATTGACTCCTTCATACAGATTTTTTTCAGTTACAAAAGTTTTTTGGATTTCCTTGCATGAACTTGCCATCTCAATTCACATTTCAATGGGTTTTACTAGGAAAGTCTACTACCTTTAATTTTGTTTGTTTTTAACCATTCCTTGCTGGATTTGCTAGTGTGAGCAAGGTCATTATAATAGTAAAAGATCCATTTCCTGTTTAACTTCAACTTTTGGACGGATGGACTTCAATCTCATCAAAAATAACATTGACGTGATGCATAGTTGACTGCAACCTACATAGGCCCTGAAGCAGAAAAACATCCTTTAACAATAATATTTGCACCACTGAGATTCACAGTTGGCATGAAGATTTTCCCTCCTATGCTTTCTATGGTTTGTGCCAAACATGTCAAATGTTACTGTGACCAAACAATGTTATATCTATTCATCTGCCCTTAGCACATTGTTCTAGAATGCCTGTGCGTTTGTCTATATGTTCAATGGAAAACGTTGGTCTGCAGCAGCTGAAGGCCATCTTCTAATCCTCTAGCCCCAACACCCCCCCCCCCCCATCCTGCTGTAGGGGACCAGTTCCTTTAATTGCCACCCTGCCACACTGATTACCCTCTTCTGTCCATTATCCACCTGCTGTCAGGGAATCAACCACACAGGGGGATGTTTCAGGGTGGAGGCCAGGGATAAGCGGTCAGTAAATATGTCATTTACTGGCCCATTCTTTTTCTGAATGAACACAGTGAATATTGGTAGTAATCACTCACTGTGTTCATTCACAACTGAAGCTTTAGTTTATGAATGAACAGGAAGGCTATGCAGAGCTCTATCTGTTCTTTTGTTCTGTGCAACTGAGGCTCCAGAAGGGAAACAGGGAATGTCTTTCCTAACTCCCTTTCTCTGTCTCAAAAGTGAAACTTCAGGGGTCTACTTTTGCATCAGGGCCCACAGGCTTCAAACTACGCCTCTACATACAAGGTAGCATTTTTGATAGCATATCTATCTAAACAATTCATTTAAACTATATTTAGTCAAGTAGACCTACACACTCTATTGACCTGCCAGAGCAAATCTTAAACATTCCAACAATATAACCACAGTCAGGATTCCAATTCAGATATCTACATAAGCCATTGGTTTCCTTTTGCCAATTTGATGGCTAAAGGTCTGAGCCACATATAGACATGTTTGTTATTCTTTTGTTTTGGATAGCAAGGGTGTATATTAAAACCCCTGTAATGTTTTCTGTTAGAGATTTTCCTTCCTTTACTGCCATGTGAGCAAAGAAATATTGACTAGAATCTGCCCACTAAGGACACAGATGACAATGAATGACCTGAAAAGGTTTCTAACCCTTCCCACGCTACCAAAAAGGGATTGTATTACTTACTTTGTGTCCCTGTTGGGGAAATATCCCTAATTTCCCATCTCAATCTCTGAACAAAAGGTGTGAAGAAGTCACCAACAAAGACTGCCATAGACCCGACAGAGGTTCTAACCCTTTCTGAATGTGTCCTCTTTGGAGAGATTTCTCTCACTTCCTGTTCTAGCGACTGCACAGAATGAGAGGGAACAGGAATAAGCTTGACAGAAGTTTCAACTCTTTCCCACTGTACTAAAAGACGTACTGTTACTGTCTGTGTCCCCATTGGAGAGATTTCCATCAGTAGTTATGCATATGGAATAAATAGCTCCCTATGAAGTGAGGCACACAAGTAGTACAGCAGGAGGTAATGTTACTGACTGCAGAACTCTTTTTCTTCCAGAAGAGGCCAGTAGCGAGTGTGCTTTATTTAGCTTGTGACTGACCTTCAGCTGTGGCAATCTGAGAGATGTAGTCTGGAGGAGCATCTAAACCATGGACATCACAGGGAAACCAACTACAATACCCAGTGATACCTGAAAGCAGAAGGGGTCTGATAAAAAGATCAGATCTGTTGTTGCTGCTGAGGATCTATTGTTGCCGGGGAAGTCTTTTGTTGTGGGTGGTCTATTATTGCTAAGGGAATCTATTTTTGCTGACTGCATGGGGATCTATTTTACTGCTGTTATTATAATTAAAGTGTAAGTTCACCTTTACAGAAAATCTGTATGGTGAACGTAAACTGGACCCCCTTCCGTATCCCCCCCCCCCCCGTCCCACTGACTTTAAGTCCCGAGTTCACCCGCTATGAGACAACGGATCGCCGCTTTACTGGTCTGGGGAATTGAAATCCCTGCGGCTTTCTCTCCTCTTCTCCAGCGCTGAAGGACTTGCTAGGCAGGTTACATAGTTACATAGTAGGTGAGGTTGAAAAAAGACACAAGTCCATCAAGTCCAATCAAGTTCTGACTGGTCAGCACTGACCATGTGACAGTGTCAACCAATCATAATGCTTCCTATCCGTAAAGGCAGAGAGGTACATTTAGGAGATTAAAACAGAGTTCCTGCGAAAAAAAATGTTTTTGTTTTTGTTTTTTTCATCCTAGCATTATTACAATTAAATTTCAAAAAGACTATACAATGATCAAGATTGCTTTTTAAATATAAAGATATAAATATAAATATCTTACTGTTATCTTTTATGCCCCCGTTTGTGGCCGTTTCCATCCTTAATGTGGGCATGTGAAGCCCAATCTAGATTGCTTCCTGGAATACCTTGGGAGAGGTGCATGCTGGGTAACCAGCATGCTCCTCTCGATCTTGCAAATGCGTGATTCAACGGCGGCCGTAGCGCCGAGCACAGTACTGCCCACAGACTCCTGGGAAATGATGTGTCATCACTTCCCAGGAGCACAGGCGAGAGAGGAAGTCTCGAGGAGCTCCGCGGACCAGGAAGTGGCAGATTACCAGCACAGTACTGCCCACAGACCCCTGGGAAATGATGTGTCATCACTTCCCAGGAGCACAGGCGAGAGAGGAAGTCTCGAGGAGCTCCGCGGACCAGGAAGTGGCAGATTACCAGAACTACATAACAACATGCCCTTTCTGATAAGTATAAAAATATTTTTTGCTCCAAATGATTTTTTTTAGGTTAAAAGGAGTCTTTTAATGTAAAAAAATTTTTTTAGGGTGGAACTCCGCTTTAAGTTTGCAGAGTTAAAGCAGCGATCCGATGCCTCACAGCAAGTGATCGCGGGACTCCAGGTACAGCGGGACTGGGTGGGATGAGTGTAAGTTCACCTGTAAGTTCTGTAAAGGTGAACTTACCTTTTTAACAAGTTCAATACAACTTACTTAGTACCACAAATGTTTTCGTGCTTCTGTATTCTCTAAAAGGGGTGGTCCTGGGAGGTGGGTAGGGAGGGGAACCAGGGAATGATGCTCCAAGCTGGGTAGTGCAGATACAAGGGGTGATTTGGAAAGAGGGAGTTCCTGCACCTATTCTCTGAGAAAAAAAAGCCCTGGCAGTAACAAGAAACCGATAATGATCATAAAATGATCTAAATGTGTGCAGCTAACTGTTAATACATGCAACTTGTGTTCCATGGGGAGTCATCTGTGCTCTATGTGCAGAAATCAGTCACTTCTAGTGATTAGTGATTAATCATTAGCAATTTTAGTAGCGGTGTCACTCTACTAAAATATCCTGCGTGCCCCCTGGCCTTTAGGTGACTCACCTATTAGAATTTGTTTCCAGTCCTAGCTCTGATCAATGTTATGGTGACAGAAGAAAGAATAAAAAAAATATCAGGATGTCTTTAAGTATAAGCTTTCATAGAGCAAATTGTTCCGCCATCACTGAGTTGCATTATTTGTTTTGTGTTTATTGTTTTTCTGAAGTACCAATAAAGAGAGGACGTCACCAGTGAGCGAGTGTTTCTTGAGAACATTCTTCCCCTGCCCTGAAAGAAAGTTGGAGCCTTGCCCTGTCCATGTAGGTAGGAGTGTACACAGCCCAGCACAGCTCTACCTGCACTGACACATACTAGAGGCACAGCAGTCTTTTATATATGAGCTATATATAACCTGGGCCCTAATTGGTTGCCTGTCACTCTGACATCATCCACTAAAGCACCAGCAAAACCGACAGCTTGAACTGTGTATTGATTACCGTAATACCCGACGTGCAGATTACTACAATGTGTCACAGCAATAACACACTCAGCCCTGGGGATTTAACTCATCCACAGCTCCACAGTCCTGAGCTGGCTAAATTGTCAGGCTGCATTTGAACCAGGAAAACAATGAAGAACAGGATGGCTCCCCCCCCCCCCCCAGTAATTAATCATAAGTAGATTTGCCCCAAGCTACAGAATAGCTAACATGCAGTTAAGTAATCTGCTGTTTGCTAGAAGAGAAAAAGGTAGCAGTATTTTGTTTTAGAGGAGTTCAGCAGTGAAATGAGGCTGTTGTGGTCTACCTTTTAAAAATGCTAGTTGCCTGGCTGCCTCTGGCTTTATGAACCAATAACGTGGAACCATTAGGGTGTGCACCCCAAAGCTCAAACACACATGCCTTTCTCTGCAGCCTCAGCTGCACGGGACAGTGAATAAATGGGCAGAGCTCTGTGCTGAGCGGCTTCCTGTTCATTCACAAACTGAAGCATATTAAACAGTTTACTATGCTTCAGTTATAAATGAACACAGTGAGTGTGTTTTCTGTGTTCATTTAGAAAAGAAAGGTGCTGGTAAATTACACATGTACTAGCCCCTTCCTCCATTCTCCATTCTGAAACATCCCCCGCAGCAACTGGGGGTAGAGGAGAGGAGGGAAGACAGCAGGACTGCAGGGCGGGGGGCCAACATGGGGGAAGCGGCACCACACACAGTGATTAGGGTGTGCCCAGGCACACCTGGCACACCCCCCTGCACACGCCTATGCGTGGAACAGGCATCCAGCTAGATGGGTTGGAGTGAAGTCAAAAATGTCTACTCCTGAACTGGTAAAGTTCTGAAGCCAATAGATAAGGATGGTTAGCATTTCCAGGAGAAGAAATAGCAGGCTCACAAAATTATGTCTGCAAGGGTTCCCCCTTAGAAGAGTTTAATGCTGGGTAATTTGTACTGTATGCATATTAATCTGATGCATAATAAAAGGCACTCTGGACAGTTGTTTCCAGCGTTTTTTTTATATGATCAATTATGGTTGCTTTTTTTAGGTTTGTAAAAGCCGCCATCTGATTGGATGCTGTGTATTAAATGTATATATACTTATTTTTTTGGGACTGCCCTACACTAAAATCCTTCTGGAGGTAATTCAGCAAGTTCTTCCTTGTCTGATAAACCTGAGGCCGTACTCCTCAGTCTTACACCCATGTTCCGAAAAAAAATATAAGCAATCTTTGTTAATTCACTTATTAAATGCTGCCAGGGCTTTTAACCCCAGATCCTGGAAACAGCGAGTGAATGCCAAGACATGGAGGACCTCACCCCGGCTCTCACGGCAAGACTTCTGACCAGACCAAAAAATGTTATTATTTGGAAGAATTTTAATGCTCAACTAATGCCTGGTACACACAATGAGATTATCTGATGAATGATTGTCCTTTTTTTTTTGCATGCTAATCTCAGATCGAACCTGAAGAGTTTACTAAAGTTACAGGAATTCTCATACGACAGAATAAAAATTCAGAAGTGATGTAGTGTGTTGTAGTGTATTTGTATTGTATTTTCAAACGACAACTGTACTGATTAAATGAAAGTCGTACAATCTGGCATCATACGAAAAATATTTTCCTGCTTGTCCGATCAGATAATATTAGATGAAATGCCATGATCGGCTCTCAAAAGCTGTGCACAAAGGATCAGATTATCGTATGATTGCTCCAAAAGCGGTATTTTTGGTACAATTTTCTGGTCGTGTGTACGGGGCATACATGCACTGACAACTCCTCTACTGTATCCTAACCTTATGGATATTACTAGTATCAATAAGAACATATTGATGTGTGCCTAGGATAGTTCCAGCTGCAAACCAAACCCCCCACCCCAACCCCCCTTTTTTTTTTCTCCTGTAACCCCTTGGGCTGGATCCCCCCTTCCCCTATTTCTTCCACCCCCTCTGATCTTACTCCCCTAACTAAATCCTCCGAGATTCTTCACAACTAATTTTTAAAACAGATGATTCACCGGACATTATATGCCAACAGTTCTCTAAATATATGTTACTATTCTTGTACTATTTTTATGCCATACCGCTATGTATGATTATACAATGTAACATGACCAGCCACCCTGTACCTTTAAGCGCTTCAGCCCCGGAAGATTTTACCCCCTTCCTGACCAGAGCACTTTTTGAGATTCGGCACTGCGTCGCTTTAACTGACAATTGCGCGGTTGTGCGACGTTACACCCAAACAAAATTGATGTCTGTTTTTTCCCACAAATAGAGCTTTCTTTTGGTGGTATTTAACAACCTCTGCGGTTTTTATTTTTTGCGCTATAAACAAAAAAAGAGCGACAATTTTGAAAAAAAAAACATTATTTTTTACTTTTTGCTATAATAAATATCCCCCCCAAAAAATATAAAAAAAACTATTTTTTTCTTCAGTTTAGGCTGATATGTATTCTTCTACATATTTTTGGTAAAAAAAATCACAATAAGCGTACATTGATTGGTTTACGCAAAAGTTATAGCGTCTACAAAATAGGGGATAGATTTATAGCATTTTTATTATTTTTTTTTTTTTACTAGTAATGGCGGTGTTCTGCGATTTTTATCATGACTGCGACATTATGGCGGACACGTTGGACAATTTTGACACATTTTTGGGACCATTGGCATTAATACAGCGATCAGTGCGATTAAAAATGCATTGACTACTGTAAAAATGTCACTGGCAGTGAAGGGGTTAACACTAGGGGCAGTGACGGGGTTAAGTGTGTCCTAGTTTGTGTTCTAACTGAAGGGGGGAGGGGACTGTGTAGGGAAGATAACAGATCGTCTGTTCATACTCTGTATGAACAGACGATCTTTCTGTTCTCCCCTCAGAGAACTGGAAACTGTGTTTACACACAAATCCCAGTTCTCCGTGTCTCAGCGGCGATCACGGGAGCCCGGCGGTGATCGAGACCACTGGGCAACCCATTGGCTCGGGTGGAGAGCGGGGGGGGACCACAGGGCGAAGCGACGTTACATAACATCGTTTCGCCTAGCCATGCCATTCTGCCGCAGTGCAACTGCGGCGGCTGGTCGGCATGTGGTTAAAGTATATGTAAACCTTGTAAAACAACTCATTCAGTTTACAATAGAAATGAAACGTTAAACATTTATGTATACACAGAGGTGTAGCTTGAAGCTTGTGGGCCCTGATACAAAAGTTGATCTGCGCCCCCTCCCCCACTACTTCCAACGTGCGTGCTGAAACATCCACCGCACGCCAAGATATTCAAAGTGGCTTAAGAGTTTTGAGTTCCCAGAGTTCCTCTTTACATCAGAGGACAGGGATCACTGCTGGAGAATCAGAGGACAGGGATCACCGCTGGAGAATCAGAGGACAGGGATCACCGCTGGAGAATCAGAGGACAGGGATCACCGCTGGAGAATCAGAGGACAGGGATCACCGCTGGAGAATCAGAGGACAGGGATCACCGCTGGAGAATCAGAGGACAGGGACCCCTTGCAGGTCACTTGGCTGAGCTACTTTCCCATCCCAGCACTGTATACAGCTCCCCCCCCCCACACATACACACACACTACACAGGGCTGAAATCACATTCCTTTACACACAGTCTGTCAGTCTTCACAGGGTGTATCTGGCTTTTATGTTACCATTCTCACCTGTGAAATTCTCTGGTCGGAACGGCAGTGTAGTTGCAGTAGGCAGATACACCCTGTGCAGATCATGGCTAACTGGCTGTGTTGTAAAGGAATGTGATTTCAGCCCTGTGGAAGAGGAACAGTATAGACTGCTGTACTGGGAAAGGAGCTCAGCAGCCGGGCATAGCATGCAGGGTGGAGGGGGTGGTCAGGGGGCTTTGAGGGGGCAACTTAGATCTGGGAGGGCAAAGCAATGTGACACAAATTCTGAAGCCTGCAGCCCTCTTGTGGCCCCCTGAAGGTTTGAAGGTTTCTCTATCAGTGTTGGGGGAAGGTCACCTCCCGGATATGTGTTTCTTTTCCCCAGTTGTCAGGAAAGTGGGGCAAGTAGACATCCCCGGGTGGGGGGGTACAGAGAATCCCAGCCGGTGACTAGGAGACACTAAGCAGTGTCATACCTCACCAGTGACATCAGTCCCATCATGGCTACAGGACGGCACTCTCCTCCTCTTGTCTCGCTGAGCTCGGTTACCATTCCATGTTACCAGCACACAGCACAGACACTTCCCCACCCTGGGCTGTTCTCACCTCCTGCTCCTCTCCATTCAGGAAATGGCTCACAGCTTCTCCCCAGCCAATGGGAACAGGGGGGTGTGGACTGTGGAAGGTAAAGTAGAAGCCCAGTACTGGAACGTGTCTGTGGGGTCCTAGGGCAGATCGGAGCTGGATTTTGTGGAGGATATGATAATATGACAGGGAGGCTGCAGGGGCCCCCTGAAGCTAGGGGCGGGGTTGCAATTGTGACCCCATGCAACCCCTTATGCTACACCCATGTGTATACATATAAAAACATTATACGTAAATACCTTTCTTTTCCTTTTATATAAGTGATAACATGCCATCTGTTTTCTTTGCATTGAGAGGTGAGGGTAGAGAAACAGCAGTACACTAGTCTTCTCAGCAAATGACTGTTCAGCAGGCTAAGTTCCAGCACAGAACTGACTCACACTCAAACAGTTAAAAGTGTTCCCAGGCACGTCCCCCCCCCCCCCACCCGCTAACGAAACCAGTGATTCCTGTTTCACTTCTGTGTCATGGTTTGTGCTCACATTGCAGCAAACTGTACTAGATCACAAGTGGACCACACCAGGACCACCTGATCCAAGTGGTCCTTGGCACGGTACGCTTAACTGGTCCCGGGTTTGGTTTGGAACACTCACTCTAGACTGGGACTGGGTAAAAGTGCTAGTTTGCGTGCCCACCAAAATGCCAACTAGCAGGGGTTAGTCCCTTTTTTTAGGGAGTCCCTTTCTCTGGGTGGATATTGTGGAAGGCACTAGTTCAGTCCCTTATAATCTAGAATCAGAAGAGCCAAAGGGTCAGAAGGCAGAGGGTGATGGGAAGAGGCTACACTTAGTATACTGTCATGTAATCTTGTAGCCTTAGGAAGTGAACCTTTTGGGGTAGGCTCTGTTGGAGAACCCACCTTTGGGGACCTACAGTGAGGAAACTGGAAGAGCTGGTGGACAATTCTTTGTTAGGGTTGAACTTAAAATGTGTAGTGTACTGATGTTGGGAATAAGGAGCCAGAGGCAAAGGGTGTTGTGGCAAAAAACTGTACATTATGTTTCTACTACATTAAAAGGTTAGGAGGCTGAACATGTGGACATTCCTTGTTTCTAGACATGGGCCTCGGGCTAGAAGGATGTGAGTGTCCAAGATGGTGAATAGGGATGAGCCGAACACCCCCCTGTTCGGTTCGCACCAGAACATGCGAACAGGAAAAAAATTCGTTCGAACACGCGAACACCGTTAAAGTCTATGGGACACGAACATGAATAATCAAAAGTGCTAATTTTAAAGGCTAATATGCAAGTTATTGTCAATAAAAGTGTTTGGGGACCTGGGTCCTGCCCCAGGGGACATGGATCAATGCAAAAAAAAGTTTTAAAAACGGCCGTTTTTTCAGGAGCAGTGATTTTAAAAATGCTTAAAGTCAAACAATAAAAGTGTAATATCCCTTTAAATTTCATACCTGGGGGGTGTCTATAGTATGCCTGTAAAGGGGCGCATGTTTCCCGTGTTTAGAACAGTCTGACAGCAAAATGACATTTTGAAGGAAAAAACTCATTTAAAACTACCGCGGCTATTGCATTGCCGACAATACACATAGAAGTTCATTGATAAAAACGGCATGGGAATTCCCCACAGGGCAACCCCGAACCAAAATTAAAAAAAAAAAAATGATGTGGGGGTCCCCCTAAATTCCATACAAGGCCCTTCAGGTCTGGTATGGATATTAAGGGGAACCCCAGCCAAAATTTAAAAAAAAAATTGACGTGGGGTTCCCCCTAAATTCCATACCAGACCCTTCAGGTCTGGTATGGATTTTAAGGGGAACCCCGCGCCAAAAAAAAAAAAAAAAAACGGCGTGGGGTCCCCCTAAAAATCCATACCAGACCCTTATCCGAGCACGCAACCTGGCAGGCCGCAGGAAAAGAGGGGGGGACGAGAGTGCGGCCCCCCCCCCCTCCTGAACCGTACCAGGCCACATGCCCTCAACATTGGGAGGGTGCTTTGGGGTAGCCCCCCAAAGCACCTTGTCCCCATGTTGATGAAGACAAGGGCCTCATCCTCACAACCGTGGCCGGTGGTTGTGGGGGTCTGCGGGCGGGGGGCTTATCGGAATCTGGAAGCCCCCTTTACCAAGGGGACCCCCAGATCCCGGCCCCCCCCCTGTGTGAAATGGTAAGGGGTTACTTACCCCTACCATTTCACTAAAAAACTGTCAAAAATGTTAAAAATGACAAGAGACAGTTTTTGACAATTCCTTTATTTAAATGCTTCTTCTTTCTTCCTTCATCTTCTTCTGGTTCTTCTGGCTCTTCTGGTTCTTCCTCCGGCGTTCTCGTCCAGCATCTCCTCCGCGGCATCTTCTATCTTCTTCTCCTCGGGCCGCTCCGCACCCATGGCATGAGGGGGGAGGCTCCCGCTCTTCTCTTCATCTTCTTCTTCATCTTCATCTTCTTCTTCATCTTCTTCTTCTTCTTCTTCTTCTCTTCTTCATCTCTTCTTCCTTCTTCATTTCTTCTGCGGGCCGCTCCGCATCCATGCATGGAGGGAGGCTCCCGCTGTGTGACGGCGTCTCTTCGTCTGACGGTTCTTAAATAACGGGGGGCGGGGCCACCCGGTGACCCCGCCCCCCTCTGACGCACGGGACATGACGGGACTTCCCTGTGGCATTCCCCGTGACGTCACAGGGAAGTCCCGTCAATTCACCGTGCGTCAGAGGGGGGGCGGGGTCACCGGATGGCCCCGCCCCCCGTTATTTAAGAACCGTCAGACGAAGAGACGCCGTCACACAGCGGGAGCCTCCCTCCATGCATGGATGCGGAGCGGCCCGCAGAAGAAATGAAGAAGAGATGAAGAAGAGAAGAAGAAGAAGAAGAAGAAGATGAAGAAGAAGATGAAGATGAAGAAGAAGATGAAGAGAAGAGCGGGAGCCTCCCCCCTCATGCCATGGGTGCGGAGCGGCCCGAGGAGAAGAAGATAGAAGACGCCGCGGAGGAGATGCTGGACGAGAACGCCGGAGGAAGAACCAGAAGAGCCAGAAGAACCAGAAGAAGAAGAAGATGAAGGAAGAAAGAAGAAGCATTTAAATAAAGGAATTGTCAAAAACTGTCTCTTGTCATTTTTAACATTTTTGACAGTTTTTTAGTGAAATGGTAGGGGTAAGTAACCCCTTACCATTTCACACAGGGGGGGGGCCGGGATCTGGGGGTCCCCTTGGTAAAGGGGGCTTCCAGATTCCGATAAGCCCCCCGCCCGCAGACCCCCACAACCACCGGCCACGGTTGTGGGGATGAGGCCCTTGTCTTCATCAACATGGGGACAAGGTGCTTTGGGGGGCTACCCCAAAGCACCCTCCCAATGTTGAGGGCATGTGGCCTGGTACGGTTCAGGAGGGGGGGGGGGCCGCACTCTCGTCCCCCCCTCTTTTCCTGCGGCCTGCCAGGTTGCGTGCTCGGATAAGGGTCTGGTATGGATTTTTAGGGGGACCCCACGCCGTTTTTTTTTTTTTTTTTTTGGCGCGGGGTTCCCCTTAAAATCCATACCAGACCTGAAGGGTCTGGTATGGAATTTAGGGGGAACCCCACGTCAATTTTTTTTTTTAAATTTTGGCTGGGGTTCCCCTTAATATCCATACCAGACCCGAAGGGCCTTGTATGGAATTTAGGGGGACCCCCACATCATTTTTTTTTTTTAATTTTGGTTCGGGGTTGCCCTGTGGGGAATTCCCATGCCGTTTTTATCAATGAACTTCTATGTGTATTGTCGGCAATGCAATAGCCGCGGTAGTTTTAAATGAGTTTTTTCCTTCAAAATGTCATTTTGCTGTCAGACTGTTCTAAACACGGGAAACATGCGCCCCTTTACAGGCATACTATAGACACCCCCCAGGTACGAAATTTAAAGGGATATTACACTTTTATTGTTTGACTTTAAGCATTAATAAAATCACTGCTCCTGAAAAAACGTCCGTTTTTAAAACTTTTTTTTGCATTGATCCATGTCCCCTGGGGCAGGACCCAGGTCCCCAAACACTTTTTATGACAATAACTTGCATATAAGCCTTTAAAATTAGCACTTTTGATTTCTCCCATAGACTTTTAAAGGGTGTTCCGCGGCATTCGAATTTGCCGCGAACACCCCAAATTGTTCGCTGTTCGGCGAACTTGCGAACAGCCAATGTTCGAGTAGAACATGAGTTCGACTCGAACTCGAAGCTTATCCCTAATGGTGAAGTTCTACACATTACAGGTGCGGGCAATCCTGTTGCAAGTGGACTGTGGGAGAGGCCCTTGGCCAGCATGGTCATTGCTGGAAGTGAATCATGGCCGCTTTTGCATTCAAGAACAATACACTCTTGCGCTAGAGTCAGCTAAAAACTTAGCATTCACCCTGAATTGAAATATTTTTTTAACAGCTTCCAGACAAGCAAACGCAGTTATACTGCGGCAGGTTGGCTCCCCTGCGCGAAACGTCGTAGCTGTATATCGGCTTTTTAAGACGCCTCCGCGTTTCCCCGGAGCCGGTGCGAGTGCTCGTGGGTGCGATGAATGCCGGGCACCCGCGATTGCTCGTTACAGAACGAGAAGGGGGATGTGTGTGTGTAAACACACACACATCCCAGTTCTCTCAGGGGAGATGAGACAGATTGTATGTTCAAACTAAGTATGAACACCGATTTCTCTCTTCCCCTAGTCAGTCCCATCCCCACTACAGTTAGAACACACTTAGGGAACACAGTTAACCCCTTGATCGCCCCTTAGTGTTAATTCCTTCCCTGCCAGTGACATTTATACAGTAATCAGTGCATTTTTATAGCACTGATCGCTGTATAATTGTCAATGGCCCCAAAAATGTGTCAAAAGTGTCCAACTTGTCGGCCGCAGTATCACAGTACCGATAAAAATCGCAGATCGCCACCATTACTACTAAAAAAAATAATAAAAATGCCATAAATCTATCCCCTATTTTGTAGACGCTATAACTTTTGCGCAAACCAATAAATATACGCTTATTGCAATTTTTTTTACCAAAAATATTTAGAAGACTACATATCGGCCTAAACTGAGGAAAAAAAAAATAGTGATATTTATTATAGCAAAAAGTAAAAGATTTTTTTATTAAACTTATCGCTCTTCTTTTGTTTATAGCGAAAAATATAAAAACCGCAGAGGTGTTCAAATACCACCAAAAGAAAGCTCTATTTGTGGGAAAAAAGGGGCGTCAATTTTGTTTGGATACAACGTCGCACGACCGCGCAAGAGAAGTATGTGTTTACCAAAAAAAAAACAGTCAAAGTGCGATAGCGCTGAAAACTGAAAATTGGCTTGGGCAGGAAGGGGGTGAAAATGCCCTGTATTGAAGTGGTTAAGTTGATCAGTACTCAAACTGGTGTAATATAATATCGGTGCTAAAAACTTTTTTTTTTTTTTTTAAGGCAACAACTGGTACACATTTTAGAAACCAAAATGCAACTGCTTAATAAAGGGCATTGTTGTCTGAAATGCATTGCAGTTTCTTTAAAGCAGTTCTTCAGCCTTTTTACAAAAAAATTAAAGTCAGTAGCTATAGTATTTGTAGCTGCTGACTTTTAATAAAAGGACATTTACCTGTCCAGGGATTCAGGATTGTCCTCACCTAAAACCGCTTCTTCGGCGGTCTTTAGGTCTCCAGCACCGGTGTGTTTGCTGTGGGCAGTCGTCTGTGACTCCTTGCGGCTTAACAGCTGGCTGTCCAGTCCATGTGTGCAAGCCGCGCTGTGCTTTGTGAATGGTCCCGTAGACTTCTGAGACCTTTGATGTGTCCCAGAAAGTTGTGGGTCGGGGAGAACTTCTGGTGGGTTTGTCGTGGCGATCTGACCAGAAATAGGAGTGGGTACTTGTCAACCCCCTAAAAAAGTGCCAAAATTAGAAGAGGAGGGTGAAGGAGGGCATAAAGCGGAACTTCCCCTTTAGGGTGATTAATATCATAGTATACCAGCTGGAGGGGTAATCATTTTTTTCTGTATATAGATATAAAGTGTTAATTCCAATTTTTTATTTTGTCCTAGTTTTCATGCCATTACAACAAAATGATGTGCTTGGTACCAAGAGCAATGAAGTCACTTAGAAATTATTTTAATGCTTTATTTTTGTAAACTTTGCATGTTTTTTCACAGTTATGCTCTGTACACATGGTCGGATTTTCCGACGGAAAATGTGTGATAGGACCTTGTTGTCGGAAATTCTGACCGTGTGTGGGCTCCATCACACATTTTCCATCTGAATTTCCGACACACAAAGTTTGAGAGCTTGCTATAAAATTTTCCGACACAAATCCGACGCACAAAGTGCCACGCATGCTCAGAATAAATTAAGAGACGAAAGCTATTGGCTACTGCCCTGTTTTACGTCACCGTGTTTAGAACGATCGGATTTTCTGACAACTTTGTGTGACCGTGTGTATGCAAGACAAGTTTGAGCCAACATATGGATTTTGTTGTCGGAATGTCCGATCAATGTCCGACCGTGTGTACAGGGCATTACACCACAAAAAAATGAACATTTGAATTCAATGAAAACACAAAGATAGAAGGGAAATAAAGGAATTAATTAAGACTAATTAGGGTCAAAAATTAATTAAAGAATAGGTTCACCCTTACAGAAATAATAATCAATGCACATATTTTTGCAGAGCAAAAAAAATGTGCATTTATTATTTTTTCCCAGCAGGAGCCCAGAAAGCATTGCATCTGCAATTAGTAGATCATGAGTGCAATGTGTCCTCCTGTAGACACATCCTCTGGTTTTCAGCCCATTCCTCTGTACAGGCTTTCTGTTTGAAAGCTGAAGGACATGTCAGGATACTATGAGAGTGCTCATCAGTGCCCCCGCAGGCCATTGACACCACAAGTTTGCTGCAGTGGAAGACGGTACTTGCAGTTTATTCATTCTCAGGAATCTGTGAATCAATCATGTGGCTGTGTGGGCGAAACCCTGCACAACTGTGTTATTTTTAAAAAGTCACAGTGGGTGTGGGAGAAGAACCCCTGCCTGCTGTCACATAGGGTAGGGGGGACTCAGGGAGGGGGGGAAGGAGCTGGAACATGTTCCACCATAGATATTAGGGGAGCATTTAAAATGTTCCAAAAGTGAACTTATCCTTTAATAAGAAAGATATTTGTTAAAAAAATAATTTCAGGTTTTCTTAACCACTTAAGGACAGAGTCTCGTTTTGAGATTTGGTGTTTACTGGTTTCAAAAAGTGTTTTTGCTGGAAAATTACTTAGGACCCCCAAACATTATATATATATTTTTTCTAACACCCTAGAGAATAAAATGGCGGTTGTTGCAATACTTTCTGTCACACCGCATTTGCGCAGTGGTCTTACAAGCATACTTTGTTATTGGAAAAAATACAATTTTTGAATTAAAATATAAGACAACAGTAAAGTTAGCCCAATTTTTTTTTTATATTGTGAACGATGATATTACGCAGAGTAAATTGA
This sequence comes from Aquarana catesbeiana, assembly GCF_042186555.1. Lineage (NCBI taxonomy): Eukaryota > Metazoa > Chordata > Amphibia > Anura > Ranidae > Aquarana > Aquarana catesbeiana. The sequence goes on along the minus strand of NC_133327.1, from coordinate 433,687,250 downwards.
TACCCAACATGTTACTCTTCAAAATTGCGCCCGCTCGTGGAATGGCGACAAACTTTTACCCTTAAAAATCTCCATAGGAAATGTTTAAAAAATTCTACAGGTTGCATGTTTTGAGTTATAGAGGAGGTCTAGGGCTAGAATTATTGCTCTCGCTCTAACGATCATGGTGATACCTCACATGTGTGGTTTGAACACCATTTAAATATGTGGGCACTACTCACGTATGCGTTCGCCTCTGCACGCGGGCTCGGCCGGACCGGGTGCGTTAAAAAAAAATTCTTATTTATCTTTTTATATATATATATATATATATGTATATATATATATATATTTATATTTACACTGTTCTTTAAAAAAAATGTGTAAACATCCCTTGTAATAGAAAAAAAGCATGACAGGACCTCTTAAATATGAGATCTGGGGTCAAAAAAGCCTCAGATCTCAAATTTACACTAAAATGCAATATAAAAAAAAAAATGTTGTTTGAAAAATTAAAAAAAAAAATGTCCCTTTAAGAGCTATGGGCGGAAGTGACGTTTTGACATTGTCTTTGCCCTGCAATGGTATGGAGCCGGCTGGGGGCCATCTTCCCCTCACTCAGCTCCATACCACACAGGGAGAAGGATCCGATTGCCTCCGCTGCTACCAACGGTTCCGGTAAGCGGCGGAGGACACCAGAACGCGGTGGGGGTGGGCCCCTCTCCCGCCACTGATAAAAGTGATCTTGCGGCGAATCTGCCGCAGAGACCACTTTTATCTGAAAGCCGACCGCCCGCTGAAGAAGAGGATAGCTGCTGCCATAACAACGATATCCCTCCTCAAAGTGCCGACGTATAACGATGGCGGGTGGTCAGCAAGTAATTAAAGTGGTTGTAAAGCCTTTAAGGTTTTTCACCATAATGCATTTTATGCATTAAGGTGAAAAACCTTTTGTGCTGCAGCTCCCCTCCCCCTTTTTATTATTTATATATTTATTTATTACCTGAGCGATGTGCACAAGCTCCAGCCGCTGTTGCTCACCTCATTGGACAGACTGATAGCATCAGGGGCCAAAAGCTGTGACACGGGAGCAGGGGGCTGTGTCAATGGATGCAGCAGCAGGATTTGGGAGTGAGCCCGCACAGGTGCCCCCACGGAAAGCGGCTTTTCATGGGGCACCCGATGTAGAGGAGGGGCTTGGAGCGCTAGCAGGGGACCCAGAAAAAGAGGATTGGGGCTGCTCAGTGCAAAACTATTGCACAGAGCAGGTAAGTATAGGCATGTTTGTTATTTTTTTTAAAAAAAGAGGGTTTACAAACACTTTAAGAAATTCATGTTCATTAACAAAAAGACACCACAATCAATTTTTGTTTATATTTTAACAAATGATGAGGAGAAGCATGCTTTTGCCAAACAGTGCTGAAACAAATGTCAATTGCAATTCTACAAAACAAACTGGGACTTCAGCTTTCAAACTGACATGTGTAGGCCTGTGCTTAGCTGGGGTGGGCCTTAAGGTTAAGAAACTGGTTATAGAATAATTCCACCCAGTAATAAGGTAGCTGTATATACCTTTGCTTTTATTTTACAGCATCTTGGGAATCATAAAATCAAGGCAGCTCAGTAATGTAAATCTGTCCTCCTAATGTCTTCTAAATGCCACTGTCACTCGTGATAAATCTAAAAATTACAGTAGGAACAATTATATCATGTTTTATTTTGGGTAGATATCTCAGACAAGAGAAATAATTGAAGAACAACACTCTGTACTACTTGAAAATGTTTGTTTAAGGTGCCCAAAGACTACACACACATTGTCAAAAAACAGCTATAAATTTATTAACAACTTTTTCAACACCTACTAAAAGATTTTATAACTTTCTCCTATTCAAGGAAACAACAAGGAGAGGGGCGCCTCTGAGTATAAATCATAAATACATTTTATTAAAACAACAATATCCACTCACATGGAAGTTGGAGAAGTTGCATTAGGGTCAGTTGGCCTGGGCTGGAGAGATGCGGTGGAACTACAGGTCACAGCGGTTCCTGCAGGGCATGCCAGGTCCAAAGAGGATTAGTTCTTGCAGCCAGGTTCAGTCTCTTGCAGCGAACAGTCCAACACAAATCCTGCTGGGTTGGGAGCCAGGTTATGTCCCAGATGCACAGATAGGGGTTCCAGGGAAGGAAGGGAGAGATGTGTAGGACGCCAGAGCATCCGTTCAGCCGTGCTGCTGCTCACTGATAGAATGGTGTGAAGCCTCTAGGAAGGGAAAAAGGCCGGCCGAGCTCCGAAGATCTCTAGCGAGGCCTTGGAGAGCAAAGTAACAGCGTGGCGGGGCCCGGTGATGACGTCACACGCATGCAACGCGTTTCAGAATAGGCTTGCCATTGGTGGACGAATGGCCGCATTCCTTTGTCAAGCAATAGGGAGAGGAGGACACAGTGGGCTTATATAAGCTGAAAAGAGGGGGGGGGGCCGGGGCCGGAAAGTCAGTGATTTGCATAAAAATAGGTAATGGGCGGCATTAAATGGCAGGGGGGATAAAAACAAAAGGACCTTACAATGACATAGTGCAGAAAAAATAAAAGGGAGAATATATGTATATAATTTTACAACAGGGCTCCAATTAAGACAAAACATTGTGAATAAACAGCCAGATAAGGTAAGATAAATTCAGGAACAAGCATTTAAAACAATGTGAATAAAACCAGATAAGGTAAGATAAATTCAGGAACAAGCATTTAAAACATCATGAGGAAATAAATCATAAGGTACAGTGCAATAAAATAGATCAAATAAATATAAATAAATATACAGTAAATACAATAGACTGCCATAAGATGTTATGTATAGAGAGTGGAGATGACATGTCAAGGGATAGGGGATTAATAGTTGTAGTCTGCACCGTCTGGTGTGCAATATGGAATAAAACAATGTCAATTTAATTAATAAATTATAAATTGATCCTGGGACTATGATTACAGAGAATATGGAAATAAACACTGATGGAATTTTAGTATTTCAGGGTAAGTGGGGGGAGGGGGGGGAGGGGAGATATGTACATATATAAATGTTGTGAGGGGGAGATGCACATATATAAAAAAAAAAAAAAAAAAAAGAAAAAATAGGGGGGGGGGTAAAAAAGGGGGGTAAAAAAAGAGGGGGAAAAAAAAGGGGGGGGTAAAAAAAGGGGGGTAAAAAGAGGGAAAAAAATAAATAAATAAAAAATAAGGGGGGGGGTAAAAAAAGGGGGGTAAAAAGAGGGTTAAAAAAAAAAAAAAAAAAAAAGGGGGTAAAAAAAGGGGGGTAAAAAGAGGGGAAAAAATATATAGGGGGGGTAAAAAAGGGGGGTAAAAAGAGGAAAAAAAAAAGGGGGGTAAAAAAAAGGGGGGTAAAAAGAGGGAAAAAAAAAAAGGGGGGGGTAAAAAAAGGGGGGTAAAAAGAGGGAAAAAGGAAAAAAAAAAAAAAAAAAGACAAAATTTCATGGTAGCTGTAAAGTGGTAAGAGGAAAGGTTATATATAGGCTATATTATTTTTTCCCCTCTTTTTACCCCCCTTTTTTTACCCCCCCTTTTTTTTTTTTTTTTTTCCCCCTCTTTTTACCCCCCTTTTTTTACCCCCCCCCTATTTTTTCTTTCTTTTTTTTTTTTTTTTTTTTTTTTTTTATATATGTGCATCTCCCCCTCACACATTTATATATGTACATATCTCCCCTCCCCCCCTCCCCCCACTTACCCTGAAATACTAAAATCCATCAGTGTTTATTTCCATATTCTCTGTAATCATAGTCCCAGGATCAATTTATAATTTATTAATTAAATTGACATTGTTTTATTCCATATTGCACACCAGACGGTGCAGACTACAACTATTAATCCCCTATCCTTGACAGTCATCTCCCACTCTCTATACATAACATCTTATGGCAGTCTATTGTATTTACTGTATATTTATTTATATTTATTTGATCTATTTTATTGCACTGTACCTTATGATTTATTTCCTCATGATGTTTTAAATGCTTGTTCCTGAATTTATCTTACCTTATCTGGTTTTATTCACAATGTTTTGTCTTAATTGGAGCCCTGTTGTAAAATTATATACATATATTCTCCCTTTTATTTTTTCTGCACTATGTCATTGTAAGGTCCTTTTGTTTTTATCCCCCCTGCCATTTAATGCCGCCCATTACCTATTTTTTATGCAAATCACTGACTTTCCGGCCCCGCCCCCCCCTCTTTTCAGCTTATATAAGCCCACTGTGTCCTCCTCTCCCTATGCTTGACAAAGGAATGCGGCCATTCGTCCACCAATGGCAAGCCTATTCTGAAACGCGTTGCATGCGTGTGACGTCATCACCGGGCGCCGAGAAAAAAAAAACAAATTTATCTTGTTGAAAATATCCAAGGGATGCTATTTCCTCAACATATTTCGCATGATATAATTCTCAGGAGAATAGGGGAGAACAATAAATATGCAAATATGCAACAAAAAAAAAATGATTCAGATACAAGCTTTTTCATGATCTTAGAACACCACAGTTTACTTAACAGAATAAAAATACACATATAAAGAAGGTTTGTGGTTGGACAATTTCCAGAAACAGACAGTTATCTCCCAATCCCTAGTGAAGAATAAAACGAGGAAATAAGAGAGAGGCAATGCTCTCCCAAGAATAATGGGACTTTAATTGGAGATATGTATGTTTGTTACCAGGTAAGCACGCACACAATGTGATTTAAAAAAATATTACATTTTATTACATAGTATCAGATAAAAATCCCATAGTCATCATAACATTTTGACCAGGAATTAATACTTAATACGTGAAACAAGATGCTTGGATATGCAGAGGGGCCGACATGTTTTGCAGATTCCTGCTTCTTCAAGGCACCGCATGCATCTACAGTTTCATCTAGGTTACATAGAACATATCATTAGTCTAGTAACAATCAATCAATTTTAATTTTTTTTTAGACAGTGATAAAATACTATAGTACATAGCAATATAACATGACATATATGTCCTTACCTAACTTAAAATATTGGATGCTTAACTGAACATTGGTGACATCTCTTGTCCAAAGATAACTGACACATAATGACCGCCCGCAGCAGCTACCCGGTTGGAGTCAGGTCCACAAGGGTTGGTCAGTGGAGGTATCAGATCGTGTTAATTACCAAGGGATTATTCAACACCGATGGCCTATGGTGTTAAAGATACTAATATTAACCGATTTACAGTTAACTGGTATATGGCTCTTATCAGAAGACAAAAAAGCCAATTATACTTCAATATAATAAAATACCTACATACAGACTAGTAGGGTGGAGCAAAGCTCTTTACTTTATAAAGTTGGCCAAATATATTGAGTCTTATTGTGGCATCTAATCCCATATTATAATACCCAGATACTGTGTAGTAGAGTGGGGGAAAAAGAGAAAAGAGGTAGAAAAGAAAAGGGAAGGAGGTAAGAGAAGAACAGAGGGTAAGTTGAGGGAAAAATTGAGAGGGAACGGGAGGATTGGGAGGGAGAGGAGGGGAGGAAAGAACAAGGACAAGGAAAGGAAAAGGGGGGGGGGGGAGACAGAGTGAAGTGACAGAGGGGGAGGAAAAAGAAAGGGAGAGGGAGGGAGAATAGGAAGAAAAGGGAGAAACAAGGAACCAATAATTAATCTTATTTAAATATGTGTATCTATGTTTAAAGATGTATAATATTTCCGACTCCCTCTGTAGTGTGGAAGTAAATTATAATACTGGTGCAGGGATGCTGCGTCTGATGGTGCTCTTTTAAAATAGCAGTAATTATCATGGGTGTTTATGAGTATGAGTTGGTCAACATGATACTCAATACAGTGATATTAGGTGATATGCATATGAATTACGCCCATAAAGGCCTGTGTATATTAGTTTAGTAAACATGTATTATAACAGCACATATTTCTATTGCTCATCCAGGCTTCCTATGGAGGGAGGGGAGAAGGAAAAGGCGCACATTATGTAGCGCATAAAGTGAGTATCCAACAACCAGATCTATATTGTCACATATATAACTAAAAATTCCTACATCTTAGGATACATAAGGCTAGATAGTTCTTACCAGTTCCACATATATACTGAGGCGTCGACACATCCCAGTTCCGATCAATACACAGGTGCATATAGTGCACTTTACTGGGTGATGATAAGATGTGTGTGTTGGTGTGCAAGCTGTCACCACCATCTTAAATTTGCATGATCCCACTGGAATTGATAGGTCCGGCTTGACCCCTGACATCGCTTCCAGTAAGGGGGCCCCTGGAGATGTGCATGCGCACCGAGACCAAAACGTGGTCACCAGTGCGCAGGCGCCACAATTGCACGCTGAAGGCGTGCAAAGGGATTGAGGAGGGGAACGATATCCCACCTCACCACCAGGGGCACGCGAATAGCTCCACTAATTAACTACCAGCCGCAGGGAGTCAGATGGCCAAACCTAGGTACTGCGTGTCACCAAGGTTCAGTCCTTGCATTCTACTACACAGTATCTGGGTATTATAATATGGGATTAGATGTCACCATAAAACTCAATATATTTGGCCAACTCTATAAAGTAAAGAGCTTTTCTCCACCCTACTTGTCTGTATGTAGGTATTTTATTATATTGAAGTATAATTGGCTTTTTTGTCTTCTGATAAGAGCCATATACCAGTTAACTGTAAATCAGTTAATATTAGCATCTTTAACTCCATAGACCATCGGTGTTGAATAATCCCTTGGTAATTAACACGACCTGATACCTCCACTGACCAACCCTGGTGGACCTGACTCCCACAGGGCAGCTGCTGCGGGCGGTCATTATGTGTCAGTTATCTTTAGACAAGCAATGTCACCAATGTTCAGTTAAGCATCCAGTATTTTAAGTTAGGTAAGCACATATATGTCATGTTATATTGCTATGTACTATAGTATTTTATCACTGTCTAAAAATATTTAAAATTGATTGAAGTTTACGTGTGGGACAATTTATTTGGGGTACTGTGTGTATAACGGCATTGGGGACTGGAACTACTGACTAACTTCGGAGTCAACCCGTCTGGGGTCTCTTCCTGTGTTAGTCCCCTGCCGTAAGGGGAGATGTGTGACAGGAGTCACTTTGGGTGGGGGGCTTGTGGAGCCCAGCTTACCTTGGGGAGCTCTGGAAACTCTGTGTCCAGCTCCCCCGGTCTCTCCAATGAGTAAATCTCCCTGGGTCCATTAGGGGCACAGGGTGGCCGAAAACTCCCAGTGTGATCTGTGCTACTCGGACTGGCTGTGCAGCCACACTGGAATAATGTATATATGTATATATTGTATGTTGTCCCATGCTGTTGTGGACTGTTTGCTGGGATCGTTTGGGGTGTGGCTGTGTCCCATTGTTCTGCTGTGTCTGTCTGCCTTAGAAGAAGTGTATTATGGGATGGATGTTTTGTATTTGTGTTCCTGGCATGTGGACTGGGGGTAGGGTGGAGAGGAGAGGGGCAAATTCCTCCAACAACTCTCCCTGCTGATTGGACAGTTTACTCCACCCTGAATCAAAGGGATGGGGGAGTTGTTACCTGAGTATATACCTGTGTACCTGTGTTTGAATAAACAGTTTGATCTTTTACACCCTACATTGAGTTATGGCTAATGACTGGGTGAGCTAAGGGGTCTTGGATAATGCTGTTCTGGACAAAGAAACCATTTACGGTAGACATAGTCCTGTTGGGTACGGGGGTCCGTCACAGGCTAGAAAAAAAAAGCAGGCAAAGGGCCGCATCCCGCCCCTAGGCTGCAGTTTGGAGGCCACTGGTCTAAACTTTCTCCTCCCGCAGCTTATAATAAAATGGACAGTTGTGTGAGTATGTATGTCACCAGGATGTAGATAGGTACTGCATAACAACTGTAAAACAAAAAAACATATTTAACTACTTCAGTCCCGGAAGGATTTGCCCCCTTAATGACCAGGCCATTTTTTGCGATACAGCACTGCGTCGCTTTAACTGACAATTGCGTGGTCGTGTTTTTTCCCACAAATAGAGCTTTCTTTTGGTGATATTTGATCACTTTTGCTGTTTTTATTTTTTGTACTATAAACAAAAAAAGACTGAATATTTTGAAAAAAAAACTACAATAAGCGTATATTGATGGGTTTGCGCAAAAGTTAAACAAAATAGGGCATAGATTTATGGCATTTTTATTTATTTATTTTTTACCAGTGATGGCAGCAATCTGCAATTTTTAGCGGGACTGCGACATTGCGGCGGACAGATCGGACACTTTTGACACTTTTTTTGGGACCACTGACATTTATACATTGATCAGAGCTAAAAATAGCCACTGATTACTGTAAAAAGGTCACCCGGCAGGGAAGGGGTTAACAATAGGGGTGATTAAGGGGTTAAGTGTGTCTAATGTCTAGAAACAGCAGATGTGTTTCCTTTCCCTGACAGAACGAGGGATCTGTCTGTTTACACTGACAGATCCCCGTTCTGTCTCTCTCAGGAGCGATCGAGGGTGCCTGGCGGATATCGAGGCTGCCGGGCATGTGCATCAGCGCCGACGTTACGCAGCGGGCGCACGCGCCTGCTAAGTCTATTTAAAGGGCCAATGTACAGCTACGGGGATTTACCTAGGAGAGCCAACCTGCCGCAGTATAATGACGGCAGCAGGTCGGCTAGTGTTTGAATGAATAACCAGATGAAGGAGACCCCACTGCTTATCTGCTGTATATCCAAACAGTGCAAGCTCAATGGTATTGCATCTGGATCAGTCCCGGTAAGTCAAACTGGCATATTCGTACATAGCACCCATAATCAATACCATACCTGGAAAGGCACCAGAGAACGTATTTTTTAAGACAGGCCTTATTTCAGCAGGACAATGCTAAACCACATACTGCATCTATGACAACAGCATGACTTTGTAGTAGAAGACTCCCGGCTGCATTCCAGAATCCTTTCACCAAATAAATATATTTGGTGCATCTTGAAATGAAAAATATGACGAGGAAGACCCAGGACTGTTAAGGAGTTCCTCTCCCATTACTCCAGCAATTGGTCTCCTCAGTTCCCAGAAATTTACAGTGTTGTTAGAAGAAGAGAAGATGCTGCACCATTGTAAACATGGCTCTGTATCAACCTTTTTGAGACATGTTGCTGCAATCACTTTCAAAATGACCTTATTTTTTTCTTAAAATGGTACATTTTCCCAGTTTAAATATTTAATATGTTTTCTATTTTCTATTGTAAATAAATATGGGTTTATGAGATTTGCAAATCATTGCATTCTGTTTTTATGTAGATTATACAAAGTGTCCCAACTTTTTTGGAATTGGGGTTGTAGATACAATATCATCACCTGTCAATAAACACCAGTATTTCAAAATAATTGTGCGAATTTGTAAATGTTTTATGAAGAAAACTTTTATTTTAACTGTAACCTGGTCGTCACCATTTTTTTGCCTTGTACAATAGAGATGTTCTGTTTTCTATCACAGCCTTGTGGTATGCCTTTTTGAGTGTGGTTTTACTGTAACCTCTTGCTAGGAGTTTTTTTTTTTTTTTTTAACTGTTTGGCCTGACAGTTCCCATCTTAGAAGCAGTTGTGACGTAGTCTGATGTATTGCCCATACGGAATGCTCTGCATTAGTGCACAGGGATAGGTACTTTGTTATGTAAAACTGTATTCCCTGAAGTTTCCTGTAAGAGCCATAATTGTTTTCAATTGGAAATGAATGCAAATCCTGTTTGTTGATGTTTGTCAAATTCTTGCAGTAAAGCCAAGGACGCTGACCCAATAGTTGTATTTATGTACATTTGCTAAACAAGACTGCTGCTTATACAAACTATTTACAGATTCAGGAATACAATATAAAACTTACATAGGGCTACAAATATGTATACAAAACACATGCACACACTACTTAACTTTGCTAATAAATGAACATTGACAATGTTCTGTATGCTATGGGGATACATTAAAAAGTCTTCAGGTATAGCTGGTATGCGCTTTCTGCAGCAAACAGGACTTTAGGCATCTCAAGCCACTGCATGAAAAGAAGGTTATTGGTATTGTTTTTCTTTTGTAGTGTGACTTCTAGTGTTATACACCTAGCAGAGCCCTTCCTTGGTCTTGTTGAGTCCCCTTTTCAGCTTGGAGCTTCTGGCCTTTTATTTAGAAAGTTTTGCAGCCATTTCTACATGGCTTCTTTGAGGGAAGTAACTCCAAACTCTAGATGACAGGATAGTATTAGACATGCCATGGGTCAAAAGTTAGGCTATTGTTGACTTTTATTAACACTGCTTGGGTCAAGTGTTTGACAGGAGCTCCTCTGAAGCAAAAGCTAAACATGTATACTTTCTTGACTACTAGTGCACATTGCCCAAATATACCACAGTAGTATCAATTTTCTCATTGTTTTACAGGACAGCACAACTAGTCACGTGCAAACACGTTTCTTGATATAACAATGATATGTGTTTAGAAAAGTTTCCACCAGAGACTGAACATTGTTTAAGCAAATCAAACTGAATGTGATAAAACCAAAAAGTGGGGTAAATGGCGCTACCCTATTTGCAAGCAGGTAGGGGGGTAATAGTGACACACCCTAGTGTGTTACCACACCTAAACTATACCCAAAGCACTGTGTAAACATGTGTGTTAAAACAATAGTATAGCAAATAAGCACATCAATCTATCAGATACCATCTGATTATAAGGGTATCTGCATCTACAAAGTAAAGATGCAGCACCACATAAACAGTGAATGAAGGTTAAAATACAATACCACATAAGCAAAGTGACTAATTGTATCACTCGTGTGTATCAATAGATACCAGGGATAGGTTGAAAAGTATCATATAACAGTGCTGAAAAAATATATGTGTGTCATAAGTACTGTAAACAAATAATGTAGATCATAAAAATGTGCTAACAAATAATAAAGAGCAAAAAAATGGTTTTCCATAAATACATAAATTAATTAATAGTCCCATAAAGTGCTGTAAAGGATGTCAGAGTTCCAAAGTGACCACAGTGCTCAGCAGATCAGGTGACTCTTGTGCTCCCCCTCAAGGGTTCCCACTCACCAGCTCTCTGCACCCCTGCAGGGGTAATGGGCATATAGAGGTAGCTGAAGGGTTTAGTCATTCCTGATGTATCCTCACCCGATTCATCTGGCACGGTATCTCCTCTAGTCCGTCCTCCCAGTCAGGGTTCTCCAATGTCAGTATCCAGGACAAAGAATCCAAATAATTATCCGGGGGTTACTCCTCATAAAAAAGAAATAGGGCTCCCATAGTGCAGTATAGGTAGTTTATTAAAAATAATAATAAAAACAATAAGCTTCCAATCATGTGGGTAAGACCTAAAAAACTGCCACAAATAGATAGTGTGTGCAGGGCCCGGTTCGCAGCGTGCGCTCCAAATGCGTTCCAGTGCCCCACTCATATACCGGAAGTAGCGTGAGTGCGTGGCTCCGGCTTACGCCGGGCTTTTCCTCAGCTCCACTCACATGACACAGCCTGAGGAAGGACAGTGGCATATGTGCTGTTTATAAAGTGAACAGGCAAAGGTTTTATTTAACTGTACTCCTTTAAACTCCTTCTTAACCCCAAATCTGCACTAACCATGCCTGAGCAATAATCTATCGCTATTTATCACTAGACTTAATGGGTATGGCCCCACTGAGATCTATATGGAGGCATTCCGCTGCGGGCCAGCATTGGGAACGATTTTGTGCCAAGGAATGCAACACCAGAGGAGGCTGCCACTGTAGGGGACCAGGTTAGAAAGCCTCTGGTTGGTGGTGGGAGTGGCTTTAAATTTAGAATAATCAAGTGGGGTGGCTAATTTAAAAGTGAACTAATCCTATAAGATTACGTCTACATAATAATATTATTGAAAATCCCTGCCATTTTTGCTGAAAATCCCTGCCATTTCACCACTTTTGGTTAGAGTATTTTGCAGAGCATTCTGTATTCTACAGTGACTTGAAAAAGTATTCATAACCCTTGAAATTTTCCATATTTTGTTATGTTACAACCAAAAAAGTAAATGTAATTAACTTTTTTGGTTGTAACATAACAAAATATGGAAAATTTCAAGGGTTATGAATACTTTTTCAAGTATAGTGTTATATAGTGTTTTATGTGATAGACCAACACATAATTATGAAGTGGAAGGAAAATGGTAAATGCTTTTCAAAACTTTTTACAAATAAATAATACAAATAAATATCTGAAAAGTGTGGCGTGCATTTGTATTCAGCCCCCCCCCCCCGAGTCAATACTTTGTAGAAACACCTTTCGCTGAAATTACAGCTGCAAGTCTTTTTGGGGATGTTTCTACCAGCTTTTCACATCTAGAGAGTGAAATGTTTGCCCATTCTTCTTTGCAAAATAGCTCAACCTCTGTCAGATTGGATGGAGAGTATCTGTGAACAGCAATTTTCAAGTCTTGCCACAGATTGTCAATTGGATTTAGGTCTGGACTTTGATCGAAATAATTCCATTGTAGCTCTGGCTGTATGTTTAGGGCTATTGTCCTGCTGGAAGGTGAACCTCCACCCCAGTCTCAAGTCAACTCTAACAAGTTTTCTTCTAAGATTGTCCTGTATTTGGCTCCATCCATCTTCCCATCAACTCTGACCAGCTTATCTGTCCCTGCTGAAGAAAAGCATCCCCACAACATGATGCTGCCACCACCAGGGTGATGTGCAGTGTTAGTTTTCCGCCAGACATGGTGTTTTGCTTTTAGGCCAAAAAGTTCAATTTTGGTCTTATCTGACTACAGCACCTTCTTCCACATATTTGCTGTGTCCCCCACATGGCTTCTCGCAAACTGCAAATGCGCTTATGGCTTTCCTTCAACAATGGCTTTCTCTTTGCCACTTTTCCATAAAGCCAGATTTGTTGAGTGCACAACTAATAGTTGTCCTGTGAATAGATTCTCCTACCTGAGTTGTGGATCTCTGCAGCTCCTCCAGAGTTACCATGGGCCCTTGACTTCGTCTCTGATTAATGCTGTCCTTGCCTGTCAATTTAGGTGGATTGCCATGTCTTGGTAGGTTTGCAGTTGTGCCATACTTTCCATTTTGGGATTTTTTTTCGGAACAATGCTCCGTGAGATGTTCAAAGCTTGGGATATTTTTTTATAACCTAACCCTGCTTTAAACTTCTCCACAACTTTGCCCTTCATTAAGCTGTTTGTTCACTAAGGTTCTCTAACAAACCAGTGAGGGCTTCCCAGAACAGCTATATTTATAGTGAGATTACATTACACACAGATGGACTCTATTTACTAATTAGGTGACTTCTGAAGGCAATTGGTTCCACTAGATTTTAGTTAGGGGTATCAGAGTAAAGGGGGCTGAATACAAATGCACGCCACACTTTTCAGATATTTATTTGTAAAACATTTTTAAAACCATTTATCATTTTCCTTCCACTTCACAATTATGTGCCACTTTGTGATGGGCTATCACATAAAATCCCAATAAAATACATTTATGTTTTTGGTTGTAACATGACAAAATGTGGAAAATGTCAAGGGGTGTGAATACTTTTTCAAAGCACCGTATGGTCATTTCAGGTGATAAATTAAAGCACAAAAGTATATCTGCATAAATCTCTACTAAAGAATTTTAGTTAAGGATGTGTGTCCAGCAGCAGTACATTGTGGATACATTCTGGAGGGGGTGTGTGTGTGTGTGTGTGTGAGTGTGTGTGTCTTGTTTATGTACAGGTGGGGGGGGGGGGGCTGTATGTGTACGCCCTGGGTTCCTACCACTGTCTGGCAGCTGCATAAGTAACATTTAAATGAAGAATGTGAGGAAGAATGTATTGGGGGGGGTAATCCATGCTTGGGAGACACTCTATGCATTAAAGCGTTTGTTACCCCAATACCTCGTATTCCTGATATGTGCCTGCTGTCCCATGTACTTGTATGAGAAAGTATTCTGTTCTCTTTGAATTCCTTCCTTTATGTGAAATCCCTGTTGTTCCTGCTAGTCTCCTTGCATTCCTATTAAAAATTGACCACACTGAGCAGGAGAGCACACCGTGTTCAGTGCTCTAGCTATGCTGGGAACTCCTGCTCTCCTCCAATGATCATACTTGTCCTGACATGCCCCCCTGCATAGCCATTCACTGGGACGATCAGTGTACTGCTGCTTCTCCTCCCCCCAGCTCTTATGCAGCAGAGAACAGAGGGAATGTGTTCACAAAAAAGGTACTATAATGTTTTTTTTATATATATGCACAATTGTTTTGCCTTTCATTTCTATTTTAAAATGGGTTGTTTACAAGGTGAAGGTTTACAATCACTTTAAGCACACTTACAGTGCAATTCAGCCACACCTATCATTCACCGTGGCATTCTACATCTGCCACAATTTTGCTCTTAGGAGAACTAAGAAAAGGGTGGAAAAAAAGGTTGACCCAAGGTAAGTGGGTACAACCAATTCGCTCACAAAAAAACTCTGCTCAATTCTATAAAGGCAAATGAGCAGGGCAGGCATATAAATTATTTACTAACACAAATCTGTCTTACTTCAAATGATTCAAGGTCTTCTCATTGTTATGTACTGTACTTCATTCATAAACACACTTAAAGTGTTTTGTATATGTAGCAATCCAAGTGCTATAAAGTAATAAAATGTATATTGTATATGTAAAACATAGATGGAGAGGGATGGTACAAGAGTTGGGTACAGGTAATGGATTATTTTACTGCAGACATAATGAAACTATATGCTTGTCCAATGGCTTGCAATGAAACAACATGTCTGCAAATTGCAATTATTCTTTTCTGGGATACTGACAAACACAGTTCGGTAAGAATAATGCTGCGTACACATGAGCGGACTTTACGGCAGACTTGGTCCGGCGTACTGGATTTCGTCGGACAATTCGATCGTGTGTGGGCTCCAGCTGACTTTGTTTGCTCAAAAGTTGGACGGACTTATGCCGCGTACACACGGTCGGACTTTTCGTCTACAAAAGTCCAACGGACGCCGACGGACTAAAGCTGGCTGGTAATCCGATCGTGTGTGGGCTTCTCCGGACTTTCAGCAGACTTTTTCAGCCTCAAATCCGACGGACTTTAGATTTGAAACATGCTTCAAATCTTTACGTCGTAACTACGACGGACCCCGAAATCCGCTCGTCTGTGTGCTAGTCCGACGGATAAAAACCCATGCTAGGGCAGCTATTGGCTACTGGCTATGAACTTCCTTATTTTAGTCCGGTGTACGTCATCACGTACGAATCCGTCGGACTTTTGTGTGGTCGTGTGTAGGCAAGTCCGTTCGTTAGAAAGTCTGCTGCAAGTCCGCCGAAAGTCCGCAGGAAGTCTGTCGGACAGGCTGTCGGACTTTTGTAGACGAAAAGTCCGACCGTGTGTACGCGGCATTAGATTTGAAACATGTTTTAAATCTATCCGACGGACTCTTCTTTCTAGCGGACAAATCGGTCGTCTGTGTGCTAGTCCAACGAACTCAAACTGACGCATGATCTGAAGCAATTATAAGACGGAAGCGCTCGGTCTGGTAAAACTAGCCTTCGTATTGAAGCTAGCACATTCCTCTTCTGTGATCTTTTAATACAGCGTTTTTTTTTTTTTTTTATCTTTATAATGCGAGAGGAATGAAGTTGTTTTGGTGCTTTTTATTCACACAGAGTTCTCACAAATTACTTTCTTCATGATTTATCCTCATGCCATGACTAATATGATATTTTTAAAAAGCCAGATCTCCATAAATAAAGTATTAAATTAGATTTTGGACTCTTTTTTTTTTTTTTTCTTTTTTAGATTTAAACACTATCTATTTTACAATGTGTGCTAAATTATACAAACTTTTTTTTTTTTTTTGTAGTTTCAAGTTACCACAATAACCTTAATATTTTGTGTTGTTTTAATGAACCTTAATGAGGTTGGTGTCCCTTGTTAATTAGACATAGGGGGGTTTATTTTCGAAAGGCAAATTTATTTTTCACTACAAGTGCAAATTCTACTTGGAATTGCACAGAAAGAGCATTTTGAAGTGCCTTCGCTGTGGATCCGAGGGGCACATGCAAGGAACCCCAAAAAAATAAAACCTTTTTCTTGCACATGATTGTATGATAAAATCAGCAGAGCTTCCCCTCATTTCAGCTCTTCCCCTCAGATTTTCAGTGACTGCACTTTCAACAAGTGCACTTGCAGTGCAATTTCTAAAGTGCACTTTTCACTAGTACTTTGCACTTGATTTTAGAAATGATTTAGCTTTTTGGAAAAAACACACATAGGGGTTGATTTACTAAAGGGAAAAAGATTGTGCACTTTGCAAAGTGCAGTTGCCCTCTGCAAGAGCAGTTGCTCCAGAGCTTAGTAAATGAGCAGAAGCTCTGCTGACTTCCATCATCCAATCATGTGCAAGCAAAAATGCTGATTTTTGAATTTTCCTTGCACAGGATTGGGTACTCTTTGCAAAGTCAAGCCTTACCGCATTTCTGAAGCTCTGGAGCAATTGCACTTGCAGAGGGCAACTGCCCTCTGCAAAGTGCACAGTCTATTTGCTTTTATTAAATCAACCCCATAGTCTTTTTGACCTGTACCTGCCTACTCCCAAACAAAATGTCGTTTTGGAATCAAAACACATAGTCAATAATGTAAGGTAACTAAAAAATCCATTTATTTGGGTTACCCAAAAATTAGGAAGGCAACACTGGAGACACTTTTAGAATCTGTGAAGCCTTTCGTCCCCCAGGACACACATCAAGTTTTAGGACAAGAAAATTGGTATCTTGCGACTAGGGAGCACAGGGAGCACAGTCAGACCAGACAGAAACCAAGCAATCACTTTCAAGTCTTCCGTGGAGCCTTCCCTGCACGCTTCTCTGCAGCCTTCCCTCCACGCTTCTCTGCAGCCTTCCTCGGTGGCTGGGCCTCTGGTGGTGTACTTGGGGCAGGAGGAGGAGGAGTGGCTTCATCTGCTAGATAGGTTGTAGCAGTAAGCTCCCCTCTCAAGCCCTTCTGATAGGTCTGAAAAATCAAACCCTCACAGAGGAGGCGTTGCCTCTTTTCCAATTCCAGCAATCTGGTGGCCATATATGTCCCATACACCTCCTCTGCATTGGATGGTGTGCTGAGGATTTGGCTGGCTTCACGAATGAGGGCTAGGGATTCCTCCTCAGTTTGGGTCATTCTTCTGGGCCTTTTGGTGAGAATGCGGAGGGGAGGCACCTGACACTCCGTGCGGCTTCTACTCGGCCCAGCCTCAGCCTCCTCCTCTCTCCCACTGGGCAAGGCCTCCTCCTCTCTCCCACTGGTCAAGGCCTCCTCCTCGCTGAGGTCATCCTGTGTCAAAAAAAGGGACATATTTGTAATTTTGTGTTATGCAATCACACACAATTTTCAGCTCATGACTTGCAAATATAATTCTCAACAAATATTAAAGGCTATCTATTTGACCCCACCATTATTCCAGCTGATCAACAATATCTGAAGTACATAGGCGTGCGCACAGGGTGTGCCAGGTGTGCCTGGGCACACCCTAATCGCCTTGTGTGGTGCATATTCCCCCTGTTTAGACCACTGATATTTCATTCACAAAAAAAATGTTACAAAATACAATAATTTATTTAAAAATAAAATAAAAATAATGACACTGTCCACTGCCCTACTGACACCATCAGTACATATACACATGCATATGAATTTGAGCTTTGGGGTGCACACCCTAATGGAAAAAGGTGAATGCAGCGCTAAATAAAATAAAACATAAATAAGTGATAAACAGTGTCAAATTGTACACATATGATATGTGTATAGAAGAAAAAAGTCTGCATAAATTGTGTGCCCAAAGACTATCTGAGGAAGTGAGTCCATATAACTAAAACTATTATGTGTATGCCAATAGTCCACAGGATTAACGTGTGTAATCACACATATATAAGTCCATAGGGGAATATGGAATAGTCCTACACCTAAGGTGTGGGAAACACTGTTCAAATATTGATAGTAGGTCCACGACCATGTTGAAAATGTGGGGGGGCTTACCAGAGACAGTGGACACAGGTGGGTATACACTCACTGTGTCGATAAGGCTGATATAACTGTAGATCTCTGCAGATGGAATGGTATTAGTAGAGATGCTTGTAGGGATGGTATACGGCAAAGGTGAGTCACTCGAATGTTCCCAGCGTGTAAGGAGAAAACATGGAGGTACATAGCATAATACAGAACTCGTGGACACGGATGGGTATACACCCACTGTATCTATTGAGACTTGTATATCTGTGGATCCCTGGAGACAGGACGAGGACAGCCAAGGTACTTGTAGGCAGTATGTGATAACGATACATCACATATCCACAGCATAAAAAAGAAGGGTATAAGGACACATAGTGTGATACTGTATAAAAGGCTGTAAAGCGTATTTATTGAGATAAAACACTCACATTTGTGTAGATAAAAACAGCGCTGAATCGAAGTAAAAAAGTGGCAGTGTAGTGGTGTCAGCAAGCGTTCCCGACGCGTTTCGTCCTAGGGGACATCATCTGGGGTGCTGCACCAGTCACACACTGCCCCTTATATAAGATAGGTGACCCCCATGTTCGAATGTGGCTCCAAACCCCGTTACAGAAAATACCTTGCCACTTCCGGGTATTCGGGAAGATGGCGCCGGTCGCGTGAGTTGCAAGCCTCGTTTTGGTAAGGTAAATGGAAAGCAATCCTGTGCGTCGTCATGGTGACGCATCACGTGTTTCCCCTGTTGGCCCGCATAGCGTAATCCTACTTGAGGCTAGGAGGTACATAGCCACAAAACGTGATGCGCGTCATGACGCCGCGCATCACACCCTGCTGCAAGAGGTAAATAGCCAAACTAGGCTGTGCGTCGCGTGTCGTCATGACAAGCGTCATGACGCCGCGCATCAAGCCTCGCTCTGGCCAGCCGATGCACCGCATAGGGGAGAGATGAAAGACATCTAATAGCGGTGCTGCTCAATTACTCAGCTGAAGGGGGGAGGGGAAAATATATACTGAATATGAATGTTATGATGTAGGACTACAGTGGTATGGTAACTTCATCCAAATAAATGGAAGAATTTTATAGAGAATAAAAAGTTTGAGTTAAAATAAAAAAAAAATTATAATGAAAATATTCCGATAAATGGAGCCACAGTGTCTCATGGAGATCTAAAAAATACATAAAAATGTACATATGGTATTCTAATTTGAGTAGAATAACTTGACAGTAATCATGATTATATAGCTAAGTCTGGTGTAAATCTAGTATTGGTATTAATGGAGAGGGAATTTATGATAATATGTAAAAAGACAAGGAAAGAGGTACTATATTTAAGATTGGTTAATAAACGCGTTGATATCCCATTCGACGTTAAGTCCCAATGGTTTGTGGGACTGTATCTCGTATATCCAATACGTTTCTAGTTGGGATACCCCGCGAGTTGTTGCCCCACCACGCCAAGGGGGGACATAACGATCGATGATAAGAGATTGTGATCCTGAAGGATCTCTATGATGATACTCTCGGTAGTGTCTCGGGACAGTATGTTTAGTGTCACCTCCTAGGGTTTTGGCCACGTGTTCACCGACTCGTGTGGAAAAAGTCCTGGTGGTACGACCCACATAGTGTTTTCCACACGGACAGGTAATCATGTACACTACATTTTTAGTTGTACAGGTGCAAAATTTCTTAATAGGGTAAATTTTGTTAGTTACATTAGATTTAAACTCTAGAGTTTTATGTCTGCCACTAACGTTGTAGTGGCACACAGTACATTTTTTACATGGAAAGTAACCTACTAAATTATGAAAAAAAGTAGGACGTTGGGGGGGTCGATGACATTAGGAGCAATTTTACCTTGTAATGAAGGTGCCCCTTTGTAAATGACTTTTGGTTTTTCAGGGAAGATGTTCCCCAATATGTGGTCATTTCTTAATATCCCCCAATGACGCTCTATAATCATCTTAATATCCCTATGTTGAGATGAAAATGACGTCAGCATAGAGTATTTAAAGGCCTCATTGGGATTATGGCTCTTAGGGGAAAGTACGTACCTCCTAGCCTCAAGTAGGACTATGCTATGCGGGCCGACAGGGGAAACACGTGATGCGTCACCATGACGACGCACAGGATTGCTTTCCATTTACCTTACCAAAATGAGGCTTGCAACTCACGCGACCTGCGCCATCTTCCCGAATACCCGGAAGTGGCAAGGTATTTTCTGTAACGGGGTTTGGAGCCACATTCGAACATGGGGGTCACCTATCTTATATAAGGGGCAGTGTGTGAGTGGTGCAGCACCCCAGATGATGTCCCCTAGGACGAAACGCGTCGGGAACGCTTGTTGACACCACTACACTGCCACTTTTTTACTTTGATTCAGCGCTGTTTTTATCTACACAAATGTGAGTGTTTTATCTCAATAAATACGCTTTACAGCCTTTTATACAGTATCACACTATGTGTCCTCATACCCTTCTTTTTTATGCTGTGGATATGTTATGTATCGTTATCACATACTGCCTACAAGCACCTTGGCTGTCCTCGTCCTGTCTCCAGGGATCCACAGATATACAAGTCTCAATAGATACAGTGGGTGTATACCCATCTGTGTCCACGAGTTCTGTATTATGCTATGTACCTCCATGTTTTCTCCTTACACGTTGGGAACATTCGAGTGACTCACCTTTGCCGTATACCATCCCTACAAGCATCTCTACTAATACCATTCCATCTGCAGAGATCTACAGTTATATCAGCCTTATCGAAACAGTGAGTGTATACCCACCTGTGTCCACTGTCTCTGGTAAGCCCCCCCACATTTTCAACATGGTCGTGGACCTACTATCAATATTTGAACAGTGTTTCCCACACCTTAGGTGTAGGACTATTCCATATTCCCCTATGGACTTATATATGTGTGATTACACACGTTAATCCTGCGGACTATTGGCATACACATAATAGTTTCGGTTATATGGACTCACTTCCTCAGATAGTCTTTGGGCACACAATTTATGCAGACTTTTTTCTTCTATACACATATCATATGTGTACAATTTGACACTGTTTATCACTTATTTATGTTTTATTTTATTTAGCGCTGCATTCACCTTTTTCCATTTATATCACAAGTCAGATCACTTGTTAATGCTAGCTGCTGTTTTTTTGTTGTTTTTTTTGTTGTTTTTTTGTTGTCTGACAGCGCAGTATGTATATATACACTGTTTAGTGCACACCCTAATGCAAGAGGCTGCGCACACCTATGCAGAAGTATATTTTTGGCCACTACTGTCTAGTGATATGTCTACATATTAATATTTGTGATGAAGTCATTTTTTATGAAGCACTTACAAATTTGACACATTAACATCATTAATAACATTTACACAATCACAAATTCCACAAAAAAGGATACCTGGCTGAAGCTGGGCGCATCCACTTCATCAAGGATGAAAAGGCCCAGTTCTTCCTGGGACTCCTCAGCTGGGGTGGAGGTGGATGGAAGGCTGGAGGGAAGAGTGGGGGAATGCTGGAGGAAAGGGTGGGGGGGAAGGGTCGAAAGTGATTGCCTGGCTTCTGTCTGGTCATCCAGGAATCGCATTTTGTGGTAGTACCACAACTTGGGTACATAAACTTGATCGGCTGCTGCTGCGGATCTGAGCGACTCCTGGATTTTATTGTGTTCCCACTTATACATGTTTTGCAAGATACCAATTTTCTTGTCCGCAAACTTGAGGTCTGCCTGGGGGACTCGAGTCTTCACAAATTCTAAAAGTGTGCCCAGTGTTGCCTTCCTTACAGCTCGATTGAAATATAGTGGGTGTTTGACCTCCCACAGGTTTTTGTTTTCCTGATATAAATCAATAAATCTCGACAAAAAATCAGCCTCTTTAAAGGGATTCATTGTTGCTGAAAGACAAGACACTAGATCAAAACTGTAATGTCAGTCAGAACCCCCAGGATTATTTTGTGAAGAATCTAGGGGACACATGTACACACACACACACCCACGTTTAATCTTACCTTCGTTTCTGACGCTCACTACTTCCGCACGGACATACGTAGGCCATCATAATAGCTTTATATACACTGCGCATATGTCATGCTCCGCCTGCGTTGCCCGCCCCTGACGTTCTTTAGTACGATTTGTCCCCGCCCCTTCACCCTTCGTTGCGCAGTGGGAGTAGATAGAGAAAGATGGCGGAGAGAATCAGTGGAAGTAGCGCGCAGGAAAGCCCGAAGCCACAACCATCCACATCCCGGAGGAGATATAAGGCCACCAACATGGCTTTTGAAGAGATGGTGGAGATGGTGTCCATATTGAGAAGGGAGGACTACGATGGCAAAAAAGGACCATACACACAACCAAATATGCATAAGGACAAAATAATGTCCTCAGTTGTCACCGCTCTAGAAAGTAAATTTGGCACTAAACGTTCGAAAGAACAATTGAGGAAGCGGTGGTTTGACATCAAAAGTAGGGAGCCAGAACAATATTGGCGAATAAAGAAGCTGCTTAAAAAAAGTAAGTACTTGTTGTGTTTTCCTATTGAGATACTTAACTTGCATGCTGATCCATATTTTTTTCGTTTATACAGCATCGTTCGTAAAGACCGTTCTTTGTAAAAGACATATGACACTAAAGAAAATGACGGGGTTTTTTTGCCAAATACGATGGTACAGGGTTGGACATATACATTTAGGTCTTGATCATTTTTCGTATTCCCAAAATTTGTTGATGTGGTGTAGATGTGTTGGAAAATATAATGCTTCTTCAAAAATGATTCAGTGTAATGTAAGGACAGGACACAGCTGCTGGTTCCGCATCTGGACTCACCAGCACTAGTGTACTATGTGACCATAATAAAATTTTTGAGGGGTAATACACATAGGAGATCATTGAGGTGTCTGCATCTGTGAAACTTGCCTGAAAATGTGTATTGTTTATAATTGTTGTTCATAGGTAGTGTTCATCCTGTCTTCTAAATTTTTGAGGACAAAAAAAGGCAATTGTCCACAACTCATAACCAACGTTTTATATTAATTTTAAAAATATAAAATATCACTGTGTTTTAACTATACCTTTTGTTGAAGTATCATAGGGGAGAAAAGACTCAGACAACAGTCCAAGGATCCCAGGACCCCCCCAAGTCACTAGCCTGAGGCTGAAGATAGCCCAAGCCCAAGACCACGCCCACCCGACGAGCTGGAGGAAGGAGAGGTGGAGGAAGTGTGCGAGCTTTCAACCCCACCAAGTGAGTGACTGACACCCCAGCTTAAGGTAATGTATTTAGGCGTGCATATTTTAACCCATTTTTTTTTACACACATTTTAGGTGAGCTTCTGGTTGTGGAAGGCCAAGCGGCAGAGCCATTCAGCACAGACAGTGCCCAAAGACTGATTGGCCAGATAATGTTGTGGAATGGCCAAATTGATCAAATGCGTGACCAAATTCACAGCATGAAACTTCGCCTGGACTCCTGTTGCATAAAGGAAATGAAGAACATGATTGATGTTTTGGGCAGAATATAATAACGTTTTGCCTAAAAACATCAATCATGTTCTTCATTTCCTTGTCAAGTTTGTTTCTTCTTCCAATTTTGTTTTAGTTTTCTCCTTCAAAAATATTTTTGATGATGCACACGGTGTGTCATCATGTGCTATCTTCCATCATGGGATATCAATGTACTTGTTTTGTGTTTGCAATCCCTTCATCCTCAAAATTTTTTTGTGGTGAGAGGAACAAAGGGATTGCACACACAAAACACGTACATTGCTCCCCCATGATGGGAGATAGCACATGTTGACTTGACCCTTTTTTAATGCTCAATTTTGAGCATCTTAAAAATTAACGATTTACAAGGGTGACATCACCAGCACCGTTATTAAAATGTTGAACTTTGTAAGTTCTTTTATTTTTTTGTATGTTTTTCAAAACACTGTTGTGAATTTTAATATTTGAAACAAGGTCTATTTTTGTTTAAATATGGCTTTAATAACCTTCAAAAAAATAAAATATTAAAAAAAAACAAAAAAACAAAAAAAGTATCACAAAATGCACCTTTCAATGTGCACACAGTAAAATGTTTTTACTACTACAATGTGTGTGGCTGATTATTTCTCAATAATATGTTTTGCAAATTTTTGTGTGGTTACAGTGACAAAGGGCCTTATTAACTAAAGGTAAATGCACTTGCCACTACTACAAGTGCACTAGGAGACAGACCAAACTAAATGCAAACAAGAAGAAAAACAAGATATTTTATCCAAAATTTATTTTCTTTATTTTTTGTAAAAATTAAAGCTCTTGTTGAATAGCAATGGCCCCCCGACCATTAAAATAATTCACATATTGCTCACGCACTTGACCTGCGGTTTGGGGGGCCAAGCCAATACGGCCAATTTCCAGGCCTGTCAGTGTTTGATCTTGTACAAGTCCGGCCCCAGGCCCAACAGAGGTAATATATGTAGCCGAATGTCTTCGTAAAAAGTTATGGAGTATGCAGCAAGCCAGTATGACGTGACTAATTTTATAGTCCGCCAGATTTATGGCTGAAAGGAACAAACGGAACCGGCTGGCCAGAATCCCAAAGGCATTCTTCACAACTCTTCTTGCTCTGGCCAGCCAGTAATTAAATACCCTCCTCTCAGGGGTGAGTGTCCTTTGGGGGAACGGCCTCATCAAGTGCTCACCGAGAGCAAACGCTTCATCAGCGATAAAAACTGAGGGGAGTCCATCCACATTCTGGTCATCAGGTGGCAATCCCAGGCCACCAGTCTGGAGATGCTGGCACAGCTCGGGCTGTGCAAACACTCCTCCGTCAGACATCCGGCCGTTCTTCCCCACATCCACAAACAGAAAGTCCAAATGTGCCAAGACCACCGCCATCAAAACTACACTATGGAACCCCTTGTAGTTATAGAAATAAGACCTCGAATGCGGTGGTGGCACAATGCGGACATGCTTCCCGTCAATTGCCCTGACACAGTTGGGAAAGTCCCAACAGGCAGCGAACTGGGAGGCCACAGTCTGCCATTCCTGTGTACTGGAAAGAAACTGTGGAGTGAAAAAAATAAAAAAATTAAGATAAGTACTTTTAAACATAACTTGGATATCAGATTACACAAAAACATTATTGAACAACAGCAGTCAAACATTATTAAAATGTGTGTTTGTAATTTTAATTATAAAAACATAAGGCCCACTTATAAGATTAATCACCCCCTCTGATGGCCCATTGATCAATTTGAATGTGGGGGGAGGGGTACTAATTAGGTTAATAAACACACCTGACAGTTTCAAATATTTGAGGGGGTGGGGGAGGGGTTCTAATTAGGGTCAAAAACACACCTGACAGTTTCAAACATTTGAGGGGGTGGGGGAGGGGTTCTAATTAGGGTCAAAAACACACCTGACAGTTTCAAACATTTGAGGGGGTGGGGGAGGGGTTCTAATTAGGGTCAAAAATACACCCGACAGTTTCAAACATTTGAGGGGGTGGGGGAGGGTCAAACAGTACAATGGAGCTGACAATATACATTGTTCAAGGGACTATAGGCTAGAGATATAAATGGACCCAGGATTGCATGGTGGGGAGGTTATTGAAGGTAAATATGCATGTAGGGCAAAAAATGATTAATGTCAAAAAACAGGCATGCATGAAGATAAAGGGGATATTCACAGCATATTCCAAGCATGGTAATTAGGTAAGGAGGACATTTAGACAATACATTAGCAAACATTTAATACATATTATGTAATGTTAAAGGATAAAACTTTCCTTTATATAGTCCTTCTGCAGGACCTGAATGATGGCAGAACAAGTCTCTGGGATTATTATCCCCAGAGCCTGAGGGGAGATGCCTGTCGAGAACTTCAAGTCCTGAAGACTTCTCCCAGTAGCCAAGTAACGTAAAGTGGCAACTAGCCTCTGCTCCGCACTGATGGCTTGCCTCATGCAGGTATCCTGCTTGCTGATATAGGGGGTCAGCATAGCCAGCAGACGCTCAAAAATGGGGTCCGTCATCCGGAGATAATTCCTGAAATCCTCAGGATTATTCTCACGGAGCTCACGGAGCAAAGGCATATGCGAGAATTGGTCACGCTGGCGCAACCAATTCTTCATCAATGAACTCCTCCTCACCCTGTTCATGGACTGGACTCGGGTCAAAGTATTAACCCCAACACCAAGTCCCCACGCAGCACGAACTCGAGAATGAGTACGTCCATGCGACATGGCTTCAAAACGGTCGGCTGGTCAAACAAACTTTTAACAAACGCACTGAAGAACAGCAAGGCCTATGAAGAACGACCTGAAAATCAGGAACGAGCGGACCAGAACGGCCTGCTAGGCAGGTTACTAACTGACCAACATGCACTGAAAAGCAGATACAAACCTCACAAGCACAAACTGAACCGCAGAAAATGATCGAAATAAGCTGAAGTGTGAAAAGCGCGAATCGTCTCTAACCAAACTTCTACTAACACGAGATAAACACAAGATTAGCAGAAGGAGCCCAAAGGGTGACGTAGTGGGGCTTGAACTTCCTTTTTATAGTCCCGTCGTACGTGCTGTACGTCACAGCGTTCCAAACCAGCGGACTTTTGCAGTGATCGTGTGTTTCCAAGTCCGTCCCTTTTTAAGTCCGGCGCAAGGAGCCGAATATAAGTAATATATGTAGCCGAATGTCTTCGTAAAAAGTTATGGAGT
Organism: Aquarana catesbeiana; assembly: GCF_042186555.1. Classification (NCBI taxonomy): domain Eukaryota; kingdom Metazoa; phylum Chordata; class Amphibia; order Anura; family Ranidae; genus Aquarana; species Aquarana catesbeiana. The sequence continues at coordinate 433,660,542 of NC_133327.1, read as the reverse complement.
ATGCAGCAAGCCAGTATGACGTGATTAATTTTATAGATACCTGACAGTGTCAAACATTTGAGGGGGTTGGGGAGGGGTACTAATTAGGTTAATAAACACACTTGACAGTTTCAAACATTTGAGGGGGTGGGGGAGGGGTTCTAATTAGGGTCAAAAACACACCTGACAGTTTCAAACATTTGAGGGGGTGGGGGAGGGTCAAACAGTACAATGGAGCTGACAATATACATTGTTCAAGGGACTATAGGCTAGAGATATAAATGGACCCAGGATTGCATGGTGGGGAGGTTACTGAAGGTAAATATGCATGTAGGGCAAAACATGATTAATGTCAAAAAACAGGCATGCATGAAGATAAAGGGGACATTCCCAGCATATTCCAAGCATGGTAATTAGGTAAGGAGAACATTTTAAAAATACATTAGCAAACATTTAATACATATCATGTAATGTTAAAGGATAAAACTTACCTTCATATAGTCCTTCTGTAGGACCTGAATGATGGCAGAACAAGTCTCTGGGATTATTATCCCCAGAGCCTGGGGGGAGATGCCTATCGAGAACTTCAAGTCCTGAAGACTTCTCCCAGTAGCCAAGTAACGTAAAGTGGCAACTAGCCTCTGCTCCGCACTGATGGCTTGCCTCATGCAGGTATCCTGCCTGCTGATATAGGGGGTCAGCATAGTCAGCAGACGCTCAAAAACGGGGTCCGTCATCCGGAGATAATTCCTGAAATCCTCAGGATTATTCTCACGGAGCTCACGGAGCAAAGGCATATGCGAGAATTGGTCAGGCTGGCGCAACCAATTCTTCATCCATGAACTCCTCCTCACCCTGTTCATGGACTGGACTCGGGTCAAAGTATTAACCCCAACACCAAGTCCCCACGCAGCACGAACTCGAGAATGAGTACGTCCACGCGACATGGCTTCAAAACGGTCGGCTGGTCAAACAAACAAACTTATAACAAACGCACTGAAGAACAGCAAGGCCTATGAAGAACAACCTGAAATCAGGAACGAGCGGACCAGAACGGCCTGCTAGGCAGGTTACGAACTGACCAACATGCACTGAAAAGAAGATACAAACCTCACAAGCTTAAACTGAACCACAGAAAAGATCGAAATAAGCTGAAGTGTGAAAAGCGCGAATCGTCTCTAACCAAACTTCTACTAACACGAGATAAACACGAGATTAGCAGAAGGAGCCCAAAGGGTGCCGTAGTGGGGCTTGAACTTCCTTTTTATAGTCCCGTCGTACGTGCTGTACGTCACCGCGTTCCAAACCACCAGACTTTTGCAGTGATCGTGTGTGTCCAAGTCCGTCCCTTTTTAAGTCCGGCGCAAGGAGCCGACAAAGTCCAGTGTAAAGTCCGCCGAGCAAAGTCTGCCGTAAAGTCCGCTCGTGTGTACGCAGCATTAGTTATCCTGTCCCATGTGGAGTGATACCAACTGCACTCCTCCTCTTATTCCGGCTAACAGTCTCCAGAGTGGTGCCAGCAGTACAAAAGAAGAGATCTTTAGGTCAGTGTGAAGTAATACACCGGGCATAATAGTATATGGCTGCTTTCACACTGATGTGCTGCGGTTTACCCACACTGCAGGTGCAGTTTTCCTGCAGTTTTCCTGAGGGTTTGCTGCTCTTAGCCATAGACTTCTATTATATCCTGCAGGTTGGGTGCACTTTCTAAATGCAGATGTTTTTGTGTGCTTTCAGAAAGTGCACCACACCTGCAGGATATAATAAAAGTCCATGGCAAAGCGCAGCTAACCCAGGGAGGCTGCAGATGCACTGTGCTGCACCTACAGTGCAGGTAAACTGCAGCACATCAGTGTGAAAGCAGCCTTATAGGGGGCTCAGAACAGTAATGCCGCGTACGCACGGTTGGATTTTCCGACAGGAAATGTTCGATGGGAGCTTGTTGTCGGAAATTCCGACCGTGTGTAAGCTCCATTAGACATTTCCTGTCGGAATTTCTGACAAACAAAATTTGAGATCTGGATCAATTCCGACACACAAAGTTCCACGCATGCTTGGAATCTAGCAGAAGAGCCGCACTGGCTATTGAACTTTATCTTTTCTCGGCTCGTCGTACGTGTTGTACGTCACCACGTTCTTGGCGATTGGAATTTCCAACAAGATTTGTGTGACCGTGTGTATGCAAGACAAGTTTGAGCCAACATTTGTAATAAATATAAAACATGGATTTTTTTGTCGAAATGTGCGATCTTGTGTACGCGGCATAAGGGTTCATTTACATTTGCAGTTTGGAGGATGGAAAAACCCCATAGTTAAGCCGTGTTTTTATCACCCCCGTCCCAAACGCAACCCCTTTGTCTGCAGTGGCCAGGGGTGTACACATGCCACAGCAGGAGTTATACACCCTTTCATGGTTGGTGGATGTAGCACCTACCAGGCATGACCCATTCAAGTGAATGAAGCCACTCTGCAAGTGCCCTGCAACCTTATGAAGTACAGCAAACAAGGGGTTAAAGCAGGCAGCGTTGTGTTGCTTTCTCACCACCTGCTTTAACCCCTTGGAACCCGCAGAAGCATGCACTTGCAAGCCCCGTTTATTTGAATGGGTCACAATTGGAAGGCGGTAGCACCCACCAAAAGCAACAGGGGGCTTAATTCCTGCTGCAGCATGTGTATACCTTTTGGCTGCTGCTTCAGCGGCTAAAGGGGGTAGGGATTGGGGGCGGTAAAGCCGTGACTCAACTGCGTTTCACCACCCCCAACTTTACATGTGAATGAGCCCTGTGGGTGCCGCTGCCAAATGCAACTAAGGGCTCATTTAAGTGCAGCCGACACTGCTGCTCCTCTGAAAAATGATCCGAGTGTGTTTGACAGGTGGTGAGGATATGTTGCCTCCTCACCACCTGATTTAAACCCATGATTGCCGTGCAATGCACGTTATTGCAACACAGTACTACAGTGTGAGGAGGTGACACTGTGCCCAATGATTTTGACTTCTCCCATGTTGTTCAGGTAGATTTCCACCTCTACATTATGGATTACCTCTTTAAGGTTGCCTACAGTATCCCTGCTTTAGGCCTTATATATGTAGCATTAGCTCACGGTGGAGCTGCTGGTTTAAAGCGGGCTGTTACCGTCACCTTCGTTACCTCAATTTCACCAGAACCGGGTCTAGAGTCCCGTTGAGCTTAATACCAGACGATGTAGGCACTGGACACTTGAGTATCTTTTCCAAGGTTTTAATAAAGAGTAACTGAAGGAAGTAGCAGGAAAGAGGTAGAAGAAGAGTTGCAGGGAAGTTCAAATACCTTTTCTTAGTGTAGCACTAGGAATTGGAATCTTGTAGATGAATTTACTCTCTTTTTTAGAGTTGAATCTTTGCCCGCCCGGATAGGTTTCTCTCACTAACCTAGCAGCCGGTACGCAGCACGAACAAAAGTCTCTGCCACAGACTTGAATGTAATAGAAACACATACGATCCTCTGCCACAGGATGTAATGGTTTACGATGAATAGCAAACACAGCACTAGAACCTTTAAGCCGACCCGGCAGTACTATGTGGTAGGTTAACTTTAGGATGCGTCCTCCAACTGAGTCACCAGGCCCCTCTCCAGACCAGCACTCTGCATGATCCTTCCATGATGGGTCCTCCCCTGGGATCTTCTCAGTTGTCCAGCTTCTTCCCGTAGGACAGACAGCACAGGACCATTCCTTTGCCGCTGTGGTAGGCCCCAGACAGGCTTCTGGGCCCACCCACACGCTGCAGCAGGTAGTACTCCTAACACATACCTGTCGGCCAGGAGGGCCAGCGGGTGGAACGAAAGACCCCTAAAACATGGCGTCTGTTCCATAAATACCCTCTCCCAGAATGCAACTCGGAGGACCACCTCCACCGAGTTATCTCTGGGACAGAAGAGCACTCATACGCTTCAACGTGTTGCCTTTCCAACACCGACCAATGGTGACAACGACACCCACAGGCACAGTGTGAAACTACATGCAACACAGCCAAACTGGAACAGAGGCTAAATCTGACTATTTATGAACAGGTAACCCACTAAATTTACCTATAAGCGGTAGATTGAATATATACACAGGATGTAAAAAAAAAAACGCTTTTACAGGCATTTGGGGGTGTTTTTTCAGCCGCTAGCACACCTCTATGTTAGCCTATTTGGTCATGCACACATAAGAAAACACATAAGAGCATTTAGCCTAGGTTCACTCTGCCACGGTGCTGCACATCGCATTTGATTTTCACATTGATGGGAATCGTACCACATTCCTGTGCAAATCACATGCACAGTCTTTGCGGTGCCATTTGAGCCATTTATTTTGTATGGCTCAGATCGTCCCGCATCTGCAGGACCATTCTTTTGTGCCGCACCCGAATCGGTCACAGGGGTGATCATGCCCTGCAATCCGATTCAGGCAATCGCACTGCTGTTTTGGCGTGTTGTTAATTTAACATTGACACCCGCAGCAGATCGCATGAACACAGCGCGATTTCAATGTGGTGTGGGAAACGCACAGGATTCGCTGCGTTTCCTGCAAAGCATATATATGTGAACCTAGGCTTAAAGGCTGAGAAAAACCCCAATCATGTGTGTGTTCAGGATAGGTCAGGGTGGAAAAAAATGCTGAACACGCCTAAACGCGCCTAAGTGCATTTAAACGCGCCTAAACAAAGGGTGTGTTTAGTGGTTGAGCGTTCATTCATTCTTATGGCCGGAATAAATTACCATTCTTGCCAATGGAATGAATAAACACCAAAACACTTGTCGTACCTAAACACAATTGCAAAATGAGACTTTTTTATACGGCTTTCTCCTCCAGTGAAGGCATCCAGGGGGGGGGGGGGGGGGAGTCCTGAGTGCATGAGGCCTTGGGGCTGGTGCTCCACACATGATTATGGGTGGTTTCACACTTCTACTCTGTGGTTTGGCTGCAGCGCAAGTGCAGTGCAGTGTACTCGTGATTTTTGTGCGCCAATGATGCAGCAAGCAGGACTTCTGATGCACTTTCATAAAATGCACCAACAACACACCATCCAATAAAAGTCTATGGGAAACCGCAAGTAACCCACACGAAAAACGCTGGCACACTGCACTGTAGTGGTCAAACCGCAGCACAATAGTGTAAAGAGCCTTAATAGTATGCAGTTGCAGACGCTTGGACCTTGTATACAAACTACAAAAGCCTTTCAGGTTTATCACTGCCCGTCGTCCCAATTCTGCCAGTGGAGGTGGGGGTGATTGCCTAGCATAAAGAGGAACAATAGAGATCAAGTTTACATTGGGGTGCTAGATAAATCCCAGGTAACGTTATTGCCTTGGTACTTACAGAAGGCATTAAAACTTTTCTAAGCATATTCAAAATTTTAATATCTGCCATCTTAATTCTGAAAAATACTCAATCTATATGATGCAGATTTAAAGGATTTTAAACTCTGATAACTTACCACCATGATTAACTGAGCAGGTAATTTTTCCCACATGGAGAACTGCATGCTTAAATGAGAGAAAAACAAATTAAATCTTTGTTATGTGATATTTGGCATCGAATAAAAAAAAAAAGGTGTAGTATGGCTAGAGGCAGATATAAACACAAGGGCTCATTTATCAAATGGGTGTAAAAAGCAGATCAGATTCTTCCCTTCAGTCTCCCATAATCCATAGATTCGAGTGGGTTACTGGAGATTTATAGATAGTCTTCTTTCACAATCTTAAGCGTGTATTTATCAACGTGTGCATGGTATTGCTCTGCCTGCAAAACAAAGCTCACAATTAATCTATGCATACAGTTCTGAGGTATAACCATGAGTCATGCACATACTGTATATTAGTCACCAACTACCCCTTAAAATTATTAGATTTAGTAATTGTGGCCCTGAAAGTTATTATTAGGGATGAGTTTTAGGTTTGAGTTGACAGAGAGTTCAACATGAACTTTAGCTGTTTGAGGTTTGTTGAACAGACAAACAAGATGGCTAGATTTGGCCTGTATGCCCGTGGAACCTTTGGATGCTGCTACAGCTGGAAGTTCTTCATTTGCTGGCGGTATCACTACCACCACTAAATGAATGACTTTCCAACCCGCCCACCAACTTGTTTCACAAAGTAAACAAGTCAGTGAGAATCCCGTTAAATGTTATTGACCAAATATGGTCATGACTGTATTTGAAAAAAAAAAAAGAAAAAAAAAACAGAAATCTCTCCTGCGCTCAGGTAATGGGTTCCTCAATGTGTGGTATGACCGAATGCCTCAGTGGTAATTGCCGTCTTGCAGCTCTCCTCAGAATAATGGGTATTCACAGACTACAAAAAAGGAAAGAAAGGAGGGCACACCGACCTAGTGCATTACCACTGGTAACATTTATTAAAAAAGTAAAACAGCAAATGGATACTCACAAACGAGCTTGAAATATCAGGCATAGACAGTAGCTGCAGGTGAGCAAAATCAAACATTAAAAAACCCTGGACCGGACATCGGGTAGATGGGGCAATGGCTGACGCGTTTCTGGGGAGATCCCCTTTCTTCATAGCCTAGACGGGTAATGGCTGCTCATATGTGAGAGCTCCTCTATATGTGTGTGTGTGCAACTGTGCATCCCAACCCCCACCCGCACCCGCCCACCCAGGCCACGCCCACCTGCACAGGGATCACAACCTCCTATTGGGGAATGGTAGAGCACTCCCTAGTGTCACTCAGTCGCCATAGTGACACCACAACGACATTCCCCTGGTGACCCCGCACGTCCATGGCCAAAATACACCAAAACTCAATTTAGACAGATGTATAAGATGAAGGAGCAGCCGCATCCTGATGTCATTTATGAGCTATATGGGCTGACCAGTGAAGGTGGTCAGGCAGAGACACTAGCCACACCACCTCCACAGTTGCCACATGTTGAAAAGGTGTTCACTCAGTTACCATAGTGACACCACAATGACATTCCACCAGTGACCCCGCACGTCCATGGCCAAAAAACACCAAACTCAATTGAACAGATGTATAAGACAAAGGAGCGGCCGCATCCTGATGTCATTTATGAGCTATATGGGCTGACCAGCGAAGGTGGTCAGACAGAGACACTAGCCACACCACCTCCACATTTGCCACATGTTGAATAGGTGTTCAGAACATACAGCATACTAACTTACATGTCCTGGGGTCATCGGCTGTTGTCCGCCGCCGGTGGAACGCACGCCGCCTTGATACCCAGGAAGTGCGGGTCCGTTTGCGCTCCACTGGGGGCTTCCGGCTGGCCCAAAGCGTCACTACCGCTCGCGCATGCGCACAAGACGCGGCCCGGAAGTGCGGGTGGATATGCGTTCCACCTCCTACCTCCGGCCGCTGTAGCAGCTGCGCTCGCTAGATGCAATGCACATATGAATGCGCACGCATCCATAATAGATGAAATCATCCCAGGCACTGTGCGCATCACACTGGTCACTCCCCTATAGGGGTGCCCATAGTGGATGTAATGGAAATGGATGGGTAGGCTAGAGGAGAGGGAGGGACCAAAAGGGGAAAGGGGAGGAGGGGGCCAAACCCGAGAGGACTGATGCCGCAAGGCGGCAGGGACGCACAGAACCCCACACAACAAAACACACAGAGGAGACCAGCCTTAAAACAGTTGGTCATTAGAAAGTCCCCAAATTTAAAAACAGTGGTAAAAAGTGATAAAAGAAATGTGGTCTTAGTGATCAATACAAACGTATGCAATACAAACGTTTGCGAATAGACGAGCTTGGAGGTATCTATTCCAAAACCCATTTTAAGCCAAGTGCTGGGAATTCCTACCTCCATGCCCGCAGTCACCACCATCCTAGATGGATTCGCAATGTTCTATATGGTCAGTTTTGCAGACTCAGGCGGACGTGTACCCTGAAACAGGATTATGAGGAACAAAGCCTTGTCTTGAAGACTAAATTTAAAGAAAAGGGATATGAGGATGAACATATTGAGGAAGCTTTCCAGAAATATCTAGAGTTATACGATAACGTTGATGGTGAGGGCGAAAGAAGGTGTGGACCACATGAAGATGTATTACAACAACAACAACTACAAGTACGGTTCTGCACGAGGTACAATAATAAGGCTCCCCTTATTCACAAAATCTTCAAAAAGAACTGGAAGATCTTAGAATCAGATCCAATTCTGAAGACTAGCCTTCCTTCACATCCTAATCTTGTTTTCAGGAGACCCAAAGACTTGAGCTTAATTGCCCCAAGTAGGGTGAAGAAGATCAAAAATAGAGGACTCAATAGTACCTGGACAACCATCTTCGACCAAAAAGGCAGCTATAGATGTGGGAGCTCCAACTGCGGAAATTGCATTCATATGTGCCATAGAAAGAAAGAGGTAGTAGGAGTTGATGGCAAAATCTATAAGATCAAACAATTTATAAACTGTGGCACCCCTTATGTGGTGTATGGTCTCCTTTGTCCATGTGGCCTTTTGTACATCCAGAACCAGAATGAACGAACATAGAAGCAATATCCTGACAAAGAAGGACAAATATTCCCTACCAAGACATTTTCTGGAGTTCCATGACAGTAGTATAGATGGCCTTAGGGTGTTCGGTTTAGAAGCTATGCCCAACGATCTAGATAGTGGTAAAAAGTACCAACTAATGTGCACCAGAGAGGCTTATTGGATTTTCACCTTGGGAACTTTGGCCCCAAAAGGCCTGAACGAAGAAATTGAACTACACAGTGTCTTATGACATGTGCAATTTCTGCTAGCCCTCAATTTCTTCCCTGGGAGATCCATCTAGGTCCACCAAAATTTGCAAAAATATTGATACTTTGGCATTTCTTTTATTGTTCGTGATAGTTGGGCCCCCTCTCCCCCTTTATGGAGGTACCTTTATCATATATATCATCTATGGCTGTGGGAGCGATAGAGCACCTACAGCTATATTGGAAGGGTCCCCGCCTGCCTCACTGGGATCCCCCGGTTAAGATAGAGTTAGGCCTTAAATTATTTTAGCGTAGACGTTTTTTATGTGGGATATGTGTATGTGTATTTGCAACAGTATATATTCAATTTCATTATGTTCATTGTTTACACTCTTTGCGACTTATCGGATTTCAGCGGGTACTTGGCGTTGGAAAGATGCTATTATAGCACCTAATTTTAG